>NW_025767554.1:100000-456916 GCF_003918875.1 Haliotis rubra | reverse complement strand
TAGTGTTGTGCAGGTGTAGTGATGTATGTATTGGTGTAGTGTTGTGCTGGTGTAGTGATGTATGCATTGGTGTAGTGGTTATGCGGGTGTAGTGATGTATGTAGTGATGTAGTGTTGTACTGGTGTAGTGATGTGTATGTAGTGGTGTATGCATTGCTTAGTGTAGTGTTGTGCTGGTGTCAAGTGATGTATGTGTTGGTGTAGTGTTGTGCTGGTGTAGTGATGTATGTATTGGTGTAGTGTTGTGCTGGTGTAGTGATGTATGCATTGGTGTAGTGTTGTGCTGGTGTAGTGATGTATGTATTGGTGTAGTGTTGTGCTGGTGTAGTGATGTATGCATTGGTGTAGTGTTGTGCTGGTGTAGTGTGTATGTGTTGGTGTAGTGATGTGTGTGTAGTGTTGTGTAGTGATGTATGCATTGGTGTAGTGTTGTACGGGTGTAGTGATGTATGCATTGGTGTAGTGTTGTGCTGGTGTAGTGATGTATGCATTGGTGTAGTGGTGTGCTGGTGTAGTGATGTATGTATTGGTGTAGTGTTGTGCTGGTGTAGTGATGTATGTATTGGTGTAGTGTTGTGCTGGTGTAGTGATGTATGTATTGGTGTAGTGTTGTGCAGGTGTAGTGATGTATGTATTGGTGTTAGTGTTGTGCTGGTGTAGTGATTATGCATTAGTGTAGTAGTGATGTATGTTCTATTGGTGTAGTGTTGTGCTGGTGTGATGTATGTATGTATTGGTGTAGTGTTGTGCTGGTGTAGATGTATGTATGTATTGGGTGTAGTGTTGTGCTGGTGTAGTGATGTATGTATTGGTGTAGTGTTGTGCTGGTGTAGTGATGTATGCATTGGTGTAGTGTTGTGCTGGTGTAGTGATGTATGTATTGCTGTAGTGTTGTGCTGGTGTAGTGATGTATGCATTGGTGTAGTGGTGTGCTGGTGTAGTGATGTGCAGTGTAGTGATGTATGCATTAGGTGTAGTGTGTGCTGGTGTAGTGATGTATGTATGTATTGTGTAGTGTTGTGCTGTCGTGTGGTGGTGATGTATGTATTGGTGTAGTGGTGTGCTGGTGTAGTGTTGTGCTGGTGTAGTGATGTATGTATTGGTGTAGTGTTGTGCTGGTGTAGTGATGTATGTATTGGTGTAGTGTTGTGCTGGTGTAGTGATGTATGCATTGGTGTAATGGTGTGCTGGTGTAGTGATGTATGTGTTGGTGTAGTGTTGTGCTGGTGTAGTGTTGTGCTGGTGTAGTGATGTATGCATTGGTGTAGTGTTGTGCTGGTGTAGTGATGTATGTATTGGTGTAGTGTTGTGCTGGTGTAGTGATGTATGCATTGGTGTAGTGGTGTGCTGGTGTAGTGTTGTGCTTGTGTAGTGTTATGTATTGGTGTAGTGTTGTGCTGGTGTAGTGATGTATGTATTGGTGTAGTGTTGTGCTGGTGTAGTGATGTATGTATTGGTGTAGTGTTGTGCTGGTGTAGTGATGTATGTATTGGTGTAGTGTTGTGCTGGTGTAGTGATGTATGCATTGGTGTATGATGTAGTACAGTGTGTAGTGTGTATGTATTGGTGTAGTGTTGTGCTGGTGTAGTGATGTATGCATTGGTGTGATGTATGTGTTGGTGTAGTGTTGTGTGCATTGTTGGTGTAGTGGTGTGCTTGACCTGTATGGTATAGTGTTGTGTGCTGGTGTAGTGATGTATGTATTGGTGTAGTGTTGTGCTGGTGTAGTGATGTATTGGTGTATGCATTGGTGTAGTGTTGTGCTGGTGTAAGTGATGTATGTATTGGTGTAGTGTTGTGCTGGGTGTAGTGATGTATGCATTGGTGTAGTGGTGTGCTGCCTGATAGTATTAGTGTAGTGTGCTGGTGTAGTGATGTATGTATTGGTGTAGTGTTGTGCTGGTGTAGTGATGTATGTATTGGTGTAGTGTTGTGCTGGTGTAGTGATGTATGCATTGGTGTAGTGTTGTGCTGGTGTAGTGATGTATGTATTGGTGTAGTGTTGTGCTGGTGTAGTGATGTATGCATTGGTGTAGTGTTGTGCTGGTGTAGTGATGTATGTATTGGTGTGTGTTGTAGTGTTGTGCTGGTGTAGTGATGTATGTATTGGTGTAGTGTTGTGCTGGTGTAGTGATGTATGCATTGGTGTAGTGTTGTGCTGGTGTAGTGATGTATGCATTGGTGTAGTGTTGTGCAGGTGTAGTGATGTATGTATGAGTGTAGTGTTGTGCTGGTGTAGTGATGTATGTATTGGTGTAGTGGTGTGCTGGTGTAGTGATGTAGTGGTGTATGGATTGGTGTAGTGTTGTGGTGGTGTAGTGATGTATGTATTGGTGTAGTGTTGTGCTGGTGTAGTGATGTATGTATTGGTGTAGTGTTGTGCTGGTGTAGTGATGTATGTATTGGTGTAGTGTTGTGCTGGTGTAGTGATGTATGTATTGGTGTAGTGTTGTGCTGGTGTAGTGATGTATGTATTGGTGTAGTGTTGTGCTGGTGTAGTGATGTATGTATTGGTGTAGTGTTGTGCTGGTGTAGTGATGTATGCATTGGTGTAGTGTTGTGCTGGTGTAGTGATGTATGTATTGGTGTAGTGTTGTGCGGGTGTAGTGATGTATGTATTGGTGTAGTGTTGTGCTGGTGTAGTGATGTATGTATTGGTGTAGTGTTGTGCTGGTGTAGTGATGTATGTATTGGTGTAGTGTTGTGCTTGTGTAGTGATGTATGTATTGGTGTAGTGTTGTGCTGGTGTAGTGATGTATGTATTGGTGTAGTGTTGTGCTGGTGTAGTGATGTATATATTGGTGTAGTGTTGTGCAGTGTGTATTGATGTATGCAGTTGTGTGTAGTAGTGATGTATGCTTGGTGTAGTGTTGTGCTGGTGTAGTGATGTATGTATTGGTGTAGTGTTGTGCTGGTGTAGTGATGTATGTATTGGTGTAGTGTTGTGCTGGTGTAGTGATGTATGTATTGGTGTAGTGTTGTGCTGGTGTAGTGATGTATGTATTGGTGTAGTGTTGTGCTGGTGTAGTGATGTATGTATTGGTGTAGTGTTGTACTGGTGTAGTGATGTATGTATTGGTGTAGTGTTGTGCTGGTGTAGTGATGTATGTATTGGTGTAGTGTTGTGCTGGTGTAGTGATGTATGGTGTATGGTGTGGTGTAGTGTTGTGCTGGTGTAGTGATGTATGTATTGGTGTAGTGTTGTGCTGGTGTAGTGATGTATGTATTGGTGTAGTGTTGTGCTGGTGTAGTGATGTATGTATTGGTGTAGTGTTGTGCTGGTGTAGTGATGTATGTATTGGTGTAGTGTTGTGCTGGTGTAGTGATGTATGTATTGGTGTAGTGGTGTGCTGGTGTAGTGTTGTGCTGGTGTAGTGATGTATGTATTGGTGTAGTGTTGTGCGGGTGTAGTGATGTATGCATTGGTGTAGTGGTGTGCTGGTGTAGTGATGTATGTATTAGTGTAGTGTTGTGCTGGATGTAGTGATGTATGCATTGGTGTAGTGGTGTGCTGGTATAGTGTTGTGCGGGTGTAGTGATGTATGTATTGGTGTAGTGTTGTGCTAGTGTAGTGATGTATGTATTGGTGTAGTGTTGTGCTGGTGTAGTGATGTATGCATTGGTGTAGTGTTGTGCTGGTGTAGTGATGTATGTATTGGTGTAGTGTTGTGCTGGTGTAGTGATGTATGCATTGGTGTAGTGTTGTATGGGTGTAGTGATGTATGTATTGGTGTAGTGTTGTGCTGGTGTAGTGATGTATGCATTGGTGTAGTGGTGTGGTGGTGTAGTGATGTGTGCATTGGTGTATTGGTGTGCTGGTATAGTGTTGTGCTGGTGTAGTGATGTATGCATTGGTGTAGTGTTGTGCTGGTGTAGTGATATATGCATTGGTGTAGTGTTATGCGGGTGTAGTGATGTATGCTTGGTGTAGTGTTGTGCTGGTGTAGTGATGTATGCATTGGTGTAGTGATGTGTGCTATTAGTAGTGTTGTTACAGGTGTAGTGATGTATGTATTGGTGTAGTGTTGTGCTGGTGTAGTGATGTATGCATTGGTGTAGTCGTGTGCTGGTGTAGTGATGTATGTATGATGTATGTATTAGTGTGTGTGCTGGTGTAGTGATGTATGTGCACTGGTGTAGTGTTGTGCTGGTGTAGTGATGTATGTATTGGTGTAGTGTTGTGCTGGTGTAGTAATGTATGCATTTGTGAAGTGTTGTGCAGGTGTAGTGATGTATGTATTTATTATAGTGTTGTGAGAGTAGTGTTGTGTAGTGTTGTGTAGTGATGTATGTATGGGTGTAGTGTTGTGCTGGTGTGAAAGTGATGTATGCATTGGTGTAGTGTTGTGCTGGTGTAGTGATGTATGTATTGGTGTAGTGTTGTGCTGGTGTAGTGATGTATGTATTGGTGTAGTGTTGTGCTGGTGTAGTGATGTATGTATTGGTGTAGTGTTGTGCTGGTGTAGTGATGTATGTATTGGTGTAGTGTGTAGTGGTGTAGTGATGTATGTATTGGTGTAGTGATGTATTGTATTGGTAGTGGTGTTGTGCTGGTGTAGTGATGTATGTATTGGTGTAGTGTTGTGCTGGTGCAGAGATGTATGTATTGGTGTAATGGTGTGCTTGTGTAGTGTTGTGCGGGTGTAGTGATGTATGTTATGGTGTAGTGTTGTGCTGGTGTAGTGATGTATGCATTGGTGTAGTGGTGTGCTGGTGTAGTGATGTATGTATTAGTGTAGTGTTGTGCTGGTGTAGTGATGTATGCATTGGTGTAGTGGTGTGCTGGTATAGTGTTGTGCGGGTGTAGTGATGTATGTATTGGTGTAGTGTTGTGCTAGTGTAGTGATGTATGCATTGGTGTAGTGTTGTGCTGGTGTAGTGATGTATGTATTGGTGTAGAGTTGTGCTGGTGTAGTGATGTATGCATTGGTGTAGTGGTGTGGTGGTGTAGTGATGTATGCATTGGTGTATTGGTGTGCTGGTATAGTGTTGTGCTGGTGTAGTGATGTATGTATTGGTGTAGTGTTGTGCTGGTGTAGTGATGTATGCATTGGTGTAGTCGTATGCTGGTATAATGTTGTACGGGTGCAGTGATGTATGTATTGGTGTAGTGTTATGCGGGTGTAGTGATGTATGAACTGGTGTAGTGTTGTGCGCTGGTGTAGTGATGTATGTATTGGTATAGTGTTATGCGGATGTAGTGATGTATGCACTGGTGTAGTGTTGTGCTGGTGTAGTGATGTATGTATTGGTGTAGTGTTGTGCTGGTGTAATGATGTAGGCATTTGTGAAGTGTCGTGCGGGTGTAGTGATGTATGTATTTGTATAGTGTTGTGAGAGTGTAGTTATGTCTGCATTGATGTAGTGGTGTGCGGGTGTAGTGATGTATGTATTGGTGTAGTGTTGTGCGAGTGTAGTGATGTATGTATTGGTGTAGTGTCGTCCGGGTGTAGTGATGTATGTATTTGTATAGTGTTGTGAGAGTGTAGTTATGTATGCATTGATGTAGTGGTGTGCGAGTGTAGTGATGTATGCATTGGTGTAGTGTTGTGCTGGTGTAGTGATGTATGCATTGGTGTAGTGGTGTGCGAGTGTAGTGATGTATGCATTGGTGTAGTGTTGTGCTGGTGTAGTGATGCATGCATTGGTGTAGTGTTGTGCTGGTGTAGTGATGTATGCATTGGTGTAGTGTTGTGCGAGTGTAGTGATGTATGTATTGGTGTAGTGTTGTGCTGGTGTAGTGATGCATGCATTGGTGTAGTGTTGTCCCTGGTGTAGTGATGTATGTATTGGTGTAGTGTTGTGCTGGTGTAGTGATGTATGTATTGGTGTAGTGTTGTGCTGGTGTAGAGATGTATGTATTGTTGTGGTGTTGTGCTGGTGTAGTGATGTATGCATTGTTGTAGTGTTGTACGGGTGTAGTGATGTATATATTGCTGTGGTGTTGTGCTGGTGTAGTGATGTATGCATTGGTGTAGTGGTTTGCTGGTGTAGTGTTGTGCAGCTGTAGTGATGTATATATTGGTGTAGTTTTGTGCTGGTGTAGTGATGTATGTATTGGTGTAGTGTTGTGCTGGTGCAGAGATGTATGCATTGGTGTAATGGTGTGCTTGTGTAGTGTTGTGCGGGTGTAGTGTTGTATGTTATGGTGTCGTGTTGTGCTGGTGTAGTGATGTATGCATTTGTGTAGTGGTGTGCTGGTGTAGTGATGTATGTATTAGTGTAGTTTGTGCGGGATGTAGTGATGTATGCATTGGTGTAGTGATGTATGTATTGGTGTAGTGTTGTGCGGGTGTAGTGATGTATGTATTGGTGTAGTGTTGTGCTGGTGTAGTGATGTATGCATTGGTGTAGTGTTGTGCTGGTGTAGTGATGTATGTATTGGTGTAGTGTTGTGCTGGTGTAGTGATGTATGCATTGGTGTAGTGTTGTGGTGGTGTAGTGATGTATGTATTGGTGTAGTGGTGTGCTGGTATAGTGTTGTGCGGGTGTAGTGATGTATGTATTGGTGTAGTGTTGTGCTGGTGTAGTGATGTATGTATTGGTGTAGTGTAGTGTTAATGTTGTACAGGTGTAGTGATGTATGTATTGGTGTAGTGTTGTGCTGGTGTAGTGTATGTACTGGTGTAGTGTTGTGCGGGTGTAGTGATGTATGTATTGGTATAGTGTTATGCGGATGTAGTGATGTATGCATTGGTGTAGTGTTGTGCTGGTGTAGTGATGTATGTATTGGTGTAGTGTTGTGCTGGTGTAGTGATGTATGCATTGGTGTAGTGTTGTGCTGGTGTAGTGATGTATGTATTGGTGTAGTGTTGTGCTGGTGTAGTGATGTATGTATTGGTGTAGTGTTGTGCTGGTGTAGTGATGTATGTATTATGTAGAGTGTGGTGTGCTGGTGTAGTGTAGTGTAGTGATGTATGTATTGGTGTAGTGTTGTGCTGGTGTAGTGATGTATGTATTGTGTGTAGTGTGTTGGTGTAGTGTTGTGCTGGTGTAGTGATGTATGTATTGGTGTAGTGTTGTGTAGTGGTGTAGTGATGTATGTATTGGTGTAGTGTTGGTGTAGTGTTGTGCAGTGTGAATAGTGATGTATGTATTGGTGTAGTGGTGTGCTGGTGTAGTGATGTATGCATTGGTGTAGTGTTGTGCTGGTGTAGTGTTGTATGCATGTAGTGATGTATGTATTGGTGTAGTGTTGTGCTTGGTGTAGTGTTGTATGTGGTGTAGTGATGTATGTATTGGTGTAGTGTTTGCGGTGTAGTGTTGTGCTGGTGTAGTGATGTATGTATTGGTGTAGTGTTGTGCTGGTGTAGTGATGTATGTATTGGTGTAGTGTTGTGCTGGTGTGTAATGTGTATGCATTGGTGTAGTGTTGTGCAGTGTGTAGTGTTATGCGGGTGTAGTGATGTATGTATTGGTGTAGTGTTGTGCTGGTGTAGTGATGTATGTATTGGTGTAGTGTTGTGCTGGTGTAGTGATGTGCTATGTGTATTGGTGTAGTGTTGTGCTGGTGTAGTGATGTATGCATTGGTGTAGTGTTGTGGTGCTGGTGTAGTGATGTATGTATTGGTGTAGTGTTGTGCTGGTGTAGTGATGTATGTATTGGTGTAGTGTTGTGCTGGTGTAGTGATGTATGTATTGGTGTAGTGTTGTGCTGGTGTAGTGTTGTACTGGTGTAGTGATGTATGTATTGGTGTAGTGTTGTGCTTGGGTGTAGTGATGTATGCATTGGTGTAGTGTTGTGCTGGTGTAGTGATGTATGTATTGGTGTAGTGTTGTGCTGGTGTAGTGATGTATGCATTGGTGTAGTGTTGTGCTGGTGTAGTGATGTTGTATGTATGTGCAGGTGTAGTGATGTATGTATTGATGTAGTGTTGTGCTGGTGTAGTGATGTATGTATTGGTGTTGTTGTGCAAGGTGTAGTGTGTAGTGATGTATGTATTGGTGTAGTGTTGTGCTGGTGTAGTGATGTATGCATTGGTGTAGTGTTGTGCTGGTGTAGTGATGTATGTATTGGTGTAGTGTTGTGCTGGTGTAGTGATGTATGTGTTGGTGTAGTGTTGTGCTGGTGTAGTGATGTATGTATTGGTGTAGTGTTGTGCTGGTGTAGTGATGTATGTATTGGTGTAGTGTTGTGCTGGTGTAGTGATGTATGTATTGGTGTAGTGTTGTGCTGGTGTAGTGATGTATGTATTGGTGTAGTGTTGTGCTGGTGTAGTGATGTATGCATTGGTGTAGTGGTGTGCTGGTGTAGTGTTGTGCTGGTGTAGTGATGTATGTATTGGTGTAGTGTTGTGCGGGTGTAGTGATGTATGCATTGGTGTAGTGTTGTGCTGGTGTAGTGATGTATGTATTGGTGTAGTGTTGTGCTGGTGTAGTGATGTATGTATTGGTGTAGTGGTTGTGCTGGTGTAGTGATGTATATGCATTGGTGTAGTGTTGTGCTGGTGTAGTGATGTATGTATTGGTGTAGTGTTGTGCTGGTGTAGTGATGTATGTATTGGTGTAGTGTTGTGCTGGTGTAGTGATGTATGTGTGGTGGTGTAGTGATGTATGTATTGGTGTAGTGTTGTGCAGGGTGTAGTGATGTATGTATTGGTGTAGTGTTGTGCTGGTGTAGTGATGTATGCATTGGTGTAGTGTTGTGCTGGTGTAGTGATGTATGTATTGGTGTAGTGTTGTGTGTAGGGTGTAGTGATGTAGTGTTGTGCATGGTGTAGTGATGTGTGGTGTAGTGTTGTGCTGGTGTAGTGATGTATGTATTGGTGTAGTGTTGTGCGGGTGTAGTGATGTATGCATTGGTGTAGTGTTGTGCTGGTGTAGTGATGTATGTATTGGTGTAGTGTTGTGCTGGTGTAGTGATGTATGTATTGGTGTAGTGTTGTGCTGGTGTAGTGATGTATGTATTTATGTAGTGTTGTGCTGGTGTAGTGATGTATGTATTGGTGTAGTGTTGTGCTGGTGTAGTGATGTATGTATTGGTGTAGTGTTGTGCTGGTGTAGTGATGTATGTATTGGTGTAGTGGTGTGCTGGTGTAGTGATGTATGTATTGGTGTAGTGTTGTGCTGGTGTAGTGATGTATGTATTGGTGTAGTGGTGTGCTGGTGTAGTGATGTATGTATTGGTGTAGTGATGTGTGCTTGGTGTAGTGTTGTGCTAGTAGTAGTGTAGTGTTGTGCGGGTGTAGTGATATGTATTGGTGTAGTGTGTGCTGTGTTGTGCTGGTGTAGTGATGATGTATGTATTGGTGTAGTGTGTTTGCTGGTGTAGTGTGTATGCCTTGATGTAGTGATGTGCTGGTGTAGTGATGTAGTGTTGTGCTGGTGTAGTGATGTATGTATTGGTGTAGTGTTGTGCTGGTGTAGTGATGTATGTATTGGTGTAGTGTTGTGCTGGTGTAGTGATGTATGCATTGGTGTAGTGTTGTGTAGTGGTGTAGTGATGTATGTATTGGTGTAGTGTTGTGCTGGTGTAGTGATGTATGTATTGGTGTAGTGTTGTGCTGGTGTAGTGATGTATGTATTGGTGTAGTGTTGTGCTGGTGTAGTGATGTATGTATTGGTGTAGTGTTGTGCTTGTGTAGTGATGTATGTATTGGTGTAGTGTTGTGCTGGTGTAGTGATGTATGTATTGGTGTAGTGTTGTGCTGGTGTAGTGATGTATGCATTGGTGTAGTGGTGTGCTGGTATAGTGTTGTGCTGGTGTAGTGATGTATGCATTGGTGTAGTGTTGTGCTGGTGTAGTGATGTATGCATTGGTGTAGTGTTGTGCTGGTGTAGTGATGTATGTATTGGTGTAGTGTTGTGCTGGGTGTAGTGATGTATGTATTGGTGTAGTGTTGTGCTGGTGTAGTGATGTATGCATTGGTGTAGTGTTGTGCTGGTGTAGTGATGTATGTATTGGCATGTGTAGTGGTGTGCTGGTGTAGTGATGTGCATTGGTGTAGTGTTGTATGCATTGGTGTGATGTATGTGTGTATGTGTGTGATGTATGTGTGAGTGTTGTGCTGGTGTAGTGATGTATGTATTGGTGTAGTGTTGTGCTGGTGTAGTGATGTGCTAGTATGTGGTAGTGTAGTAGTGTATGTGCTGTATGTAGTGTGGTAGTGTTGTGGTGTGTAGTGATGTATGTATTGGTGTAGTGTTGTGCTGGTGTAGTGATGTATGGTAGTGTGGTGTAGTGTTGTGCTGGTGTAGTGATGTATGTATTATGGTGTAGTGTTGTGCTGGTGTAGTGATGTATGTATTGATGTATGTATTGGTGTAGTGTTATTGTATGGTGTAGTGATGTATGTGCTTGGTGTAGTGTTGTGCTGGTGTAGTGATGTATGTATTGGTGTAGTGTTGTGCTGGTGTAGTGATGTATGTATTGGTGTAGTGTTGTGCTGGTGTAGTGATGTATGTATTGGTGTAGTGTTGTTGTGCTGGTGTAGTGATGTATGTATTGGTGTAGTGTTGTGCTGGTGTAGTGATGTATGTATTGTGTGTAGTGTTGTGCTTAGTAGTGTAGTGTTGTGTATGTATATGGTGTAGTGTTGTGCTGGTGTAGTGATGTATGTATTGGTGTAGTGTTGTGCTGTAGTGTAGTGTGTAGTTGTGCTGGTGTAGTGATGTATGCATTGTGTAGTGTTGTGCTGGTGTAGTGATTAGTATGTATGCATTGGTGTAGTGTTGTGCTGGTGTAGTGATGTATGTATTGGTGTAGTGTTGTGCTGGTGTAGTGATGTATGTATTGGTGTAGTGTTGTGCTGGTAGTGTGTATGCTGTATGCGATGTATGTGTGTAGTGTTGTGCTGGTGTAGTGATGTATGTATTGGTGTAGTGATGTTGTGCTGGTGTAGTGATGTATGTATTGGTGTAGTGTTGTGCTGGTGTAGTGATGTATGTATTGGTGTAGTATTGTTGTGCTGGTGTAGTGATGTATGTATTGGTGTGTGTAGTGTTGGTGTATGATGTGTAGTGATGTATGTATTGGTGTAGTGTTGTGAGTATGTGTAGTTGATGTAGTGTTGTGTGGTGTAGTGATGTATGTATTGGTGTAGTGATGTTGGCTGCATATGGTGTGATGTAGTGTATGTGTAGTGATGTATGTTGGTGTAGTGATGTATGCCTTGGTGTAGTGTTGTGCTGGTGTAGTGATGTATGTGTGGTGTAGTGTTGTGCTGTGGTGTAGTGATGTATGCATTGGTGTAGTGTTGTGCTGGTGTAGTGATGTATGTATTGGTGTGTAGTGTTGTGCTGGTGTAGTGATGCTATACGTGTAGTGTAGTGTTGTAGTGTATTGGTGTATGTGGTGTAGTGTTGTGCTGGTGTAGTGATGTATGTATTGGTGTAGTGTTGTGCTGGTGTAGTGATGTATGCATTGGTGTAGTGTTGTGCGGGTGTAGTGATGTATGTATTGGTGTAGTGTTGTGCTGGTGTAGTGATGTATGTATTGGTGTATGGTGTAGTGTTGTTGTGGTGTGTAGTGATGTATGTATTGGTGTAGTGTTGTGCTGGTGTAGTGATGTATGTATTGGTGTAGTGTTGTGCTGGTGTAGTGATGTATGTATTGGTGTAGTGTTGTGCTGGTGTAGTGATGTATGTATTGGTGTAGTGTTGTGCTGGTGTAGTGATGTATGTATTGGTGTAGTGTTGTGCTGGTGTAGTGATGTATGTATTGGTGTAGTGTTGTGCTGGTGTAGTGATGTATGCATTGGTGTAGTGTTGTGCAGGTGTAGTGATGTATGTGGTGTAGTGATGTATGCATTGGTGTAGTGTTGTGCTGGTGTGTAGTGATGTATGCATTGGTGTAGTGTTGTGCTGGTGTAGTGATGTATGTATTGTGTAGAGTGTAGTGTTGTTGTGCTGGTGTAGTGATGTATGTATTGGTGTAGTGTTGTGCTGGTGTAGTGATGTATGTATTGGTGTAGTGTTGTGCTGGTGTAGTGATGTATATTGTGTTGGTGTAGTGTTGTGCTGGGTGTAGTGATGTATGTATTGGTGTAGTGTTGTGCTGGTGTAGTGATGTATGTATTGTAGTGTAGTGTTGTGCAGGTGTAGTGATGTATGCATTGTGTGTAGTGTGTGCTGGTGTAGTGATGTATGTATTATTGGTGTAGTGTTGTGCGTGTGTAGTGATGTATGCATTGGTGTAGTTGTTGTGCTGGTGTAGTGATGTATGTATTGGTGTAGTGTTGTGCAGGTGTAGTGATGTATGCATTGGTGTGGTAGTGTTGTGCTGGTGTAGTGATGTATGTATTGGTGTAGTGTTGTGCTGGTGTAGTGATGTATGCATTGGTGTAGTGTTGTGCTGGTGTAGTGATGTATGCATTGGTGTAGTGTTGTGCTGGTGTAGTGATGTATGTATTGGGTATATGTGTATGTTGTGCTGGTGTAGTGATGTATGTATTGGTGTAGTGTTGTGCTGGTGTAGTGATGTATGTATTGGTGTAGTGTTGTGCTGGTGTAGTGATGTATGCATTGGTGTAGTGGTGTGCTGGTATAGTGTTGTGCAGTGTAGTGATGTATGTATTGGTGTAGTGTTGTGCTGGTGTAGTGATGTATGCATTGGTGTAGTGTTGTGTGGTGTAGTGATGTATGTATTGGTGTAGTGTTGTGTGCTGGTGTAGTGATGTATGTATTGGTGTAGTGTTGTGCTGGTGTAGTGATGTATGTATTGGTGTAGTGTTGTGCTGGTGTAGTGATGTATGTATTGGTGTAGTGTTGTGCTGGTGTAGTGATGTATGTATTGGTGTAGTGGTGTGCTGGTGTAGTGTTGTGTGTGTAGTGATGTATGTATTGGTGTAGTGTTGTGCTGGTGTAGTGATGTATGTATTGGTGTAGTGTTGTGCTGGTGTAGTGATGTATGTATTGGTGTAGTGTTGTGCTTGGTGTAGTGATGTATGTATGTATTGGTGTAGTGTTGTGCTGGTGTAGTGATGTATGTATTGGTGTAGTGTTGTGCTGGTGTAGTGATGTATGCATTGGTGTAGTGTTGTGCTGGTGTAGTGATGTATGTATTGGTGTAGTGGTGTGCTGGTGTAGTGATGTATGTATTGGTGTAGTGGTGTGCTGGTGTAGTGTGTTGGTGTAGTGATGTATGCATTGGTGTAGTGTTGTGCGGGTGTAGTGATGTATGTATTGGTGTAGTGTTGTGCTGGTGTAGTGATGTATAGTGTTGGTGTAGTGTATTGATGGTGTAGTGATGTATGTGTATTGGTGTAGTGATGTGTGCTGGTGTAGTGTTGTAGTGATGATGTATGTATTGGTGTAGTGTTGTGCTGGTGTAGTGATGTATGTATTGGTGTAGTGTTGTGCTGGTGTAGTGATGTATGTATTGGTGTAGTGTTGTGTGGTGTATGGTGTATGGTGTAGTGTATTGCTGTGGTGTAGTTTGTGCTGGTGTAGTGATGTATGTATTGGTGTAGTGTTGTGTGCAGGTGTAGTGATGTATGTATTGGTGTAGTGTTGTTGTGCTGGTGTAGTGATGTATGCATTGGTGTAGTGTTGTGCATGTAGTGATGTATGTATTGGTGTAGTGTTGTGCTGGTGTAGTGATGTATGTTGGTGTAGTGTTGTGCAGGTGTAGTGATGTATGTATTAGTGGTGTAGTGTTGTGTGTAGTGTTGTGCAGGTGTGTAGTGATGTATGTATTGGTGTAGTGTTGTGCAGGGTGTAGTGATGTATGTATTGGTGTAGTGTTGTGCTGGTGTAGTGATGTATGCATTGGTGTAGTGTTGTGCTGGTGTAGTGATGTATGTATTGGTGTAGTGTTGTGCTGGTGTAGTGATGTATGTATTGGTGTAGTGTTGTGCTGGTGTAGTGATGTATGCATTGGTGTAGTGGTGTGCTGGTGTAGTTGTGTGCTGGTGTAGTGATGTATGTATTGGTGTAGTGTTGTGCGGGTGTAGTGATGTATGTATTGGTGTAGTGTTGTGCTGGTGTAGTGATGTATGTATTGGTGTAGTGTTGTGCTGGTGTAGTGATGTATGTATTGGTGTAGTGTTGTGCTGGTGTAGTGATGTATGCATTGGTGTAGTGTTGTGCGGGTGTAGTGATGTATGCATTGGTGTAGTGTTGTGCGGGTGTAGTGATGTATGTATTGGTGTAGTGTTGTGCGGGTGTAGTGTTGTGCGGGTGTAGTGTTGAAGTGTTGTGTTCATGTCTATAGAATTGTCTGACTGTTTAGGTAGATGCATGGTTGCAGTGTTTTATATTGCATGAAGTGTTCACACACGTGGAATGATCAAGAAGAAATTAAAAAAAACATTTCATTCACTGATCGGTAATCTTGTACCTGGCCATCTTTGCGATCTTGTACCGACTTGAGTTTCAGAACCTAGAAGTTACAACCTCAGGAATAGTCAGAAGCTTCAAACTATCAAGTGTTAAACAGCAAATTATCCCAAATATTTACTTCCAGACATGCTACAATTTTGGTATTCACTCTCTGGTGCATGTAATGGTATGTTTACAAGAATGATAAAAATGATGCATTCTTTATCGAACTTAACTTGGGGTCCAGATTATTTTATTCAATCGCGTCTTGGACTTGACTGAAGACATCATAATGGCTACATATTTCAAAGACTTATCTGAGATAATCCCGTTTACTCACTTCAAAGCTTCTTTTCATTTCTTCTTTCCTGTGGAAATGACATTGATATGAGAAGTAACAAGTCCTTCCATTATATACGTTACTATCTTTATTCAGTCTGATTTAGAAATGCCAATGCAACTAAATTAGAAAAATCTTAAAATTGTAAAATATGTGTATGAATTTATCAATAATTCAGGAAAGGTCCCCAATTCCATTAATCTGCAACAGTTACGATTTCTTATTGATACAAAATATGATACTGTTATTTTACTTTTCCTTAACAACTTTCAAAACTTGTCGGCAATTGTGTTATCATACCACAAGCCATGACCGCGCAGACATTTATTGTTACCTGTTGTAATCTGGAGTGATAGGGTAATGACTTGTTTACCATGACCGTTCAGACATTTATTGTTACCTGTTGTAATCTGGAGTGATAGGGTAATGACTTGTTTACCATGACCGTGCAGACATTTATTGTTACCTGTTGTAATCTGGAGTGATAGGGTAATGACTGGTTTACCATGACCGTGCAGACATTTATTGTTACCTGTTGTAATCTGGAGTGATAGGGTAATGACTTGTTTACCATGACCGTGCAGACATTTATTGTTACCTGTTGTAATCTGGAGTGATAGGGTAATGACTGGTTTACCATGACCGTGCAGACATTTATTGTTACCTGTTGTAATCTGGAGTGATAGGGTAATGACTGGTTTACCAATCACGTTCACAGTTTTGTGAAATAAACATACTTAAATCATATTCAGACACGTCCCGAGTGGGTTTTAAAAACCAAAACCACATTATCTATACACATTGGCGGATCCAGGGGTTCGACACACCCCCTCCCCTTGAACATTCCAGGATCCGCCCATATTTGTATGCTCTCTGATATAATATGACGATATTCACCCAACGCAGAAACTCAGCAATTCAGAAGATGTTGCGATGGACTATTCAACTATTCAACTTCTTTATTACAATATTGGCGACGTTTCCGTGTAGATGCTGACGCCGTTTCCAAGCAGATTCTGTACAGTACTGTAGGTAAAGCATGTATGTACATGAGTATGTTTATATAGCTAATGTAAAGGCTGATAATGTTGATTATGTTTACACAATAGACGACCTAGTATGTGAATATCCGAGTGTGTGGGTGCTGACGACGATTTAAACAGCCTCATTTACAGCCTGGTGGGTGAGCTTGTGAAAACAACCACAACGAGATACAAACCTCATAGGGTTACCAATCTGGCATGGGTGTGGAGCTGACAAACCTTGAAATCTTGTCAATGAAAATCCGGGTTCGAACCCATGATGACAGGTTTCTCGGACACAACTATAAAGCGAATAAGCGCATTTAAGGCAATAGGCCACCGCAGCTTTAAGTAAAATGTTGTTTTTTGCGGAATGGCGAATGGACACACTGACAGACATCACAGAGTTGAGCTACAAGTGAACTTTTAAAAAAACATCATTACAAACTACACACATGGGTATGAAAATACTGGAATATATTTAATGATAGAAATATTAAGGTTTATGCAATCAAGAGCTCTATAAAATTCTAGTGTTGAAATCTGAGCTATAATAATGACACATTGTCATAATTTGAACGCTTACATTTAGTAGACAGACATGAAGTTCATGCAAAGTTGCTGACCAAGCTGCGTTGTAAAACAGTATGCGGTCCAGTTGCATTCTCAACTTCGTGGGGAGTATACAATCAAGGCTGTGTAGTAAGCACTGAATGTGTGGCAAACAACGACGTTACTATTCACATTATTTCACCCTCAAACGGATAAGTTTGCATTTTAGTTTCATTCTCAACTCCTTGGGAAGTATACGACACATGTTGATGCCGATCTTTCACTAGGGCTCTCGGGGTCACAAACAAAATTTTCACTTTAAAATCTTCACTCTATGTGCTTACTAGTTCCCTGGGACACATGTATTCAATGTATTCAATTAATAGATTCTAAGCGTTAAAGTAATCTAGTGGTACACTCTAAAGTACAAGCAGACCCAGACTGCACCTTCAACAAACTCTAGTTGTCGTGCAGGTGGTAGGCACGGTAGCCATGGTAGCAATTCATGTCTCGTTTCGTTGTATATGCTATTGACAGCAATGTTTCCAGGATTTCATGACAGTCATAAGTTACATGTTATATCGTGTACGTCACATGCACCGCCCGTTTGTGTCGCATGTACATATGCAAATCTAGCCGTTTGTGCAGCATGTACACATGTGTGGTACTATGAACAGCACGTGACGGTGATTTGAATTTATTGACAATTTATGTTAATTCGCTTTCAGCTGTACAACGTAAAGAAACTCCCTTGTTGGTTCCCCGTCGCTGTTGGTGACGCATTACGCCAGTGGAGACCGAGTTCGCTTTTGTTGGTTTGGTTAACAAATGTCTTATCAACAAAAAAACACCCCACCCCACCCCCACACACAACCCACACACAGAGACACACACACACGCACAGACCCCAACAACCACCACCACCACCCACACAGCGAGACCCGAACTAACTAAAAGATCACGTGGCTTAGACTTTTTTTTTTTAATTTAAATTTTATTTCTGAATCCCTGTTACAGTCAAAACTAAGCAGCCAGGGGACAGCTCAGTCCGAAGATATACAGTAATTTAATGGGATACAGGTGGAAATTTTTACGAAACAAGACAATCCATTCACTCTCCATTCACACAAATACAAGATTATTTTTAATTATCAAACATATTAGGAATATAATTAATTCAGTCGTCTTTGAACAATCTATGATATAAGAGCCATTTCGAATAAAATTCGGCGTTACAGTTTTTGTTAAAGAAAATACATTTTCAATACTATATCTCAATCTCAACTCACTTCTGAACTGAGCAATATTTGGTAAAACAGAATTGAGCTTGCATTTGTACAAGCAATATTTTAGGAAAATACAGTTCCAGTCAAGACCACACTGGAAATCCTCTTGCCACTTTAACTGTGCTCTTGGTGTCCTATTTGAAGAACAAAGGATATAGTAATAGGCTTTGGAGCCTTTATTAATTGAAAGTAACAACCAAGTAATTGGTGTATTTTCTGTACATTGTCCAGTGTTTTCTATCACAATTGACAAGCCAGCAAAATATTTTCTTATAGAGCTAATGACACCATAGCATTCTAGAAAAGATACATTCAATTGATACCTTTCATCAAAATCAACCACAGACAGATAACTGCCATTTTCATCAACAAGATCACAAATTTGAGAGATACCCTTTGAAACCACCCTTCATAAAATATAGTTTTCTTATTAATAACAATATTGCTATTATAAAATATATGATCAGACAAGAAATCTTCAAAATTATCAAGTTAAATTTTACTTGAAAAATCTTAAAAAGCATTGAAACAATCAATCCAGAAGGGATCCCGCTCCATCACCTTGCTCCACTCTCAAAACCCTCTGGATTCAACAGCATTATCTGCCCCAGCGTGAACCATCTTTAAGTGGGTACCGCCTTCGAAAACCCCTTGACACAAAACCATCATCTGCCCAATCGTGAACCATGTTTGGGTACCCCTATAAAAACCCTTTGACTACAACAAGTATGTAGGGAGTTGTTGTTTTGCGTCCATGTAGTTACGCCACTGTCAAAGAAACAGGTGTCAGAGGGAACGATATTAACTGTTGTCATTGGCAAATCACAGGCCGCATGACGTAATGTATATTAAAAAGCGCATTCCATTGAAACTAAAAAATATTTAGGTTGTTTGTGGGTGATAAGAACAATTGTTCTCTACGACAGAATTTAAGAATGACATTATATGATATATAACGCAAGGGATCGCTTCGGTGCAGAAGTGATTTCTCACCATTTGATTGGCCATTTCAGAAAGCTGTACTTTCAACATGTATATAACATAGTGAACTATATTAGTAGTCATATGAGGTAGCCTAGTGGTTAAAGCGTTCGCTCGTCACGCCGAAGACCCGGGATCGATTCCCCACGTGAGGTGAGGTGAGGTGAAATTGGGTTTAACGTCGTGCTTGAGAATATTTCGCTCATATGACGACGTGCATGCGTGCGTATATGTGTATGTGCGGCTGCTTGTACTAGCCCAGACTGAAGCTGGTTTTATAGTGCTAGCCCACTAAGATACCATGCCGCAGTGAAGCATGAATAACCCACTCAGACACATTATACTGACTCCGAGCCGACCAGTTCGTGTTGTACCCATTAATGCCGAGCGCCAGACAGGGATCAACAAGTACCATATTTGAACGTCTTTTGGTATGACGCGGTCGGGGATCGAACCCGCGACCTTTCGCTCTCCAGGCGGACGCTCTAACCACTACACCACGGAGGCGGTTTCCCCACGTGGGTTCAATGTGATATTGCTAGAATATTGCTAAAAGCGGCGTAAGAAACATAATCACTCACTGTTGATTTAAAACCAAGAATGACTAGACGTGCTCGCACCAGAGGCATTACCAACATAGATATATGGAATGCTATAAGAGACATTCTTACTTAATCTTGATCACAAACTTTGGAAACGATTTAAAGATGTCCAAAGTGTGAGATTGTTAGAGCGCGAAACACCTGTATTCTTTTCCACACCTGTGGGTGAGAAACCCATTGGTAACCCTTCCTGGTAACTATGGAATCCTGGAAGGGACATTGTCGCCCTTTGGAGGAATAGAAAAATATTATTCAAAACGCGACACGCGACATCGCGATAATGCGACAAATGGGCGAAATGTCGCGATGTCGCGTGTCGCGTTTTGGTTTATTTTGCCTCACTTTACTTGTTTTTGAGAGGGCGACAATGCGACATATCGACAATGTCCCTTCTCGGATTCCATAGGTAACCCCCCGCCGTGATATTGTTGGCACATTGCTCAAACGGCGTCAAACTAAACTCACTCACTCGCTCGTCTTCGACTTGATAATCCACATGTATGATGGCTATGTTTTCATCACACTAGGCATGCGTAGTAAGCAGGCGCCCGGATGACGTCTGAAACTGGTCCCGGCTACGACTTACGCTAACGCAATATGAGAGACAAGACCCAGCTGTAACGATTCGATTTTACGGCGTGTTAGAGTGACATTACTGCACACGTGCCTGTCTGATACGATTTAGGGACCGATCATGATTTATGGCCGGGGGTGGGGTGGGGTGAGTTAGTTATGATGATTTTAAGGGGGATGTCACCCATTTTGTTCTGGAGACGTGGGGGCTGGGGTCATAAATTGTGTATGTACACATATACTTGGGGGTGAGGGGGCATTGATTTTGTACATGACACGTTTTGTACATGCATTTTAGTTGGGGTGGGGTGTGTCATTAACATTGTACATGCTACTCCATAAAAAAAATCATCTTCACCCCCCTAGCCATAAATTATGTAGAGTCCCTTATCTCACAACTCACTTTCGTTCGTTAAATACGAATTCAAAACAACTCGTTGTAACATTCATGGTATCTGACAGATTCTCTTGAAGTATTCTCGCACTATCAGCGTATTCGAGCTGCTGCCATATATGGAGATCGCGAGAATGAGATGTCCCTCACAACGTTCCATACGAAACAACGTCTCATGTAGATTTATCCAAAAGAGGTGAGATAATGTTGTTTGCTTGTTGTTTCACGCCGCACTCAGCTTATTCAGCTATATGGCCGCGATCTGGAAATAATTGAATCTGGACCAGACAATCCAGTGATCAACAGCACGAACATCGATCTACGCAATTGTTATACGATGACGTGTGTCAACCAAGACAGCGAGTCTGACCACCCGATCCCCCTTACTACAAGCATGGGTTACTGAAGAATAATTGTAACCCGAATGTTCACGGGTACACAAGGCAATGAAAAGACAGTGCTTAACTTATTTTAAGGAGTATGTAATGATGGATGGTGCGAATGAGGTCAATACAGGTACGACACAGGTCAATACAGGTACAACACAGGGTTATACAGCTTGATAAGATTCTGAGGACGCTATTTTACGCCGACCCAATGTGTTTTCTTTAAGAGGGTGAAATTGAAAAGTTTATGTAAGTCCGCTGGACAAAGAAGCTATTGGAAACACGTCGTCGGGGAATATCATTAGACAGTAAAAGTATTCGTGAATTCAAAGATCGAAAATGCATTGAAAGAATGATATAATGCAAGCAAATAGGCACGCCCAGCTTGGAAAGCAAATACTGGGACCTGCCTCCAGAGAGTCCATTCAGCAACCTGTTCAGATTGTCATAAAGACGGTGACTCTTAACCGGCTCATTGCTCGTAGCTGGTCCGACCAATAACTCGTGAGACTGCTTAGAGTTTAAAGTTATGCCTTTTTAACTCGACTTCTGTTTGAAATATTTGAACAATTTAAAAGTAAAATGAAGCGACGCCATGTGCGCTATTGCCTTGCTCTTATTGCAAACTAAGGGTTATATTAATGTCATGTTTGTTCGGTTAAACTACTTGCAGAGGCCCGAGGTTGTAGGAGAAACTCGACTTTCATAACGACTTTTTCTTTGCAAAGTTTCTCTGAATTTAAATTTCGAAGGAAATAAATTTAGTTTCGGATGCCAGCTACGTTAATATAGGGACCCGGCATATAGCTGGCATATTGCTGGCGTATTGCTGGCGTATAGCTGGCATATTGCTGGCATATTGCTGGCGTATAGCTGGCATATAGCTGGCATATTGCTGGCGTATTGCTGGCGTATAGCTGGCATATTGCTGGCATATTGCTGGCGTATAGCTGGCATATAGCTGGCATATTGCTGGCGTATAGCTGGCATATAGCTGGCGTATTGCTGGCATATAGCTGGCATATTGCTGGCGTATTGCTGGCATATAGCTGGCGTATTGCTGGCATATAGCTGGCATATTGCTGGCGTAAAGCTGGCATATTGCTGGCGTATAGCTGGTATATTGCTGGCGTATTGCTGGCATATTGCTGGCGTATTGCTGGCATATAGCTGGCGTATAGCTGGCATATAGCTGGCATATTGCTGGCGTATTGCTGGCATATAGCTGGCGTATTGCTGGCATATAGCTGGCATATTGCTGGCGTAAAGCTGGCATATTGCTGGCGTATAGCTGGTATATTGCTGGCGTATTGCTGGCATATTGCTGGCGTATTGCTGGCATATAGCTGGCATATTGCTGGCATATAGCTGGCATATTGCTGGCATATTGCTGGCATATAGCTGGCATATTGCTGGCATATTGCTGGCATATAGCTGGCATAAAGCTGGCATATTGATGGCATATTGCTGGCATATAGCTGGGTGCGGCGTTAAACAACAAGCACTTTTGTAGGGAACAAGTCGTTTTGCCAATACATACATACAAACATTTGTATAGCGCCGATATCCAGTACAACTGCTCAAAGGCGCTTTGTTTTCCCTCGATCATCGGATGTCCATCACAACGGCATATCGTATTTTCAATCTCAACTCCCTGGGGATCATACAACTCTTGCTGCCTACTAGGCGCACCGAGTTAATGTGGCTTTCCCATCCTTATGAGGTACCCATTACAGCTGGGTGAACTGGGACACATAGTCACAGTACTTTGTCCAAGTTTACTGCATGTTGCTGTACCCGCAACTAGGTGTTTGCATGTATTCATGTGGCCACCATCTGGTCATCTACCAACGGATTCGAGGGTTCTTTTAAGTGCACAGGGTTGTGTACTGTACACTAGGGGTTGTGACAACACTGAATGAGTCTGCATACAAAGTTGACTCCAAGGTTTTTTACACCCGGTCACAGATGGGCTCGATCCCGGCACCTCCAAGCTCGCTGGATTACTAGCCTGGCGCCTTAGACAGCTCGCCCACCGCGCCAATAGTCTCATTCAGGAGAAGGGATCCTTATAATAAAGAGTGGTATAATAATGAATAGTGAACATGGAATTAAGGCTAAAAAATATATATATGTATCTAAAATTACATAGCTTTTAGCAATAGTCTAGCAATACTAGCGGGGGACACGATAAATGGGCATTGTACCCATGTGAGGTATCGAACCTGGGTCTCCGAGTGACAAGCGAACGCCACCCCATTTCTTAATTTTTGTTAGAAAAGCAGACATCGTTAAAGTATCTCCTTCATGTGGCTCAAATATATATGCCATTCAAAGATTTAGTTCCAAGAGGAAATTGACATGCTGACGCGGCATCGCCTGGAATCGGTGAGCTGTCTTCAGTTGGCACACGCTAATCCCAACTTACTGACCCAGTACTGTAAATATACCGTCAGCCAGCCAAACTTACTGACTCAGTATTGTAAATATACCGTCAGCCAGCCCAACTTACTGACCCAGTATTGTAAATATACCGTCAGCCAGCCCAACTTACTGACTCAGTATTGTTAATATACCGTCAGCCAGCCCAACTTACTGACTCAGTATTGTAAATATGCCGTCAGCCAGCCCAACTTACTGACCAAGTATTGTAAATATACCGTCAGCCAGCCCAACTTACTGACTCAGTATTGTAAATATACCGTCAGCCAGCCCAACTTACTGACTCAGTATTGTAAATATGCCGTCAGCCAGCCCAACTTACTGATTCAGTATTGTAAATATGCCGTCAGCCAGCCCAACTTACTGACTCAGTATTGTAAATATACCGTCAGCCAGCCCAACTTACTGACTCAGTATTGTAAATATGCCGTCAGCCAGCCCAACTTACTGACCCAGTATTGTAAATATGCCGTCAGCCAGCCCAACTTACTGACTCAGTATTGTAAATATACCGTCGGCCAGCCAAACTTACTGACTCAGTATTGTAAATATACCGTCAGCCAGCCAAACTTACTGACTCAGTATTGTAAATATGCCGTCAGCCAGCCCAACTTACTGACTCAGTATTGTAAATATACCGTCAGCCAGCCCAACTTACTGACTCAGTATTGTAAATATGCCGTCAGCCAGCCCAACTTACTGACTCAGTATTGTAAATATGCCGTCAGCCAGCCCAACTTACTGACTCAGTATTGTAAATATACCGTCAGCCAGCCCAACTTACTGACTCAGTATTGTAAATATGCCGTCAGCCAGCCCAACTTACTGACCCAGTATTGTAAATATGCCGTCAGCCAGCCCAACTTACTGACTCAGTATTGTAAATATACCGTCGGCCAGCCAAACTTACTGACTCAGTATTGTAAATATACCGTCAGCCAGCCAAACTTACTGACTCAGTATTGTAAATATGCCGTCAGCCAGCCCAACTTACTGACTCAGTATTGTAAATATACCGTCAGCCAGCCCAACTTACTGACCCAGTATTGTAAATATACCGTCAGCCAGCCCAACTTACTGACCCAGTATTGTAAATATGCCGTCAGCCAGCCCAACTTGCTGACCCAGTATTGTAAATATACCGTCAGCCAGCCCAACTTACTGACTCAGTATTGTAAATATACCGTCAGCCAGCCCAACTTACTGACCCAGTATTGTAAATATGCCGTCAGCCAGCCCAACTTACTGACCCAGTATTGTAAATATACCGTCAGCCAGCCCAACTTACTGACTCAGTATTGTAAATATACCGTCAGCCAGCCCAACTTACTGACCCAGTATTGTAAATATACCGTCAGCCAGCCCAACTTACTGACTCAGTATTGTAAATATACCGCTAGCCAGCCCAACTTACTGACCGAGTATTGTAAATATACCGTCAGCCAGCCCAACTTACTGACCCAGTATTGTAAATATACCGTCAGCCAGCCCAACTTACTGACCCAGTATTGTAAATATACCGTCAGCCAGCCCAACTTACTGACCCAGTATTGTAAATATACCGCTAGCCAGCCCAACTTACTGACCGAGTATTGTAAATATACCGTCAGCCAGCCCAACTTACTGACCCAGTATTGTAAATATACCGTCAGCCAGCCCAACTTACTGACCCAGTATTGTAAAAATACCGCCAACCAGCCAAACTTACTGACCCAGTATTGTAAATATACCGCCAACCAGCCCAACTTACTGACCCAGTATTGTAAATATACCGCCAACCAGCCAAACTTACTGACCGAGTATTGTAAATATACCGTCAGCCAGCCAAACTTACTGACCCAGTATTGTAAATATACCGTCAGCCAGCCCAACTTACTGACTCAGTATTGTAAATATACCGTCAGCCAGCCCAACTTACTGACTCAGTATTGTAAATATACCGTCAGCCAGCCCAACTTACTGACTCAGTATTGTAAATATACCGCCAGCCAGCCCAACTTACTGACTCAGTATTGTAAATATACCGTCAGCCAGCCCAACTTACAGACTCAGTATTGTAAATATACCGTCAGCCAGCCAAACTTACTGACCCAGTATTGTAAATATACCGTCAGCCAGCCCAACTTACTGACTCAGTATTGTAAATATACCGTCAGCCAGCCCAACTTACTGACCCAGTATTGTAAATATACCGTCAGCCAGCCCAACTTACTGACTCAGTATTGTAAATATACCGTCAGCCAGCCAACCTTACTGACCCAGTATTGTAAATATACCGTCAGCCAGCCCAACTTACTGACCCAGTATTGTAAATATACCGCCAGCCCGCCCAACTTACTGACCCAGTATTGTAAATATACCGTCAGCCAGCCCAACTTACTGACCCAGTATTGTAAATATACCGTCAGCCAGCCCAACTTACTGACCCAGTATTGTAAATATGCCGTCAGCCAGCCCAACTTACTGACCCAGTATTGTAAATATACCGTCAGCCAGCCCAACTTACTGACTCAGTATTGTAAATATACCGCCAGCCAGCCCAACTTACTGACTCAGTATTGTAAATATACCGTCAGCCAGCCCAACTTACTGACTCAGTATTGTAAATATACCGTCAGCCAGCCCAACTTACTGACTCAGTATTGTAAATATACCGTCAGCCAGCCCAACTTACTGACCCAGTATTGTAAATATACCGTCAGCCAGCCCAACTTACTGACTCAGTATTGTAAATATAACGGCAGCCAGCCCAAAGAGTAGTGCAATTGAGGGGATAAAGTAAGTGAACGCTTATACCCGTGAAGATTCGGGTTAGAATTGGTCTTCACTAACCCATGCTTGTCATAAGAGGCGACTAACGGGATCGGGTGGTCAGGCTCGCTGACTTGGTTATCTTATCCCAATTGAGAAGATCGATGCTCATAGTGTTGATCACTGGATTGTCTGGTCCAGACGCGATTATTTCCAGACCGTCGCCATAAAGCTGGAATATGCTGAGTGCGGCGTCAATTAACCAACGAACCAAACAACCAACCACACAAACAACCAACCACACAAACAAACAACAAACAAACAACAAACAAACAACAAACAAACAACAAACAATTCACTTGACTTCACCAAACGTTATCAAAACAGTACACGACTAACACAGTCATCAATAAACTGCCAACTAAGCTCAACACATATCTACTATACTCGTATCAAATACATTACAACTGAAAAAACCTTTTTAACTTAGCTGTCAAATCTGTGCCTGTTCTTAGATTTATTCGGCAGTCTATCTGTGCGTGTTTGGGCTTGGCTGTACAGTGTAAAAAATTATCTTTCCAACATTGCATTAAAAATGCAGGGTTGGGATTATTTTGCAATTAAATGTACATTGTGTTGGAGTATTGCAGATATGGGCGGGGTATACATGAATTGTTATTTGCAAGTCATGGCCAAGCCCCTAGTTACCTTTCAGCAACGACAACTGGCCATAATAACGGTAAAGGTGAATGGATTGTTTGGGGGTAACATCGCCTGGTTTCGTGTTTTTGTTCTGCTGTTTTAAAGCCGCACATACCAATATTCCTGAAGTATGTGGCGGACCACATAATGGACCAGAAAATCCAATGACTGATATCAAGAGCATCGATCTACGCAAGTGGGATAGGATGACGTACATCAGACAATCAAGTCTAAACCACGTGACCTTTTCGTTAGTTCGGGTCTCGCTGTAACATTGGTGTGTGTGGGGTGGGGTGGGGGTGGGGTGGGGTGGGTGGTGGGTGGTGGTGTTGGGGGTGACGGTGGTGTTGGGGTGGGTGAGTAAGTAGTTGAAGGGTTCGCTCGTCACGCCGAAGACCCGGGATTTAGTGTAGAAGTAAGTATAATATGCAGTTATGTGTTAGCATTCTGACTGGCTGAACTGGTCACGAATTATTATATTCAATTCCCAGTGAAAGAGAAAAATTACAACAAACCCCTTCTTTTAAGTTCTTTGAGAGGCATTTTAGAAGTTGTAAAGATGAAGGAAAACCAAGTTCTATGGATAGTCAACTTCTTTATTGCAATGAGTGCGACGTTTCGGTGTAGGTACTAACACCGTTATCAAGCAAGTGTGTTAGTACCTTCACAGAAACGTCGCTCTCATTGCAATAAAGAAATTGACTATCCATATAACTTGGTGTTCCTTTAAACCCCTTCTTCAAGAATCCACTGTGAGCATATTCTTATAGTTTGCAAATCGGTTTTTCGATTCAGACAGTCCTTTAGTGCATTCCCATGCATAGTGCGCGAAATACACGTCACACGTACCACGCCCTTCTATGTATTACATTCGATAATATGATCTGGATAAAATAGAGCTACTGCGTGCGATGTCGCTATTATGCTATCTAGTTTTATTGAAACACGAACCACAACAAGCTCATTCCGTAGACGTGTCAAGTCTTGATGTGATATTAGTTTGTATATACAAAATCAATCAAAACAACCGCTAGTCATAGTGGTGATGTACTTCTAGCCATTGATGTAATGGTTTCACCTTTACTTTCACACATGAGAGAGCCTAGCGGTTAAAGCGTTCGCTAGTCACGAGTGAGTGAGTTTAGTTTTACGCCGCACTCAGCAGTATTCCAGCTATATGGCGGCGGTCTGTAAATAATCGAATCTGGACCAGACAACCCAGTGATCAACAGCGATCCACGCAATTGGGATACGATGACATGTGTCAACCAAGTCAGCGAATCTGACCACCCGATCCCGTGAGTCGCATCTTACGACAAGCATGGGTTGCTGAAGATCAGTTCTAACCCGGATCTTCACGGGTCCGCTCGTAAAGCCAAAAGCCCGATGTGGGTGCAATGTTTGAAGCACATTTATGGTGTCGTTGCTGGTGATATTCCTAAAAGCGGCGTAAAACTACACTCACTCACTCTCACTCACTTACTTCATGTATCAACCAAAGTGATAACTCATTTGTCTCATGTTATTTATCACGAGTTGTATACGATTACATGTAGAGTGATTTAACCTTCTTCAGTATTATTTACATTCATATGATTATGGGGGCGGTGGGGTAACCTAGTGGTTAAAGCGTTGGCTCGTCACGCCGAAGACCCGGGTTCGAATCCCCACATGCGGACAATGTGTGAAGCCCATTTCTGGTGTCCCCCGCCGTGATGTTGCTGGAATATTGCTAAAAGCGGCGTAAAACCAAACTCAGTCAGTCAGTCAGTCATATGATTATGTATTTAGGCATCTACACGACACAAGTTTCAATAAGGATATAATTTCAGCATGCACTTGGCATGTGAGAATCATCTTTTGTGTATCACGGAAAGATAACAAGTCTCCCTATCACAATAAATATTATTATTGTGTAGCATGCTCTTTTGATGCAATAACCGTTTACAATAAAATCGCACTTTTAAACCCAACCTCAAGTACACCAGTCTATTTATCTAATGCTGGCGACTTGACACACCCAAAAGCTTTACAGTACATATTTATGTGAGCAAATCATTATCATTTTTTCAAAACTGATTACCTCATACTATTCAACGACACTGTTGGGTTGCTCAGCAGGTAACTTGTCTGCTTGACAATCTCTCGAACACTCGAAAACTGGGAGTTTTTTTAAAAAAATAATGCGTTAATGCATTATGGACCTATTCAATCTATTCATGTTCCTGGGTGGGGCAGAGTTAATGCACGCCTACATTTACAAAGAACCAGGTCATTCATTAAAAAGGATAAAAATCTTGTGCTTTATACCACAAAAACGAATGATATTGGTATTTTAATCGTTTAATAGTCTCCGAATGATAAAAACTGACGTTTTATGCGCTCACCGTGATGGTACTTGCCATTGCACGTCAACAACAGAGTATTTGACACATGTTTACCTTGCCCAAACACGCTTTAAAACATATAAAGTACTTCAACGACGAATACTTTCTGGTGTATATTGACATGGCGTTGCCGCATGACAAAGCGTCGTTACTGAAAGTCTTTAACACGTGTAATTCCTCTGACCTGACACATGTTAAAGCTATTATTTTGGTGATCTACTTTCGATTCACGTACACTGACTGAAGATTACTTTTATGTGTCTTATCCTTTTAATATTATATATATATGGGCTGCTATTATCTGAAATGAATAACAGTGATAGAATCCTCCCATAACCATACGAAGTCTGTGAAAGAGTAGTGATCATTTCAGGATCCCGGCTATAGCATGAGTTGGTGTGCATAAGTCACTATCAAAATTAATAGTAATTAGATAAGTTGTTTAAGAAAGGATTATCGTATCCTGACTGGTTGTGCCCGTCACAAACACACGCAAGGGCGAGTAAATTGTTTCCTTAAACAAAACATGGGAGACATATTGTTCAAGACGAAATATGAATTGCATCGGACGTCACTTGAGTCATCAGTGTCTCAGTATTGAAATGAGCTCAATATGTCCCCCACAAAACATTTTGAAGACTTTTCTGAGTTCTCGAATGTTGTAACCTTGCTTAAAGCGTTGTTTTGTTCAATGGCAATGCTGAGTGGCTGACGAGAACAAATACGACGTTTGTTGACCATATTGTTATATTTCTTGGTCTACCAAGTGTTTTAAAGTGGTGTCGGGCCTTATTGTTATTTGTGCATTTTTGGGGGAAGGTCGGGTGTGATTTAGGAGAGTTGATTCAGCTATCCCGTCGCACGATAAAAAGAGCACATCCATAGATTGTATATTTTGTGATTTTAAACAATAGTAATTAAAAAATGTTTTACTTTCTGGTCACACCAGCGTTCGGAATAACGCAGATGTTCAAAATGTAACATCGACTCCAGGTATTCTTAATCGTAGCAGCCGCCGAGACAAAACAATTGATTCAGTGGGAGTGAGTGAGTGAGTGAGTGAGTGAGTGAGTGGGTGGGTGGAGTGAGTGAGTGAGTGAGTGAGTGAGTGAGTGAGTGAGTGAGTGAGTGAGTGAGTGAGTGAGTGAGTGAGTTGGGTTTAGCACCGAACTGAACACTATCTCAATTGTGGCATGGTGTGTCGGCCACGGTGGGCAAAGAGGAAGACGATCATAAGTTTTGTTTAACTGACAATCACGGGATTCGAAGCAGTGATTTGCGGATCTTGGCACGAATACTGCAAGTCCACTTTTTTATTCAGATGAGGTGAAATGAGTAAAGTATTATTTATAGATCGCAGTCAGATAGTGGTGATACCGGGTGTTCGCGTAAAGGTCAGCGTATCCTGCCTCAAGTTGTAGAGTTAATGTTTCAGATTAAGCGAGCGAATGAATTTAGTTTTACGCCGCAATATTCCAGCTATATGGCGGCGGTCTGTAAGTAATCGAGTCTGGACCAGGTAATCCAGTGATCAACAGCATGAGCACCGATCTACGCAAGTGGGTTACGATGTCATGTGTCAACTAAGTCAGCGAGACTGACCACCCGATCCCGTTATTCGCCCCTTACGACAAGCATGAGCTGCTGAATATCAATTCTAACCCGGATCTTCATGGGTAATCCAGATTAAGTAAGGATTCCTGCCCGAGTCTTTTAAAATCTAGAACGTCAACGCCAGAGATTGACCAGTCTCGATCTGCCAAAGCTGATATAATCTTGGAGTAGAGGGGGAAATAGTGGTGAAAACTACAAATAGAACACCGACAATAAGAGATGACACCAGGTGTCCGCAAATGAACTATCTTGTCCTGCTCTACTCAGCCACTCAAACATTGTGCATAGAAACAGAAGTGCTTCTACTCCGCGGAGTAGTGTGTAAAAACACGTGTCGTCCAACACTAAACACCCTCCTGAAAGGGGCACCATACTGCACACTGGTGCGGACAGAATTTGTCTGCGTTAAGTATGGGAGAAACACATTCGCCTTAGCGCCACGCTCGCCGGTATGTAAGGTAGCCGTGGACAAAAACGACTTGGAGATGCTTGGAGATTTTATATAAACATAAGCATTTGTTAAGCAACACCTGAATCCCAGGGCTGTTTTGACTATTTGGGTCCAAAAAGGCGATCATGCCGTAACATAGTGGAATGCACATGTAACGCACGCGCTGCACTAAGGCGCAAGCACAATGGGGTGTAAATTTCATAATTGTAGTATTTGCGCTGCAGGTTTCTGAGAAGACAGTTCTTAAAATTGTCTTGATAAACTGTCAAGAAATACATGATGCCACGTTATTGGCTTGCATGGCAGGGATGTCGCAACATCGGTGGTAACCTCAACAATAATCACACGGTTACTAGTCAACGTGTGAGGAAACACGTGGCCACTTATGAAGTAAAGGATTGTCCAATGACCGTGATGACCGAGGAAGACCAATGGCCGTGAGGACTGATTTCCAATACGTCTGGCAAGACATAATTCCATGCCCCATGCAGACGAACTGCTCGAGCTATTGACAGTGGGAGTCCGACTCTCCACCAGTACCATCAGAAGATGATTGCGGGCTGCTGGTCTAAGGGATGATGCTGACTCCGAGAAAACAGTAACTTGAGAACATGGCGTTGGGCTCATTGGTCTCATGAAACTCGCTAACTTCTACACGCTACAGGCGGCCGTTGTCGTGCATGGAGACGTCGTGACGAGGCATATCACCAGATGATCCATGCAGATGAATCCTTTGGTGGTGGCTCAGTGATGGTGTGGGGTTGCTGTTCGTATGACTGCAAGCTGGATCTCTTTACAGAATCTTGGACACTCAATGATCAACGTTATAAACAGGAAGTACTTTATGCCGCCGTTGTGCCACATTTTGATAACCATCCCCTTGTCAGTCTTTCCATTTTCACTAATGACGACGCAGGACTCACCGTTCTCAAGCCGCCATCGCCCATTTGCAGAACACCGCCATTGAAACATAACCATAGCCAGCAAGGAAGCGTTACCAGCCCTATTATGAACATCATCGAACATCTTTGTGACTATCTTAGGCGCCAATTTAGAGCTAGAAGCGGGCATGAGGAATGGCAGAGGATTCTGATGCTGAGAACTGACTGAATGAGGAGGAGACTGGTAGATGTTGTCCATGTGAGGGGTGGCTACACCAGATACTGATGTGGTCGCCAGCGGTGGTTCATCCAATCACAACAACCATTATTTTAGAACGGATTGGTGGCGTAGTCATGGTGACCATACTTTTCCATCAGTGTTGATATTCACATTTTTGCGTATTTATCTCAGATTGCAAGTAAATTGTTACCAACTTCAGATCAGTTGTGCTCTTTGTTTTACTCAAGAGTAAAATACATAACAGTCATGGTGGTTATACGAGGAATGTAGTTTTCTAAAAAGCATGTTGTGTTTTCTTACGTACCATATAAAACTGTGGGTGGTACTTGGTTAATGCTAATGTGTATATATCGGCGTATTTCTGTAATATGTAAATAGATCTGTTTTATAACAGTTTAAAATGAGTCACATTTGCTGACAATTACAACATGCGTTGTGCCGACTAAGGTGCTCTCGAACCAGCGCCCGTGATAGGGCATGAAGAGTACACACAACCTGATCCCCTCACAATGTATTTATTTGTTTACTCAACACTAACGCGTGGGTTGACGTATATCTATAGAAGTATTATAGCGTCGCGCCCTCTTCTGTGCAGCGTGGATCAGCCGTGCCCTCTTATATCAGGCCATGTTTTCGGAACAAATCGTACGTGAGGTCCACAATGTACGCGACATTCCGTCTGACACGAATGAACGACCCAAGGCCGCTGTGCCTATAAGTAACGTTTACGTTCCCTTTAATACTGAATACCTTTTAGGGAAAGCATATATTTCTATGTGGGTCAAGTGATCAAGCACATTGATTGTCGATGTGATATTGTGTAGCCATGGTTACACTTGTTTGACAATGTTAATAGAAAATTATGTTTTGCCTTTTAAAAGTTTTAAATACTTTTTTTAGTTTTAGGTTATCCCCACTTTCCATGTAATGTTTGGGACCATTTACATATTACCTTGAACTCAGATTCATATGTCTAAGGGGGTGGTGGGGTAGCGGTTAAAGCGTTCGCTCATCACGCCGAAGACTCGGGTTCGATTCCCCACATGGGTACCATGTGTGAAGCCCATTTCTGATGTCCCCCACCGTGATATTGCTGGAATATTGCTAAAAGCGGCGTAAAACCAAACTCACTCACTCATATGTCTAAAATGCTACTGGTCAGTGAAACCAGTACCGGTGCAAAAGCGAAAAGAATACTATAGCACTCAAATATGTGTTTTCTTTATGTTAAGGTTTAATTTTGTATTTCAGTTCAATTCTACAATTTTGTAATCCCTAACTTTCTGTAATCGGTAATAGTGTATAAACTGAGGTACAAAAGAAAGTACACCCCTGATATTTTTGAATTATTTTGCAAAACACGACGCAATTACTCTGAAAAGCTTTTTGATTTTTACTTATGTATCATAAACATTGAGTATGCGTTGCCAAAAATACCCACAGATATCGTACCCCGTTGCGATGTTGCCAACGCAACTGATACCAATGATGAAATAGCGCCAAGTGGGTACTTGGTGATTATGAATGTTTTGTGCGTGTTTTAACACTATCCGCGAAGTAAGATGTGTTTGTGCGAACTGTTCGCAAATACAGAAACGAAAAAGAACTTGTGCGGAACGATAGCATACACTTCTAGATATACGAGATCAAGAAACAATCGTCCAGCCGGTGCTGACAATACTATTCACTGACGTCACTGATCAGGATATAATTACGGGACACTGTACACCAAACGACTACCCCAAACAGCAAGATGAACGTCATCCTAAACCTGAACGTTCTCCTATCAGAATCAACATACCCTACCATGGCCAGATCAGTCACCACATCAGCCGTCTCATAAAGAAAACTACCAGCATCGACGTGACACCCCACTCTGATAAGACCCTGAAAACCATCCTGAGAGCCAATGGACGTGTTTCCTCCACCAAGACCCCAAGTAGGCCCAGGGTATGCATATACAAACTGCAGTGTGATTGTGGCACCATATACATGGGTGAAGCATCCCGCCCATTTGACATACGACTGAAGGAGCACAAAACATGGACCAAACATCAGCTCTCTCGGAGCACATCATCAAAAACCCTACACACTGCACTGACTGGCAACAGTCAACCGTATTAACCAATAATGCCCATGACTGGCACAAGCGCAAACTATTAGAGTCTTTAACGATAAGATATTATCTGAACACCTCACTCTTTCATCTCCTGCTTCTTGTCCAATGTATTGTATATACATGCAACACTGGCTTCTTGTACATTTAGTATATATATTCATTGATGTATCTTGTTTTATTAATTCACCTGACGAAGGGCCAAGGAATAGCCCAGAAACCTTGTGACATACAATGAAGAAGAAGTTGTCATCCATAATATTTGCTGTTTACACTGTATTCTAGTCCACGTAGACACATACTGGGTCGTATCATAAAATGAACTCTGGACTCAAAGGAAAGGGAGTGAGTGAGTGAGTTTAGTTTTACCCCGCACTCAGCAATATTCAAGCAATATGGCGGCGGTCTGTAAATAATCGAGTCTGGAGCAGACAATCCAGTCACCAACAGAATGAACATCGATCTACGCAATTCTGATTCGACAACATGTGAAATATATGTAACATTCACCACGACCTTCTATGTGCAATGTATCACAATTGGATAATATGATGTGGATATAATAGAGCTACCACGTGCGATGTCGCTATTATGCTATCTAGTTTTATTGAAACACGAACCACAACAAGCTCATTCTGTAGACGTGTCAAGTCTTGATGTGATATTAGTTTGTATATACATATATCAATCAAAACAACCGCAAGTCATAGTGGTGGTGTACTTCTTTGCCTTTGATGTAATGATTTCACCTTTACTTTCACACATGAGAGAGCCTAGCGGTTAAAGCCTTCCCTCGTCACGAGTGAGTGAGTTTAGTTTTACAGCAGTATTCACGCTGTATGGCGGCGGTCTGTAAATAATCAAATCTGGACCTGACAATCCAGTCACCAACAGCATGAGCATCGATCTACGCAATTGGGATACGATGACATGTTCAACCAAGTCATCAAGTCTGACCACCCGATCCCGTTAGTCGCCTTTTACGACAAGCATGGGTTACTGAAGAACAGTTCTAACTCGGATATCCAAGGGTCCTCCAAATTTAGTACCGATTCCTGTCCCAGTCTTCTTACATCAAAAACGTCACTTAAGGGCACTTAATGACATGTAAACTACATAATATTAGATTATTAATTTCATTTTATACATGTCAATATCAGTATGTCACATTGTGAAAAAGGTCATTTTTAAACAGTAATACTGCATGCTGACTAGTTGAAATGTATGTTCAAAGCATACATCTAACATCTTTCAGTGCATAAAAGAATAGAGTGGCTGAAGATTTAGTTTAAACTTTGTAGTATTTTCTAAATAGGAATTTTTTTAATAGAACTTTTGAAAGCTTCAACGGAGGGAGAAAGTCTTGGCTCCAGAGTATTGGTGCTCCATGGCTGAATGATCGGAGACCAAAGTATTTGAGTTTGTTTTTGGCGCAGAATTGGTGAGGAAATGTTTACATACAGATCTTAAAGCTCTGGGTGGGTTGTGCTTTGTGACACGTTCATAGAGGTACCCTGGGGCAGTCTCATGGTAACATTGGTAGGCTAGACGTAGGATTTTATACTCCACCCTGGCTCTGACAGACAACCAAAATATAGCTTGGAGTACAGGCGTTATGTGGACTCGAGTTGACACTTTGCTGACAACACAGGCTGCAGTGTTATGGACACGTTGAAGTTTGATAATATGCATTTCTGGCAATCCATAACAAACGCCGTTACAATAGTCTGTCTTGGAACGAGTTTGATTTTACGCCGCTTTTAGCAATATTCGAACAACATCACGGCGGGGTACACCAGAAATGGGCTTCACACATTGTACACATGTGGGGAATCGAACCCGGGTCTTCGGCGTGACGAGCCAACGCTTTACCCACTAGGCTACCCCACCGCCCCTAGTCTGTCTTGGAAAGCACAAAGGATCTAACTAGTGCATGTGCTGCTGCAGCTGTCAGAGAGTTTCTCATATTACTAATGTTTCTCAAATGGAAATAGCATGACTTGCAGACTTTATGAATGTGACATTTTAGAGACAGTTCTAGACCCAATTGAAGTCCCAGATCTCAGAAAATGGAATGATCGAGTTACATACATATTTCTATGGAAGTTTCTTTCGCTCGGGATCGAAACTTCGAGCTTCCATCAAGTAACGCTTCAGCCTTGTTGTCATTTAATTTCAGCATGTGAGGGTTCGTCCATGTTTTGACGTTGTCAGTACAGTTGGAAACTCGAGTACATGGGTCCTGGGTAGAGTCCGGGGTGCTGAAAGCTGACAGCGGTGCTCAACTTCATGTTGCGAATGACTTCTCCTAGATTTCTGGTATAAAGAGAAAACAGCCCAGGCCCAAGGACGGATCCTTGAGGGACACCACAATATATTGGAGTTCTCTCGGATGTTTTGCCTCTGACAGTTTCTGGTCGCTGCCGCCCAGATAGGTAGGATTCAATCCATGACAATGCAGAACCTCCTATTCTAAAAACAGATTCCAGTAGTGTTAGAAGCATAGTGTGATCTATCGCGTCAAACACAACCGACGGGTAAGAGTAAGTGAGTGAGTGAGTTTAGTTTTACGCCGCACTCCGCAATATCCCAGCTATATGGTGGCGGTCTGTAAATAATCGAGTCTGGACCAGACAATCCAGTGATCAACAGCATGAGCATCAACCAAGTCAGCGAAACTGACCACCCGATCCCGTTAGTCGCCTCTTACGACAAGCATAGTCGCCTTTTATGGCAAGCACATGGGTTGCTGAAGACCTATTCTATCCCGGATCTTCACGGGTCGGTAAGAGTAAGGCTACGTTTCCATTATCGACTGAACACAAGAAGCCATGTACCACCCTAATCAGCACTGTTTCAGTACTATGCCTTGGCCTATATATGCTGACTGAAACCTTTCTAAAGGTTCATTTTCAGTAAGATGTGATTACAGTATTACTTTCACAGCCATTTCTAACAATTTTAATAGGAAAGATAAATTGGAGACAATGGTATAGTTTTTCAGATTATCTTCGACACGTCCCTGTTTTCTGAATAATGGTTTGATGACCGCCAAATATGTTCCAAAATTCAGTTCCATTTTATTCTAATGCCATAAATGAAATCAACATGCGTAATAAATTGGGATATTTTACAGACGCATCCAAAGCTCAATGCACCTGTCAATAACACTGGCTACTGTCACGAAGATACGCGATCTCCCGCTCATTCGCTTGAGAATCGCTCATATGACGACGTATGCGTGTATTAACTAGCCCAGACTTAAGCTGGTTTTATAGTTCGCTCACTGAGATACCATGCCGCAGTGAAGCATGAAAACCCCACTCAGACACATTATACTGACTCCGAGCCGACCAGTCCTTGTTGTACCCATTAATGCCGAGCGCCAGGCAGGGACCAACAAGTACCATATTTTAACGTCTTTTGGTATGACGCGGTCGAGGATAGAACCCGTGACCTTCCGCTCTCCGGGCGGACGCTATAACCACTGCACCACGGAGGCGGTCCGCTCACTGGTACATTGATGAAGCATGTTTGGTTTGTTTGTGTTGATTTATTTGGACGCAGCACTCTTCAATAGATCTGCTATATGTCTGCACCAACTGTGTGGTAGTTCAGGTTTTGAGGAAGTGATTAATTGGTGTAAACAACCGGAACTGTTGCAGCATGTTCACTATTTTGATAACCCACGAAAATGGGTATGGCGCTGACAAGCCGAGATCATAACCAGGTGTCGTGGATTCGAACCTATCACATATAGGTCCTAGCACGGTTACAAACAACCACCCACAGCGACGTTTGACGTAACACGAAAAGGAACTCTCAAGGTCTAACACAGATTTACTGAGTACGTGAGTGAGTGAGTTTTGTTTTACGCCGCTTTTAGCAACATTCCAGCAATATCACGGCGGGATACACCAGAAATGGGCTTCACACATTGTGCCCATGTGGGAAATCGAGCCCGTGTCTTCGGCGTGACGAGCGAACGCTTTAACCACTAGGCTACCCCACCGTCCACCGTCACTACGATTATTGTAGTGCTACAACGATCCCATTTCTAAAATTAATAGACATAAAACACTGCATAGACGAGCATAAGTCCTTTTCAAGATAATCATAAACCTAACACGATTATAAGTCCTGTGTTTAAAATGCTTAATTAGATGATCATATCGATAAGACGGATTAACACCCAACTGTTAACGCAGACTCAAGATAATCTTTAACTCGGACATGAACGATATTTCTTTAATCCGATCATTAATGCTATTCTCCCACTTGCGCACATTCTCCAATACTGAGCCGCGACCGTTCTGCCTACAAATGACCAGGACGCTCAACGGTCGCCAAACTTCAAGAAAAACCTGTTTCTGTGTAACTGCTCTGGCGATCCTTCTGCCTTCCTTGTACGATCAAAATGCACGTTTATGGCATTTTGGTGGCGATCTTTGAGCGTCCTGTGCGTCCTTGTAGTGACACGTCTGCCTTCCCCGTACGACCATACGCAACCAGCGGCAACCAACGGCGACCATTCAGCGATGCTTCTGCCTTCTCGCCGACCTTTGAGCATTCTTACAGCAATCTTTGGCGTTCCTAGTGCGTTCTTTCAGCGATTTGAGGCGACTGTTCAGCATCCTGTATATCCTGGGAATATACATACGTGGTTATGTCATTCTATCATCAGTTTTACCCGTGAAGGTCCGGGTTAGAATGAACCTTCAGTAACCCATCCTTGTCGTAAGAGGCGACTAACGGGATCGGGTGGTTAGGCTCTCTGACTTGGCTGACACATATCATCGTATCCCAATTGCATAGATTGATGCTCATAATGATGATCACTGGATTATCTGGTCCAGACTCGATTATTTACAGACCGCCGCCATATAGCGTGAATATTGCTGAGTGCGACGTAAAACTAAACTCACTCACTCACTATCATCAGTTTTATTCAAGCAGGCAAAAGCGAAACTATCAATTAGGTATGAACAATGAACTGCTTATGCATTCAGCTTTTTCGCAAGGTCAAAAAGCAATGATTTTAACCGAACAGCCATTGCCATCCTAAAAAGAAAGATAAAAAGACTTAGAAGAAGATTGAGAACCTGCTGTGTCCGCCCATAGTTGACGCAACACAGATGGTTGCAATTCTGGGACTACAACCAACTAATGAAAGTACTGCGTCTTGAATATTAAAAGTCATTCTATAACTATCTAGAATGGAGCTAGCTCTTTTCGACGAACTCCTTGTAAGAGTTGGCCTTAGAATTGCCAAAAATAACAAAAAATCAGCGAGCAAATCTAGAGCCTGGTCTGAGGCTGGCTGACCCTCAGGTTCCTTGCTACTGGGGACAAGAACCCAAGCCTCCAGTACCAGTATCGTGTGTCACACAGCACCATCTCTGTTTTCGTGCCAGATGTTTGAAGAGTACTTCTCTGGCGGCATGGTGAGACGGCAGTTCGCAAACTCTGACAATCAACAGTACCAGGCCTATTGATATGGAGTCTGAAAAGGCAACGCAGTAAGCCGAACGGTGGCAGAAAGGAGGCATAGAGAAGGCTGTAGGAAGGGAGAGAGAGCTATTGTCATGGTCGCTCAAGGGATGCCGCTGTCGCCGGATGAAGGCACAGAGATTGCTCAGCGCACACTATTGGTTGCTCAAAGAACGCACAAGGAAGGATCAAAGAATGCAGAGGCATCGCCCCGGTTGACGGAGCTATTACATGGTGTCCTTTCGCCGACAGTTGTGCATTCAATCTACCGTCACGGCGAGGCTTCTGCTTTGTTCGAGAGTCCTTTGTGCAACCACTTTGCGTTTTGTTTTGAACATGTTCAATATTGTCGCCGCCACCATGGCGTTCTGTGCCGTCCATGGCGATGTATGTGCCTTCTCTGTACGACCTACGCAATCATTCTGCCTTCTTCGAGCGTTCGGAGGCATTCTAAATATTTTCAGAACGCACAAAGAAGGCAGAACGGTTGAGGTCCTCAGTAAAGGGGGTACAATCGTCCGAATTGAGACCGCTAAAAATCACACAAATACATCTGAATACATCGTTTTCAGTGACTTTTCTGAGAAGGGAATTTACAACTATTCGTTGGCTTCATTGGGGGCAACATGACTGCGGCCCTGGTCATAGGCGGATCCAGAGGGTGGGTGCAGGGGTGCGCACAGCCCCTTTTGTCCTGAATGTTTGTTTCATGACCATTGAAACTCGGGTGGAAATGAAGTGTGCAACCCCCACATTTTTTTCTCATTAGTGTGCACCCCCTTTCTCAAAAAAGCTGCATCCGCCCCTGCTGCCATTTCAAGCTTTGCTCTCTCTTGAGGTTGGGAGCTCTGGTATAGTTTTACACCACCTTTAACTTCATTCCTGCAACATCACTGAGTGGGACATCACAACGCATTAACCACCAGGCTAAACCAGTCTAAGTAAAAATAGGCTCAGTATTATTCGTTACACTGCTATCAGTACAGCAGTGTAACGAATAATACTGAATCTAAGTTTACTTAGACTGCAGGCTAAACCACCACCAAGTCAAACCACTACCAGGTCACTCCATCACCAGGTCAAACCACCTTCTTAACACGACAGCTCTTAATCACTGACAACGAAAACATACATTTTGACATATGTTTTATATTTTATTTCGAACACATGAATAAATGTCAAAAACAATATAATTACCCAGAAAGCGTTTGGTAATGATATGCACATTGATCAACAATCTTAAAACACAAAATTCTACCATTACAGTGGAAATAAGTATATAAATACATAACTCATCATGGAAGCTGCTGCAAAAGCATTGCTCTACATGATGAAGGTCGTTTGATGATGTTTTGACAAGTTCATAATGAAAGAAATTCTTCATCAAAAACTGCTCTGTGAGACCTTCCCTAAGTAAATAAATACGACATGTTGACTAACATTTGAAATCATGGTGTATGTGTTGTTTAACATCACACTCAGCAACATCCATATGTAGACAATGGATTCTGACTCAGACAATCCAACCATTTAGACAGCGAACAATGACCCGACATCTGGGTGCATGACACCCCATCAACCAGGTCAGTGAGTCCGACCACCTCACCCATCGGTCACCTCCTGCAACCAGTAGAGTTTGCTGGGGACCATCATCAGTATCACCACAGGATATCGTGGAATCCATACTGAACCAATAAAATTTTCAAACTGCATGAGTTTGAAATCTACAATTTGGACAAATAGTCCAACCATCCATGACAAAAATATTCTTGTTGACATTATGCATTTTGGTATATAAGCCTTTTGGCAGGAATGAAACATATGTTTTGACATATATAATGTTTACCTCTGTTGTTATAACAATATCTCACCTCTATTGATGATTCTGTTTGTTCCTAAGTAAAATAATGCACAATGCATTACAACACATCACTAACTAAACAAACGGTTGAACAGCACAAACAAAACATTTGTCATCAACCACATAAATCCTTGCATTGAATATTGGACACTTGTCTATCAACTTTCATGTCAATTGAGAGAAAGATTCTTTTAAAGTGTATGAATTGTATCAGGGCTGTAACAATCAACAAAGTACACAAATTCTGAGCATTGCTTTAAGGTTGAACAACCGTATATGTACACAAATATAACAACAGTTTAGAGACTAAACATTGATATTCTGAGGAGGGAGCAAAATGGAAATTGTCTTGTCGTGAAGTTTTTCAAACTTAAATTAAAAACAAAATACTCGTTGATGTTCCTAACATTGTTCAGACTTAAAATAATTATAAGGCTTCTTCTTTAATAGAAATAAAATTGTTTTGAAACATTGTCCAAAATATCCTGACTGGGAACAAAACACCAGTTGTCCATCCCTCAGAATAAATGATGGGTCTCTTAAGGCAGATCATGAAGACACACTGGAAGATCAGATTGAACAAATTGAGCAAGGTCGTTACAAGAGCAGTGAATACAATGGGTACAGAATGATCCCGCTGTACACCTGTCATGAGGAAAATACTATACAAGAGCAGTGAATACAACAGGCACAGCATGATCAAGTTGTACACCTGTCATGGGTGAATACTATACAAGGGAATACAGGTCATGTTGAACATACAGGGATGTCATATTACAGTAACCATGGTAACATCACAACGGGACTGAGAGGCTATAGCCAGAGTGTTCAGCCCAGGCATCGATATGAGGACCAATACCTATAACCAAATGTCTCCATCATTCAGCTACTACTGGTTAACACTGTGAAGATACTTGCTGTATTTGGTGTTCAGCAACCAATGCTTGGTGTAAGTGGCAGCTGATGGGATTTGGTTGATAGTATCCCAGCTGAGTGAACTGATCCTCATACAGCTTGTTCATCTTGACCTGAGCTACTCTACATATGCATGACCCGGAGGTTAAATGGCACAAACGTCAGGTCGAGTTAACTTCATTAAATAGGGGAGCAAGAATGTTATTAATGTTGCGTTCATGTGAAACATGCATGCATGGATTCATTACAGCCCAAATCGAAAACAGTAAACCATCTGTAGCTTCTTTTTTAAAGAAAATTAGGACATTGCTGACGATTTTTCGACACAGAGATGTCAAACGGCAACCTTGTCTCGGCTGTTCGGACATTTTGACAATCAAATGACAAAAGTGCACCCTTCACAATAATAAACTGAACCAGTTGTGACGGGGTCATGCATTGCATTAGTATTCACTTGATCAGGTCAAGCTGAACAAGCTGTAGTATCAGTCACTGGAATGTCTGGTCCAGACCGTACAGACTCCTGCTCTTACCACAGTGTATGTTTGCTGCTACACACAACTCTCAGTAGTATTCTGCATGTATGACCTTGAACTCTGAATAATAACAACTGGACAAGAAGAACCAGTGATTGAGATGATCAGCAACATTCCTCAATGTTAGGGTAGTAAAGTTTCACACAATCTCTAGACACTGAAGCTAGGTTCCAACCAGCCACCTTGTACAACAAGCATGTGCCTATCCTAACATAGAGGCCCTTAGTGCTACCACAATGTTTTCCATTCCATCCCAGCTCAAGCAAGTAGCCCCAGATCTCAGTCGTGGCTGTCTACTTAATACATGTTGGTCCTTAGCACATAAAACATACAACAGATAACGGAACTGTACAGACTACAGATGAACACTAATTGAAAACAAACTGGTATGAGCTGATAACGTATGATTGACAGATATGAGCTGATAATGTATGTTTAACTGATATGAGCTGATAACGTATGATTAGCACAAGGTTGATTCTGTGCTTGACAAACTAATCTCCTGAAAATAAAAAATACATATTTGGAGACATTCCATAAATCAAAAGAAGTTAACAAACAACCAATTATTTCAGATGATTTTGGTAATCATGGCCACATCTGTAACTCCCTTTGAGTGGTGTTGATACCGGACAGATGCAGCTATTACATGATGCTAATATGAGGGAGTGCAATACTGATGAACAAGGTAATACAAAACATCCAGATTACATGCTGAGCCAGTTGCATATACAAAGTAGGTGATACATCCGTGTATCACTCACCCCGGAACCAACGCTGTACCTGTGTGTGATATCCTGGAACAACTAACCGTGCAGGACAGGAATACGAATATTATACGTGATTCTAGATGCCGGGATTTGCAAGGCTGCCAAATGTGCTTCAAGTACGCATAACTATGTAGAGTGGATGCAGAATGAAACATAGTAGTGTTTATTGTGCTAAATTCTTGACAAGAGATATTTAGGCCAGGCAATTAAAGTTTTGATCAGTACATCACACCATTTCAACACCCAACAAGATTCTAATACTTCCTGTAAGTACCCTTGTAATTGATTATCGTAAGTCAGGGTAAATGTAAAGTTTGTAAAGTGGGTTGAGATATTACAGATATCCAGATTCAGTTTAACATGAACTTACAATATAGGTCTGAATGCAAGAACATGCAAGTCTTATTGCAGAAATTATCCAGCCACAAGTACACAGTCTAAAATCATAGATGAATCCCTGGATCCTATGTGTGCAGGTTGCTGTAAAGATGAAGACATGTAAACTGATAGTTAATTCATCACTACAGTAAAGGTACCGGTACGTAAAATATCTGTAGCAAAATTATTTGAACTATGTGGCTAACAGACAAACAGTTTGGTTTTGACATCAGTACAACTTAGCAACAGAATTTCTGCATGTCTCGAGTCAAGGGACTTTGTTATCAATGAGAGCGAAACATTGTCAAAAACATGATCAAAGTACCCTTCTCTTCCTTGGCCCAGCAAAACAAAGATGTAATCAGATTAGCAGTTACTCCCCTTTTTATAATGCTCTTCAATGTGAAGGTCATAAAGGGAGACTACTCTCAAAGCTGTCATTGCCCCCAAGACAAAGCCAAGTGTCATGTCAGAATTCCATGTTGAAAAGGTTGAAAACTTTAATAGGAAAATATTAGTGAAATGTTCTTCAAAAAAAGTCATGTCTGCATTAATGAATAAATATCTTTGGTGTTGCCATAGTTACCAAGATGAATATGTCATACAAATTGAGCACATCCCTGAGGTATAAACTACTGTCTGTGCATTTCGGGGTCCTGACCCAGGCAAAGATACACAATCTGCCCAAGCTGCAAAAGCTTAAAGTATCATATGCCGGCATATCCCAATAAATTAATACCATGTCCATTTTAGCTGTTTGTTCAATGAGTGTTGCCAAATAAAACAGTGTTTATTTTATAAAAATACAGATATTGAACATTTATTATGTATACAATAGAGCTGTGATGATATATCGCAGTATCGATAATCGTGATACTTTATCTGGCGATAATTATATCGATACATTTTTTCGTATTGTGATATGTATCCTTGACCTTAAAGTTGTTAATTTTCACCAGAAATTGACGGTTATGTCAAAATTTACACTGGTACTAGCTACTAAAATATACTTTTTTAAAGAAAACAACTAAAGACAGCATATCGTGATATGCATCAAATCGTATCGTATCGCTCCAAGCTATCGATACGTATCGTATCGTGAAATTTCTGTATCGTCACACCTCTAGTATACAATAAAGCCCGTCAACACTAAAAGCTTTAATAAATACTTGACAATCATGTACTTTCTTCGAACGTGCTTCTATTTCCACTTGCAATTATAAAGAAAACATATAAGACAAATGTTTAGAATACCAACTCCCTCCACAAAGTCAAATGTCAAAACAGCAGAAATATACAAAATAATATCTTAGGAATAAACTGCAGGATTCCTGCTGAAAGCTGAACACACAGATGAACATTTCTATGACATCTAATATCAAACGAAAAGTTCTACAACGGTGAACACAAACTGTGCCATTGTTTAATCATGAACACAAATTGTGCTATTATTCAATGATGAACACAAATTGTGCTATTATTCAATGATGAACACATGCTGTAGAAGATGAACGGCATCATTGAGCCAGCGAGGTGAAATTCATCATCAGAATCTACTTTTAAAAATTCAATTTGAAGGTATGAAATTTAGGTCCTCTTAAGTTTTAATCAAATACACCCTTCCTAATATTTAATAACATAAACGATTGCAACAAAAGATGACACAGCTGCTTAAAATCTTTAACAGTTAGTGAAAATGAGAAATCTGTTGGGACATATTTAGCTTTTTGTTCTTCACTGTTCCCTGGGAATATCAATACGAGGAACAATTTATTGAAAAGTTACAAAATGAGTTATATATCTAACTTAATTCCAGTCAACAATATCCTCCTACCGCTGACTAGTATTTGGAGTAATATCTCAAGGCACTGACACATCCTAGAATCATTACCATTTATACTGATTGTTGACACCAGCAAGAAATATTCAAACTGCAACATCACATTCAACATAAACAATAACATTGTTTCAAAATCTTTCTGTCATTGTTCACGCTCATGTACCCGCATAGACCACCGTTTCCATAGAAACATAACAGATAATGAAATACCATGGTATAAATAACATGTTCCGATGAATACAACGGATTTTACATTTACTCCTTGATCAGTCTCGCTATCAAGAAAAAGACAACAGACAAATGGACGTAGATGAAGATATGAAGCATCACTGTGACTGGCTTATTTGTGTCCTTTTTTCATATTTACAACACACAGTTACTTGTACATATTTACAACACACAGTTACAACACTGTGAGATATATTTACAAAGTTGTCCCCCTTTACACATACCACCAGGATATATTCCAGGTGTTGTTCGTAACTATAGTTGATTTGATTTCTGGCTATAGAGCAAAGTTCCAGGTTTCTGTTTCACTATGATAACATTGTTTAACAATGAATGTCATTTTTGATCTCTAAAGAAGTCCAGACAGAGATATGTTTGAGTTGGAAAACAATCCTTTTTTTAAACATTGTAATCACAGGCATGTTTTATGTTTACTCTAATGCAGGAACATCCATTTCATTGCTTGGGGGGTCAGAAGATTATTTAAATGAGTTGTTTGTCCAGAAATATACCCAATATCATTAGTTTATTGTGTTGATGATACGAAATTGATGAAACTTTTGTATTAATAATAAAAATAAACAGATTGTTTGATGGTGCTCAGAAAACAGATAGTTTCTTGGGTACATCTGGGAAACAAACAGATTGTTCTCAAAACAGTTTTCCCCTCCTCACCAACACAAATAAAATGGATGGTCCCTTTCAGTATTCTAGTCATTATGACTATCAATGAGACTAACTTTGAATGCAAATGAGGATCTGTGACCAGAAATATTGTTACATTTCACAACTATCGTAACAGAAACTGAAGACATTGTTACCATGTCTGTAGCAGCTCAGCACTGTACAGAGAGCAGGTGCATTTGTTTGTGATTCCTGGCACAAAGTGGGAGGAACCCCCAAAGCTATACATACTCCGGTGATGACAAGCAGGATGTTAATATCTCAGTTGTTGCTTATATGTCATAAAACCTCTGACTGGCAGATCCTGGCTTAGGAAGGGGAGGTAACTCCTTAGTCTGCAGAACCTACTTCTGTGCCTTACACTGCTTGTTACCTTGAGAAGAAATCTGTAAAAATACATGACAAGATAACAGGCCATTATACAGTAGACTCATATTGAGTGACCTTCTTGTAGACTGGCTGAGGTTTGGGAGCGTCGTACAAACCTTCTCTTCTCAGAAACCGACTTGCATCCCTCTCTCCCATTTCAAAATACTGTGCCAGGGTTTTCTGTTTTGGGGGAAACAAAGCATGTGTGACACGCACAAGGTTGTTGAAGTTCACTTGAAAGTCTTGTTTACTGTGACGGAAGAACATTCCCTTCCCCGCCTTGTCATGGGGGCAGATGTCTTGACGACCCGAAAATGGTGACACGGTGATGTTCCTTGCTGTGCCACGGAGAGATGGGAGGTTGTTGGTGACACCACCATCGATGTATCTCTGTAAGGGAGAAGCATTACGTTGTGTCACCATGGTAACAGACAATAGTATCGAACCTGTTGTATGAGTAATTTACTGGCTAGTTTTACTACATGACTTGTTTGACATGAAGTGCTCTTATGATTACTGACTGATTCATTCTGTGGAGAAGTATAACGCGCAATGGTCAGAACAACATTTGCACAACATTTGCAAAATGTCTGGAACTTGTTTATCAAGCACAATGAGCAAACATAATTCAACATGATATGCTACACATTCAACCTTAAATGCTACACATTCAACCTGAGATACTACACATTCAACATGAGATGCTGGACATTCAACATGAGCTGGTAGACATTCAACATGAGCAAGTGACACCAGAAATGGGCTTCACACACTGTACCCATGTGAGGAATTGAACCCCAGTCTTCAGTGTGACATATTCAACGTGAGATGCTAGACATTCAACAATGAGATGCTACACATTCAACAATGAGATGCTAGACATTCAATGGGAGATGCTACACATTCAACACATGATGCTACACATTCAACAATGAGATGCTACACATTCAACACATGAGATGCTACACATCTAACATTCAACAATGAGATGCTAGACAACAATCTAGACATTCAATGAGATGCTAGACATTCAACAATGATGCTATTCAACAATGAGATGCTAGACATTCAACACTAGACATTCAACAATGAGATGCTACACATTCAACACATGATGCTACACATTCACATGATGCTACACATTCAACAATGAGATGCTAGACATTCAACAATGAGATGCTAGACATTCAACGTGAGATGCTAGACATTCAACACATGATGCTACACATTCAACAATGAGCTAGACATTCAACAATGATGCTAGACATTCAACAATGAGATGCTAGACATTCAACAATGAGATGCTAGACATTCAACAATGAGATGCTAGACATTCAACAATGAGATGCTACACATTCAACAATGAGATGCTAGACATTCAACAATGAGATGCTACACATTCAACAATGAGATGCTTCAACACATGTTACTACATTCAACACATGATGCTACACATTCAACACATGATGCTACACATTCAACACATGAGGCTACACATTCAACCTATGACACCAAACATTCAATGCTACTCACATGCCCCTTGATCTTGGGGGGCTTAAGTCCTGCATATCCGGGGATATAGCTACTAGCAATCAGGGCCTGGAAATACAAATATACTCATTGTCATGGTTACAGTTCCACTTTTGTGAAAACACATGTTACTGGTGCTGGGGAGCAAACTATTATCTTTGAGTAGACATACATGTGTAACGTGAATATCCCACCATGACTCTTCAAGGAGTGAGTGATTGAGTTTAGTTTTACGCCGCACTCAGCAATATTCCAGCTATATTCCAGCTATATGTAAATATAACATATGTTATATTTGGGATTACATTTTCTTAGTAAAGTACAGATTCTAGTACTATTGTTGGGTTGAGTCCCATCCGGGATTCGAACCCACATCCTCAGAGTCAGGCACCTAATCGCCTATGTTCTGTAAATAGGTTTACAGGTTTATAGGTCTGTAAATAATCGTGACTGGACCAGACAATCCAGTGATCAAGAGCATGAGCATCGAACTGCGCAACTGGGAACCGATGACATGTATCAACCAAGTCAGCGAGTCTGACCACCCGACCCCGTTAGTTGCCTCTTACGACAAGCATGGGTTACTGAAGATCAATATTCTAACCCGGACCTTCACGGGTAGACTCTTCAAGAAGGTGAGTCCATGTGTCATTAACTTAATACCTAGCGCCAGGCAGGAACACATCATCCTTTGCTAGTTACAAGGTCACATAGATATAGCAGCTAACACAAAAGCCGATGTAATAAAATGTCTTGACAAGTCGTTATCTTCACAACCGCCTCCGTGGTGTAGTGGTTCGAGGGTCTGCCCGGAGAGCGGAAAGTCGTGGGTACGATCCCCGACCATGTCATACCTAAAGACATTAAAATATAGTACTTGCTGGTTCCTGCTTAGCACTCAGCATCAATAAGGACAGGTCTGCTCGAGTCACCTGAGTGAGCTAACTGCCGCATGGTATCTCAGTGAGCTAGCACTGTAAAACCAGCTTAAGTCTGGGCTAATACAAGCAACCACACATACACACGCATGCACGTCGTCATATGTGCGAAATAACACTAAATCCAATTTCACCTCACCTCACCCATTATCGTCACTGTAAATCCTGTATAGTGATTTCTAACCCACTATTAACAGGTATATATGGGACCTTATGCAGAATGAAATGATGGTTAATGCCTAAAAACGATGAAGAGAAAAGTATGGGCAATGTATTCACATACATACTCATAATCTCTCGAATATTGCTAAGTGCAGCGTCAAACTAAACTCACTCACTCACTCTTAATCCTGGATTCAAGATAAAAATAGCAAAAAACGTGTACAGCTAGGGGAGACAACTCTACATTGTGGCTTAACAACTGCATCATCATCAGACAAGCAAATGAACAATTCAGCCTACATTATGTGACTGATTTTACACGTTCATTATCATGACTGTGAGAGATATTGTTCATGATATAAATAATGCTTTTAGTTCCTTATCCTGATCATTGTGAGCACATGTGGAAACCGTGGGACAAGTGTCTAAGGCATCACAATCAGTGAGTGAGTGAGTGAGTTTAGTTTTACGCTGCTTTTAGCAATATTCCAGCAATATCACAGCGGGGGACACCAGAAATGGACTTCACACATTGTGCCCATGTGGGGAATCGAACCTGGGTCTTCGGCGTGACGAGCAAACGCCTTAACTACTAGGCTACCCAACCGCCCGCATCACAATCAGGCTGATGAGAGTTGTGTCCTTTGAGTGAGAAACCTGTGACTGTGAGTGGCTTCTGTTCAAGTTTTGAGGTTCGCCACCACTTAACCCATCTTGTGTTTTCAAAGAAGTCTAATACCTCAATAGCTTAAGGTTTACCTCCATAAGCAAACGCCATGATATGACTGAAATACTGTACAGAGTGGCGTTGAACTCTCTCACTCACTCACTCTGACAAGAACCAGTACCTTGATGAGTTCATCCCTGCTGTCAAACGTGGACATGATCTCGTTCTTCTTCGTGTCCACATTGGTGAGTGAGATGAACAGTTTCCCTGATGCGGTCTTGTGGGCGTCCTGTGGCAGCGTCCTCTCCAGGAACTTCTCCACAGTCTTCAGGAGGCTGTAGCGTGGGGTCAGCACCCCAAATGGCTTCGACCGGATCTCCTTCGCCAGGTTCTTCGTGAATTCGACAGATTCCTGCCGATGGAAGCGATGACAATGATGAGGATGCACAGGAAAAGGTAAGTAACAAGTATATCATCATGATTAGAGCAGCTAGTATTAGTACTAGTAATCATGGAACTAAAGGGTTAACAATTTGACCAGGAAATATATGACTGGTATATGTCACCACCTGTTTGTAGACATGTAGCTGCATAGCTGCAAGTTAGCAGATGAAGTTTTTAACTAATTTATCACACTCATGGGCGTGTATCACATTAATAGTTCCAAAACAGGCCTATTTAACATTATCGAGGGTACATCAAACCATGGGCCCCGAGGGACCAATGAACAAGGCATTTATCTTACCGAACACCTCAATGATAATTTTGAGCTGTTTGAAGCATGGGTATTGGATCATAATAAGGAGTACCGGAGTTAGGCAACAGTCCAAACACTACTAACACGAAGTACCAAACAAATTCCCACAGTTTAGCATTATGAGCGGATAACATAGAAAATGTTACTCGCTTGTAAGTGGGGTACATTGATAATGATTGGCTCAGCCAAACAGAAAACAACATTTATGAGTGAGGTAAGATAATACAATTTGTTGTGGCTTGTACTTCACTGAGTGATAGCTGCACAATAAAAAGGGAGAGGTTATAACTCTAGTTTACATAACTGAACACAACATAAAGATTCAAAGTTAACATTTCTCTTAGTTTAAAAAAAGTATGAACATTCCTCAAATACATGTATATTTGGTTGACAATTTTCCTTCTTTGAGCAATTGGTCTGGAATCAGAGAGAATTCCCAGCAAGGAATAATAACAATCATCGTCTACTTCTTTCTTACAATCAATAGTAGGCATCTACAATCAATCTTACAATCACCTAGATTAACACATCTAGTCTCTAAAATGAACATGGACTTTCCAGGATATACTTGTTTCAAACAAATCACCAGAATACCCATCATAGTATGGTTGTAGGCGGCTTTGATTAAGATTTCAACATTGGGTAAGATCAAAATCTTAAAGGGTGGGGGTACATATAGTGTTCTTACCTACAGTACTCAAAATCTTTGAATTCATAATGTACGGCATGTAGGAATTTTCAGTGTTTGGGGGTTCTTGCTATCGAATGTAAATATGATTTGAAACATTCCAAAATAATTAGGGTAATGATACAGACCATGAACTTTCATGGTTAACTTCAAACCCTGGCATAGTATGGTACCTTTAATGTTGAGGCACCAACATATCATATCAGCAATAATACCAGCATAAACCAATCTCCCAATATGGACACAAAATATACCGCAGTAATTTCCCACTTCTCAGGGGTGGAAATAACTTAAAAATTGCTAGTGTACTCCGGTACAGTGGCACATGTAAAATCACTTGCCCTGATAATTTTTCCACTAAACTGGCCATTTTCTTGTTGAATTTTTAAATAAACAACATAATTAATGTTGGAAAGTCAACTGGACACTGATACAGTGTGATATACAAATTTGCTTGCCCAACATAAAAAAACACTGGACTCGGACGTCGGGCAATGGGTTATTTCCACCCCTGCTTCTATACCCAAAATGGGTTTGAGTACAATACGAATCAACTGTGGTACATACTGGCACTTTATCTTTTGAAATAACAAGAATGGCGGCTGTCAGTGATCCTGCTGATGCCCCGGCAATGGTGTCGACTTTTGAGAGAAGAGTCTGCCCATGGTTGACCAAACACGAGGCCACCCCCAGGTGATATATCCCGAGAAAGCCGCTGCCACAGAGAGATAGATTGTATTTCATGTCTGCATGAACACCTGACGTCGACTTTTTCATAGTAGGTCCTGATAACTTGCGGGGTGGATGTGTCTGAGGAGAAAAGAACAAATGAGTACTGATCACATTGAGAAAAGTCTGAAATCTGAAACCAGATTTGTATTAAGAGCTGGGACACAGCAGTAGGGCAACAGATATAAGATATCAACATGCTTAATTTGTGCTCAAACCTTCGGATTCCTGTCATATGATACTGTCTGTACCAAAAGATTTTGAGTCTACTGTAGGTAGTGGTCTGAAATAACATGCACTGTGAAATGCTTTAAAAATATTTTGCCCATTTGAGCTAGACTAAGCTCTGCTAATTAGATATTACGATACTAGACTTGTTCTTCAGAATGCAGACAAACCAAAACAAACAAAAAAACAAACAAGAAAACAATCGCTGAGAAATAAAGCATTGTCACACATACATTTCAATAAAAGGGAAGATGTCAATGTGGCAATCTGTGACTTGCAAACAGACTCACTTCTATCTCACCTCAATTATCTCAAACAATTGGGTGTTAGTTAACATATTTGTGTTTATTTGAGCCGTTCATAATTTATGGCTGGGGGTTGGGGGTACAATGATGATTTTTATTTTAAGGGGGTGTCACTCATTTTGTTCTGGGGAGGTGGGGGTGTGGTGTGTGGTGTCATCAATTTTGAAACTATGCATTTAGGGGACATGCAGGGGGGTCACTTACTTTGTCCATAAAATTTAGGAGGGGGTTGGGGGGGTCATTCACATTGTACATGCTTCTCCATAAAAAATAAAAATCATCACCCCCACCTTGCCATAAATTATGAACGGTCCCTTACACGTTTGAAAATACAAATTAAGCCACGTAACCCACACTATTACCTTCAGAGAGGAGTAAAGTTGACTGTCATCACATTTCCTAATGTTGGAGTTAAGACAATTAGTCTGACACAGTGTACAGAACAAGCAGTATTGTCATTGTGAAACTCATTATTTCGAAACCAATATCAATTTCATATCCCATTGCAACACTGATAATCAATGACAAGAGTACGATAGTGTATACCTAAATAGAATTTACGTATGCAACAGTAATCTTGCGGTGGTGTCTAACGTGTTCTGCTCCAGTCTTCTGTTTTCACTAACCTAGTCAAGAATAAAGTCTGACAATGTCACCAATAGTGTGTACTGTTATGGCACCGGATTTGTGGCCATGGTAACATTTCGGTCGATTTGACGTTGCGAATACTTATCAATAATTTTGAAGAAAAGACAAAAGAAATAAACACCACCACAACAACTACGTTTCAAGAGTACATCAAATGTTATCAAATAAATATCACAATTTACCTCGAAGTCGTAATTCCACAACTTTCGTCAGCTTACCGCGTCCGCCATGTTTTAGAAAAGCCTGACAGAGTTATCTTCTCTTTATTACGTCAAACGATCCCCTCGTTATAGAACGGATTGGATAGCCCGTAATGGACCGAACTGTGGTAGATATATTTTGAAATAGCCTTGCGAAGATAAAACAGTAGGTGTTTATATAAAAATCGTTCATACTAGGAAAAATAGGTACATTCTGAAATATTGCTTTAAAACGGGGTGATTCTACGGAATCCAAGGATCGTCAATCGGAAACGAGACAGATTCATTTACAGGAAGTATGATTCAGGTTCGGAAGTAGACTTACACTCAGTCTATGGACATATAAAACTTTAATAGAAACAAACAATTCCTATCAAATTGAAAGGGAACCCCAGTGAGGATGGAGCTTCAGAACCTGAGCTAGAGCTGAAGGGGTCGTTGCCGGCACAGGTACTACAGATATGTACACCAGGTACGTTTCTGTATACAGACATGTACCCTTAACAAAGACAAACTACAGAAACGTACCCGGTACCCTAAACGACGGACGAGTCCATATTCCGCAACCCAAAACCGAAACCGTATGTAGTTGTTCCCGTTCAGCTGATTGCGAGTGGTGTACGTTGTGCACCGTGAAATATTCGTTACTGTGAGTATTCGTTATAGTCTTATAAACGATATCAAATGCATCTAATACAACAGTATGGCAGTTCCGATGAAGAAAACTCCACAATGCAGAATGGAATCGTCCAAGGGTACGTTTCTGTATTCTGATTTTGGCTAGGGTACATTTCTGTATACAGAAACGTACCTGGGGTACACATCTGTAGTACCCGTGCCGACAACGACCCCTTCAGCTGAGCTAGACTTGCCTCATATTGCGTTTAAGCAATGCAGAAAGGGCTATGCAGAAGGGAAAATAATACATATTTGTGATTCACGAACTGTGAGACAAACTATATAGATTCAGGGAGACTATATAAGGTTGTAGAGTATCCCTGATAGAACGGAAGCTGAAACAAGACATACGTTTCAGATCCACAAATAAATACGTACGTTTTGTATACACAGATTTAATCGAACACCGTGCGTTAGGCAAGACAGGTTGATAGGAAATTATCATTTCATAAAAGCCTAAACAAATTTAAGCATTTTAAACATTTGAAAAGAACCCAACAAAAACAAAAAACAACAACCTTCCTTGAGTTCACGAACACGTGATTGGTTGGTTTGTTGTTTAACGCCACACTCAGCAATGATCCATGCAGTTATATGGCGGCAGTCTGTAAATAATCGAATCTGGACCAGACAATCCAGTGATCAACAGCATGAGCATCAATCTACGCAATTGGGATACAATGATATGTGTCAACCAGGTCAGCGAGCCTGACCACTCGATCCCGTTACTCACTCACTCACACACTTAAAATGGTCTAAAATTGTAGATCAATGCTCATTATGGCAACCACAGGATTGCTGTTTCAAACATGATAGAAATATTGCTTAGTGGAGAGTGTAGCAAACAAACAAACAAGGTTCTATAGACTTTGTAAACTGAGATGGTGTGAGTTACCGAGAGTGGTTTAAAACGTTTCCCGCTGTCTAATATCGACTATGCTTATCACCCAAGGGCTGTTGTTTAATAATAAGCTTCATGTGAACATATGTTGGAAACATTAAATTCCCTGCAATTGTTTCGCGCTAACCACAGCTTCCATTGACAGGGATCAATTAATTTGGTGAGATAAATTATTACCAATGATTCAGTGGTGTCAGCTTGAATTGTGACTGTCAGCAATAAATAGCTAGCCACACTGTATAATATATCCAATGATATACATGTACATGTACATGTAAATATAGAATTGATTTCTTAAACTTATATTTACCAGGAAAATGGCTATTAAGCATTAATTTCATGATATAAGCCAGTTACAATGTATGGTACTGTTTGAAAAGTATTCAAGCAAGGAGACATTGAATTAACCGACACTCTGTATAATCCGACATTTATTCCCGGTCCCAGTGAGTTTTGGATTATACAGAGTCCACTGTAATTACTTCCCCATGTCGTACATCTGCCAGTGGATCCACCGTGTCATGGTGACAAGCGTAGGTCCCGCATCCTGGGGCTGGGTGCTGCTTATCCTCAGATGGAAACTACGTATTTCCTTAACATACAGTTATTTCAATTGTCGCAAAAGTCTTAATGCTCAATCGAACCGTGGGAAATATATTGGAAACATAAGGACATTCAACTAATTTCAGCTCAGCAGGTGCTCGGTCTCCCTGCGGAGTCTGTCAACAAATTCACGGCTCGTTAACTTGGACAAAGGATGCTAAGTAGATTAGCGAGGGATATCTACTTGCTGGTGTACAAAGGGAAGGTTCAGTCTACGACTATTTGTACCTTTGTCACAGTGGACTAATTGAGTGAGTGAGTGAGTGAGACTAGTTTTAAGCCACTTTTAGCAATACTATTCCAGCAACATCACAGCGGTGGACACCAGAAACGGGCTTCACACATTGTACACATGTGGGGAATCAAACCCGTGTCTTCCGCGTGACGAGCGAACGCTTAACCACTAGGCTACCCCACCGCCCGTCTAACCGATTAAGAACTATGATGACAGTGACGTCATAGAAATGTGCCTTCATTTATCGTCAACCCAAACAAGATATTCCTATGGGATATTTATATGAAAAGATAGCTTTTACTGTTACGTTCATAACACAATTCAGGCGTCTATTTGAGTAAAAAGCTGATGGTATATACAAGGCTGATAAATAACAAGTTACTAACACGTTACCTACAATACTCGGCACACACATACGTGCCCTTTCTCGTTGTAAATATCTTGATTGTATTTCCACTAAGACTTAGTCCTTACGCATCATCAAACTTTCTTAGAGCTTATGCAATAAGCACAAGTCTAGTCATATCTTATAACGGCATATGTGTGTGTTTACATGTGCTTGTTGTTTAACGCTGCAGTCGGCAACGTTCCATCTACATGTACATGGCGGCGGCCTGTAAATAGTCCGGTCTGGAACAGACAATCCAGTGATTGACAACATGCACATCGCTTTTCGATGAGTGAGTGACAGCCGGTTTTACGCCGCTTTTAGCAACATTCCAGCAATATCACGGCGGGGGACACCAGAAATGGGCTTCACACATTGTACCCATGTGGGGAATCGAACCCGGGTCTTCGGCGTGACGAGCGAACGCTTTAACCACTGAGCTACCAACCGCCCCCTTTTCGATGACATGCATCAGCCGAGTCAGTGAGCCTGACCACTCGATCCCGTTAGTCGCCTCTTACAAGCATGGTTTGCTGAAGACAAAGTCTAACCCGGATCTACGATAATAGGCTAATTTCGCAAACTTTATCAACAATCACATTTAAAATTCTGATGTGGTAGTTTGCAAATCATGTAATATCAGTAAGTCATTTTCCTTAATCTTTGATTTATAAGTGTGATTTTGTCATGTATGCAGTGACAATGTTAAAAGTGCAATCGATATGCACTGCTTCCTCCTCTTTGACAGTACCTGACGTTGAATGTGACGTTAAGGTATTGTCTTCCATTCTTGATGGAGTACTTGTTCCAATGCCTAGATTTTCGAAGCTCTCTTAGCGCTAAGATAGTCGTAAGTTAATGTTAATGTATGGCACCTACGACTATCTTAGCGCTAAGAGAGCTTCGAAAATCTAGGCCCAGGATCGTATTCTACGACTCTTAATGTCGCTTTGACCGGTGAAGATCCTGTGTAGAATAGGTCTTCAGCAACCCATGTGCTTGCCACAAAAGGCGACCATGCTTGTCGTAAGAAGCGACTAACGGGATCGGGTGGTCAGGCTCGCTGACTTGGTTGACACATGTCATCGGTTCCCAATTGCGCAGATCGATGCTCATGCAGTTGATGACTGGATTGTCTGGTCCAGACTCGATTATTTACAGACCGCTGCCATATAGCTGGAATATTGCTGAGTGTGGCGTGAAACTAAACTCACTCACTCAACTCACTTAATGTCGCTTTAGGGGGCTTTGATATGGGCTCCTGGCGGGCCGAGGTAGAGTTGCTACCACCTCCTGGCGGGCCGAGGTAGAGTTGCTACCACCTCCTGGCGGGCCAAGGTAGAGTTGCTAACATCTCCTGGCGGGCCGAGGTAGAGTTGCTACCACCTCCTGGCGGGCCGAGGTAGAGTTGCTACCACCTCCTGGCGGGCCGAGGTAGAGTTGCTTCCACCTCCTGGCGGGCCGAGGTAGAGTTGCTACCACCTCCTGGCGGGCCGAGGTAGAGTTGCTACCATCTCCTGGCGGGCCGAGGTAGAGTTGCTACCACCTCCTGGCCGGCCGAGGTAGAGTTGCTACCACCTCCTGGCGGGCCGAGGTAGAGTTGCTACCATCTCCTGGCGGGCCGAGGTAGAGTTGCTACCATCTTCTGGCGGGCCGAGGTAGAGTTGCTACCACCTCCTGGCGGGCCGAGGTAGAGTTGCTACCATCTTCTGGCGGGCCGAGGTAGAGTTGCTGCCACCTCCTTGCGGGCCGAGGTAGAGTTGCTACCACCTCCTGGCGGGCCGAGGTATGAACGCACCAACGGCAGGTGCACGCCGTGACCCAGCATTGTCGTCCATGAAGACTGACCTTGTGTTCAACGGATGGTCATCGAAATGTGGTACAACAACCTGTAAAGGATGTCCATGATGGACCGTTATACCGTCAGATTTTGTGTGGTCGTCAGTATAACGTCAGGTTTACAGTTATGTGAGAATCACTCCATGCCATCAAAATAACCATACACACAAACACAATTATAACATGACTATAAATGGCTAAATGGGGTTAAAAATAGTAGAGATGCACTTTTCTATGTGTAAAATGACACTGATGTACCACCGTTCAAGCAATGAAGAGAGAATCATGGCGATTTTCTTTTTTACATTATATGTTGGTCAAACATTGGTGATTAAGTAAGCCCTATATCTTTAATTATTAAAATCTCCAAACCTGCTGGATTAAATTTACATGCTCCTCAGGCTTTCGCTCGTCTCGCCAATAATCTTTCATCCTTCATCTGAACCTCGTTTCAATCGTTCCGTTTTTAGTAATCATGAGTATATGACCTTCAGTGCCACAACACTTATCTGTAAGTACAGATAGCGGCGATGCACCGTCTGTAATCTGAAGTTTCACTAGGGGATGCTTGGGTGATCCAGACAGTCGCCAACTTTTTAACGAACGCGGACTTCTTTTCTTGACGGGGCTATCTGTTGAGTTGGCCTACATATATACAGCAGTACTGATATACGATCAAGTCACATAGTATTTGCTTAGTAGAATACTGAACACCTTTCGCCTGTAGTGGGTGAATACAGATTTACACACTTCTCAGCAAGAAAAGAAATCGAGAATTGGCCGCACAATGGTCGTGTGACGACAGAGATGTGTGTGTGCCCGAGCGTGTGTGTTTGGAAGTATCACATGAATATAAATTCAATCATACTACCACTACTACTACTACTACTACTACTACTACTACTACTACTACTACAAATTCTAATACTACTTCTGAAAAATCTACTACTGCTACTACTACCACTACTGATACTGATACTGCAAATTCTTCTTCTACTACTGCTACTTCTACAACTACTACTACTACTACTACTACTACTACTACTACTACTACTACTACTGCAAATTCTATTACTACTTCTGCTGAAAAATCTACTACTACTACTACTACTACTACTACTGCTAGTACTGCTGCAAATTCTACTACTACTTCTGCTGAAAAAATTACTTCTTCTACTACTACTACTACTACTGCTTCTACTGCTCTTATTACTACTGCAAATTCTACTACTATTTCTGCTGAAAACAATCTACTACAAATTGTACTACTAGTACTGCTGCAAATTCTACTACTACTATAACTACTACTGCTGTTGCTGCTACTACTACTATTACTACTGCTGCTGCTGCTACTACCACTGCTGCTGCTGCTACCACTGTTGCACCACCACAACACGAGTCCATATACTACAGCTACTAAATAGAGCAACTAGCCAAAACACGGAGCTACATTGTCAGTTTCCAGGGCATTGTCGCTGTAGCCTGGTGCTCCGATCCCCGTGGCTTCAGTTCTCAGCTCCCTGAGGAATACACATTTCAGCCAGAAACAACATCAATACTCACCATTGCAGGATCAACAGGTGGCGAAATACAATACTCCATGAACACCCGTCTGTCCTTTCAGTTCTGTTAATCCTCGAAGCGCAGCCTTGGCCCAGATGATATCGGTATAACCACGTCTCTCAGCTGGGTAAGCCGCTTGTAGCGTTCAGTCTCAACTAAGACCCAAATGCGGCAACACACAGGTAATATACAGGTAGAACAAATCGACGAGACCACAGGGGTCACAAGTTCACGATGAACCAATAAACAGGTCAATTGATTTTCAACGATGTAATTTCGCAGCCAGTGAAATACCATCACAGATAGGACATGCTCGTTGCGACGTAATTTCGCAGCCAGTGAAATACCATCACATATAGAACATGCTCGTTGCGACCTCTCAGGACGAGCAGTATCTCCAACACTTACTCGTGTGATGTAGTGTTACCTGTAGCCTCGTGTCAGGTTACGCCCCGGGGCAATGTGAGGCCCTTACCTGTTTACTTATCTGTACTCACCTGACACATTATGTAACGTTACTGAACGAGGGACATAAAATGTTGAAATATACCTGTACTTGTAATGTTGGTAGCCTTCATGGTGCTAGGCTCTAATTGAAAGGTAAATTGTATATTCCTTGCTCGGTCGTTTAGCTGGCAAATACAACAAGGCTATGGCTTATTTTTAAAGAGTGAGTGAGGAGGTGGGTTTAACACCGCTGTGAACACTTTTCCTATTATAGCGGCGTGTCAACGTAGTATGTGCCAGAAGAGCCCTAACTGGCGGCTGTGATAACCAACCCTGCCCTAACAGGATCTGCTGATCGCAGGTTCGAATCCCGATTATGATTCTTAGTATATCAACATCATTCCACTTACAATCAGTTTGCGATTTCATTCTTCATTTAGCTGACATGATTAGATATATCCAGATGCTGCTCGGAAGACGCTAAACTTTAGGGAATACTTAGGAACAGTCTCGCGCTCTTGCGTTTTCCAGATAGCGAACACAAGACTGTATATAACAGTAGTCCATACTAAACCAAACCAACTGGGGCGGTGGGGTAGCCTAGTGGTTAAAGCGTTGGCTCGTCACGCCGAAGACCCGGGTTCGATTCCCAACATGGGTACAATGTGTGAAGCCCATTTCTGGTGTCCCCGGCCGTGATATTGCTGGAATATTGCTAAAAGCGGCGTAAAACCATACTCACTCACACACCAAACCAACTTTTGACAGTAGCATTAAAACTATGTTTTACGTAACCAAAATTAACCTCTCATTGCAGCGTCATAACCTGAACTTTAGTTGCCTAGCAACGAGACAGTAACCACGTCTAAGTACATTGTCTGTCTATACTGAATGTGGACCAGGTTGAAACTAGACCTAGTGTAAACACTGTATGTGTGTCACTGGTACAGACCGCAATGGGAAGGGGTAGATTGTATTATGGCATGTGTTGGTAGGTAGGTAGTGGTTAGTGATGTCGGTAGGGGGCCAGTGGGATCCCAGGTCAAGCTGTGAAGGGAGCTGCAGTCACTCCTTCAGCTGGCTCAGTTGGGATATCTGCTGATAACAGCACTTTGACTTGATGAAAGGCAGTGAGCAAATGATTTGAATACTAGGCTGTTAAGTTTTATTTTTGTTAGTTAGTGGTTTAACGTCGCACTCAGCAATATTACAGCTATATAGCAGACAGTAAATGATCGACTCTGGAACAGACAATTCAGTGAACTACAGTATGAGCATCGATCTTCACTCACACACCCACACATATAATAAAAAAGTAAAAATAAAATAAATAAAATAAATAAAAAATAAATAAAAAAAAAAAAAATAAATAAATAATAAATAATAACAAAAAAAACAAAAGAAGAAAAGAAAGAAGGTAAACAGCCCCAAACAAATAAATGAACAAACAAGAACAAAATAACAAAACATCACCATGACTTCTCAGTTTCCGTTTCCATGTTTTCACCAAGAAACTAAACTATATAATCTATCCGCCTGACCAAGAAGGAAGTTTAATCTGCTCTCAACCAACCCGGAAGTGCAGCCATGCCAGAGTGAAGACCATCTGTCGCGTGGATGATGACAGATCCATCACTTGTGCCAGTCAAATATTTCTGGCGTTTTAAATCGACTGCACCAAGCATGGAAATAACGTCAGCAAAGTTCAGGGACATGTTTTATTTCGCGTTCATGAATGATATATACTGATTGACCAGGATTTCGATGGGTAATTAATTTTCATTTGCGCGCGCAGTGACTATTAGACAGTTTAGTCCTTCCGAGAGGTCATAATTTCATCTTGTGAACATTATATTTATTTCCAGCAAAGTCCTTTTTATGGTAATTGCCTTTTTAAAGAATAATATTAATTACATATACCTAATTCCTTCACCCATGAAGGTATGTGAAAAGGGCGAACCGCTATAAGAAAAAGGAAAATACCACCCAACCTCAAAAATGTGTGTGTGTGTGTGTGTGAGTGAGTGAGTGAGTGATGTAACGGTCAGTGTACTGGTATACAGTGAGGGCTGAATCAGGTCACATCAGGCGACGAGTGGTGTATAGCTTTGATACGTGAGCCTGATACGTGTGATACGTGTGATACGTGTGATACGTGTGTGATACGTGTGTGACTGCTAATATTCTGCTGATATTTTACGTACGCATTAAACCAATACATGTAATTGGTTACCTGAAACTTTGTATAATTGCTTAGAAGAAACCAAGTGTGTGTGTGTGTGTGAGAGAGAGAGAGAGAGAGAGAGAGAGAGAGAGAGAGAGAGAGAGAGAGAGAGAGAGAGAGAGAGAGAGAGAGAGAGAGAGAGAGAGAGAGAGAGAGAGAGAGAGAGAGAGAGAGAGAGAGAGAATGACATTTCGCTGCTTGTGATAATTGAAAACACACATGTTGTTGGCACCATAAATGTCAGTGTCCTTGGCCTTGTGGAACCAGTGACACCTTTTCTGACTGAATAAAAGAACACTTACTAACGTCTAAGGTCTAATATCCTCCTACTGCACACTAAGGCTTAAAGCGACATGCATATGTTTATACAAATATCACAGACCTGTAACAATAATATGTCACACGTGATATGTGTCGTGAACGCTGTAGTAGACGACGTCTAGTAAGTGAGTGAGTTAATCTTTTAAGTCACATCGGCAGTTTTTCGGCCATATCGTGACTAGAACAAGTTATAAATTTAGATTCATGATACATGAAGTTAACATATATATTACAAAAAACGAAGGGCACTAAAACAACTGGAATTTAAATGTAAAACCAGTATGAAAATCTGAAACATTTTACCATTGAAGACAATATAATATATAAACAGGCTATACCTTCAGATGTTAGCAATCATAGACAAAGTTAGACATAAATTAAAATTACATGCATAAATTAAAAATAATATGTGCACCCTCACAGACCCTGAACCACATTAATTATCCTACTGCCTACCCTTCCCTGCAAAGCTAAAGCCCAAAATGAAGCAAGTCTATATTATAGTCTGAATCTCTTTTGATTAAATTTGGTGCATGTGCAATCAACAAACCAGATGAACTGATACAAGTTGGTGTTTCTGTGGGAATATTAATTCAGGGTACGAATCTACAATGTGGTTGTATTCTATTCAGTGATATGTGTACGATCCTTTTCCTGATATTTAGAATCCACGTTTTATTCCAGGAGCGATTTCTATAAATTCTGATTCATGTTAAAAACATCTTTCCATGTGTTGTTGTCATTTCTGAGGAATGAAACTGACTTTATACGATTAAGATGTCTACTGATAGAAGATGGATTTCCTACATTATACCGTTACTTGTGCTTTATGTGGAAACACTGCCTGAACACAAAGGACACGCTCGGGTAAATGAAATCTAATTCTTTATTCGGATTAGATCTCTTTTAGGGGTTATGTGTGAGCTGCTGGCCAAAGGATATTTAATAGGCCATAACACCTTAATCCTAATTGATTATATACTCGGATTAAGCATTTCAGAAAGTTGCTACTAGTTTCTTGTATCAACATGTACCAGTTAATCAAGACATTATAAGACTTTTAAGTAATTGGTGAGTAGCTGAGTAGCTATAGTACTGTCGGAAATAGAAAAAAACATGTTTATAGGCTGTTACTCTGTATCCCTAAAATTTACACAATTGCAAATAGCATATGTCGAAATAACCCACTTCGGCCTTACTGGGCGTCCAGTGGGATGCGTAATACGATATCCAGAAAAGCATGTTTACTCGTAAAATCGGGCAAAACTGAGAATAAAACGAATAGCTGCTGAAAACAATAGATCAGACTATAGATGGCAATTAGGTCGCTCAGCCAGGTATGACGACGGACCGTGGACTCACCTGGCATGAAATGCACGTGCTGCCTACAGGCACAAGGGGTCATCTCAAAGATATTTTGTGCTTTTTCATGTGCGTTGACTATGTCTCATCTATTGATTAACATCAAACGTGTCTTTCTTTCATATAGTTTCATATAGTTTATGTTGAGATATGTAAAAGAGTATGATACCCGAAAACCATACAAAACGCATCGTAGTATATAGGTGGCATGACCACCCGAAGATCGACAGGACTGGATATTATTTGTAAATTGTTATGACGTGCCGTGTACCTCCCCAGTATAATTGCCCTAAAGGATTATCTTATCTTAGCTGATATCTCTACCCCCAAGCCCGACCCAATTTGAGACGACCCCTCCTATCTGTCTCTTTTTATAGTGACAGTGAGACTGCATGGTAGCAACATCCTTACTAGTTTCGGCATAAAAGTTATTATTTGTTACGTCAGCTATCGTTTATAATGAATCTACGTCTAATTTCAAATTGGGCATTTAAAAAGTGTCCTTTGTAATACAATATCGTCGCACACTAATTTGCATAAAGCCATGGTCTGTTCCAAATAAGTCTTTTTGGACTTAGAAAAAACCCGCATTGCTCATTTCTGGACTCATTTCCCCTCAGTAAAGTCCCTTTTTCTGTTTCCTTTCTCCCTACCACTGAGACTGTAGTTAGGCCGAACTTAGTTTAACAGATATTTCAGACTTTCACATATCAACTACATAAATTGTAGAGATAAATGAGAAAATACAGTTTTTTTCTATTTCGACAGTACTTTAGTGAGAAACTTGGCCCCTCATTGGCTTCTCATTGGGAATGTATAAAATAGTAAAGAATAGTAAAGAAATGCATTTAGTGTCATTGTGAACATGGAGGTCATAGATAGTAACAAGGGTGGCAAGATGGTATGCTGGAAGGGATACATGTATACCAAAACATCAGCCTCAAAGACCAAGATCTTGTGGAAGTGCTCTAAAAGATCAAGTCTGAGTTGTTCTGCGCTGTTGTCGACCACTTTGGACATAGAAAACCCAGATCTGAAGAAAGAACACAACCATCCCCCAGAACAAACTGACATCGCCTATGCCAAGTGTCGAGTTAAGATGAGAAAGCAAGCCTCTTCTTCCCATGACAAGCCAGCACAGATTGTTGCCACTGCAGTGTCCGAGGCTGAGAGAGAGGTACAGATGAGATTGCCAAAGCAGTTGGCTCCCACAAAAGACTGAAGAACTTGTGCCAGAGATGGGTCAACAGTGACATTTCCACCCGAGACTTGCTTACTGCAGTGAGCCAGAATATCAGACTTTTTTAAATTAAGTAAATGACTTGCCTAGCAAAAAACATTTCTTTTTTTCCGAATACCGTTCCTACCACAAGCGACAAGCTAGTAAGGTAGCAACAAGAATCCGGATTGGCTTGTAAATACCATATTCATCTGCTATGTTTATCCATGCAGCCTCGATATTCCTCTGAGGCCAAATTTGAAACTTCTTCTTGACATTATTTATAACGTGCCTGTTCCAGGCTAGATATCCTTCGCAAGGCACAATCTGATCATTATTACCCCAGATAAAGCAACCTGCATGTTAGGCATTAGAAGGTTAATAAGTAGACTAACGCTTTGTCTCTGAATATATATAATTTTGATAGTAGCAAACAAGCCCATTTAAATTGAAAAGGAGCCCTAGGGAGACCAGAGATAACCTGAAGAAATCCAGACTTGAGATAGGGCTTTAGCATTGCAGAGAGGGCTTGGCAGTAGGGTACATAATGTAGTTCAGGGACTATGAGACACACTAGGTTAATAGTCACGACATATTTCGCCGGGTACTTTTTCTGCTGGTTGAACACAGGTAATTTTGAAAAAACTCACTTGCCTAAGGTGAGACCATATGTATCACATGTGCTTCGTTGTGGGGCAGGACTAGAAAAGTCCTAGAAACTCTCCGCGCCCAACTGATTTGTGACCTGAGCTACTATAATTCCAAGCTTATATTATAATAGTTCTATTCGTATACTGTACTTATGTTTCTGGCGGAACATTGGGTACATATAGCAGCTTACTCATGGACACAATTCTGGTCAATAAACTAATATGTTCTCTTCAGTCTGAGGGGCGGTGGGGTAGTCGAGTGGTTAAAGCGTTGGCTCGTCACACCGAAGACCCGGGTTCGAATCCCCACATGGGTACAATGAGTGAAGCCCATTTCTGGTGTCCCCCCGCCGTGATATTGCTGGAATATTGCAAAAAGCGGCGTAAAACCAAATTCAGTCAGTCAGTTTTCTGCCTGAGGCCATTGTCAATGTCGAAGCTTTAGACTCATGGAATCCATACATTTCAAGAGAAGTGAACCCAACCCATTATTTCTTCAGTCGTCCCCGGCAGTGATATTGCGGGAATATTGCCAAAAGTGGAGTAAAACTAAACTCACTCACTCATTCACGCTTCAGTAAACACTGAAGCGGACGTAAAATAATTTCAGGAAATTTTCCATTTACTTTCGCCTTGAAATACATCAATATAAAATAGACACAAAATGTAAAATAGATGAATAAATCTTTCTTATTACAAACGTTATCAAAATGTTACTATGCTGAGTGTCAATGCAGTATTTGAACACTGTGCGTTCTATTGTGAAATTAGATCTCGGGTAAACGATGCATCTAAACTTACGTACAAAAGGCCACACCTGATGCTTTGGTAAAATGTTTTCTTAAAAACAGGGTAATATTTAGAAAAGTGTTTTTTGATTGCGACTCACAATTCACAAACATTGTGTACGTGTTGCAATAACACCATAGATTTCGTACCCAATTGGAGCATTGCTAGCAAAATATTTACGTTGTTTTAATAGTCTCAAAACACCAGGTGTGTACTTTCTTTTGTACATCAGTATATTTAATGTGCCCTGATATGCATTAGTTTCACTTTGTTGAACTATTTCTGTGACTATTAAAACCTTTGAAACACAGTGAAAGGCACAGGGGACATTTGGATCTGCATCCTCGTCAGGGAAATATTTGTTTGATTTGTTTGTTCTTTAAACACGCACCCTACATGGCGGCGGTCAGGAAATAATCAAGTCTGAACCAGACAATCCAGTGATCAACAGCATGAGCATCGATCTTTGCAACTGGGGTACGATAACATGTGTCAACCAAGTCAGCGAGTCTTACCACCCGATCCAGTTAGTCGCCTCTTACGACAAGCATGGGTTGCTGAAGACCAATTCTAACCGTGATCGTCACGGGTATCTATATAGGTGAAGCAAGGGTCGAAGTGGTGAGTTAGTCGAAAGGATCACCCGTTCCTGGCGCCTGGTCGCTAGCTCAAGTATCATTTCCTCAAGTTTCCTCCTCTTTTTTAATTTTTTTTGTAGCATCATTTATTAGCAATACAATTCCACGATTTTACATCCCCTGTACAGGGTCACGTGGGTGGACATACCAGGGTGTTGTGGTTAAAAAATGATTAGTCACAAATTGGATATCCACTTGTCATAAGATATCCACTTGTCACATATACTCTAGGGGGGTACAAATACATCAATTGTAGAGCGGCCTTAACACGGCAAAATAAAGTTTGACAACACATGTTGTCAAACTCGGGTTTGAGAGTGGGAACTTTTCACAACTCGCCACCAACACCAATTTCAGAGTTGTCAAACTGTTGTCGAGAAATGGGATCGGTCTCTGTTCTCACTCACTTTTCCATCAAACTTTCGGTGTTGTCAAACTGGAGTTTGACGTGTAGGTCTTGTCAAACTCGTGTTGTTCAGCAACAACCAATAGCAGTCAACGAAATTGTCATGTGACCGCACCGACAGAGACATTGTGCTCAAATGACACGAAAGTCTGTGATTGACGTGTGAAAACGCGAGTTTGACAACATTTAAAATTTCAACAACATGTGTTGTCAAACTTAAGTCTGCTGTGTGAAGGCCGCTTTAGTCTGAACTCGGTGTAAAAGTCCAAGTTGTTGCGATACATGTCTTCTTTGAACCCAGGCATTGAAATATTGGGCGTTGAGGTCATGTGTGCGTGGTACTGTAACCCTCGTGGAATCCACCCTAACTACATACATCCTTTGTTGATTAATCAGAGAAAGATTAAGGGATGCGGTACAGGGAGAGAGAACCCTCGTGGAATCCACCCTAACTACATCCTTTGTTGACTAATCAGAGAAAGAATAAGGGATGCGGTACAGGGAGACAGAACCCTCATGGAATCCACCTAAACATACATCCTTTGTTGACTAATCAGAGAAAGATTAAGGATGCGGTACAGGAGAGAGAACCCTCGTGGAATCCACCCTAACTACATCCTTTGTTGACTAATCAGAGAAAGATTAAGGGATGCGGTACAGGGAGACAGAACCCTCATGGAATCCACCCTAACTACATCCTTTGTTGACTAATCAGAGAAAGATTAAGGGATGCAGTACAGGGAGACAGAACCCTCATGGAATCCACCCTAACTACATCCTTTGTTGACTAATCAGAGAAAGATTAAGGGATGCGGTACAGGGAGACAGAACCCCCGTGGAATCCACCCTAACTACATTCTTTGTTGACTAATCAGAGAAAGATTAAGGGATGCGGTACAGGGAGAGAGAACCCTCATGGAATCCATCCTAACTACATCCTTTGTTGACTAATCAGAGAAAGATTAAGGGATGCGGTACAGGGAGACAGAACCCTCATGGAATCCACCCTAACTACATCCTTTGTTGACTAATCAGAGAAAGATTAAGGGATGCGGTACAGGGAGACAGAACCCTCGTGGAATCCACCCTAACTACATCCTTTGTTGACTAATCAGAGAAAGATTAAGGGATGCGGTACAGGGAGAGAGAACCCTCACGGAATCCACTCTAACTACATCCTTTGTTGACTAATCAGAGAAAGATTAAGGGATGCGGTACAGGGAGAGAGAAACCTCATGGAATCCACCCTAACTACATCCTTTGTTGACTAATCAGAGAAAGACTAAGGGATGCGGTACAGGGAGACAGAACCCTCATGGAATCCATCCTAACTACATCCTTTGTTGACTAATCAGAGAAAGATTAAGGGATGCAGTACAGGGAGACAGAACCCTCATGGAATCCACCCTAACTACATGCATCCTTTGTTGACTAATCAGAGAAAGATTAAGGGATGCAGTACAGGGAGACAGAACCCTCATGGAATCCACTCTAACTACATGCATCCTTTGTTGACTAATCAGAAAAATGATTAAGGGATGCGGTACAGGGAGACAGAACCCTCATGGAATCCACCCTAACTACATACATCCTTTGTTGACTAATCAGAGAAAGATTAAGGGATGCAGTACAGGGAGACAGAACCCTCATGGAATCCACCCTAACTACATCCTTTGATGATTAATCAGAGAAAGATTAAGGGATGCGGTACAGGGAGACAGAACCCTTATGGTATCCATCCTAACTACATACATCCTTTGTTGACTAATCAGAGAACGATTAAGGAATGCGGTACAGGGAGACAGAACCCTCATGGAATCCACCCTAACTACATCCTTTGTTGACTAATCAGAGAAAGATTAAGGGATGCAGTACAGGGAGACAGAACCCTCACGGAATCCACCCTAACTACATCCTTTGTTGACCAATCAGAGAAAGATTAAGGGATGCAGTACAGGGAGACAGAAGCCTCATGGAATCCACCCTAACTACATCCTTTGTTGATTAATCAGAGAAAGATTAAGGGATGCAGTACAGGGAGACAGAACCCTCATGGAATCCACCCTAACTACATCCTTTGTTGACCAATCAGAGAAAGATTAAGGGATGCGGTACGGGGAGAGAGAACCCTCATGGAATCCACCCTAACTACATCCTTTGTTGACTAATCAGAGAAAGATTAAGGGATGCGGTACAGGGAGACAGAACCCTCACGGAATCCACCCTAACTACATCCTTTGTTGACTAATCAGAGAAAGACTAAGGGATGCGGTACAGGGAGAGAGAACCCTCATGGAATCCACCCTAACTACATCCTTTGTTGACTAATCAGAGAAAGATTAAGGGATGTGGTACAGGGAGAGAGAACCCTCACGGAATCCACCCTAACTACATCCTTTGTTGACCAATCAGAGAAATATTAAGGGATGCGGTACAGGGAGAGAGAACCCTCATGGAATCCACCCTAACTACATCCTTTGTTGACTAATCAGAGAAAGATTAAGGGATGCAGTACAGGGAGACAGAACCCTCACGGAATCCACCCTAACTACATCCTTTGTTGACCAATCAGAGAAAGATTAAGGGATGCAGTACAGGGAGACAGAACCCTCATGGAATCCACTCTAACTACATCCTTTGTTGACTAATCAGAGAAAGATTAAGGGATGCAGTACAGGGAGACAGAACCCTCATGGAATCCACCCTAACTACATCCTTTGTTGACCAATCAGAGAAAGATTAAGGGATGCGGTACAGGGAGAGAGAACCCTCATGGAATCCACCCTAACTACATCCTTTGTTGACTAATCAGAGAAAGATTAAGGGATGCGGTACAGGGAGACAGAACCCTCACGGAATCCACCCTAACTACATCCTTTGTTGACCAATCAGAGAAAGATTAAGGGATGCGGTACAGGGAGAGAGAACCCTCATGGAATCCACCCTAACTACATCCTTTGTTGACTAATCAGAGAAAGATTAAGGGATGCGGTACAGGGAGACAGAACCCTCATGGAATCCACCCTAACTACATACATCCTTTGTTGACTAATCAGAGAAAGATTAAGGGATGCGGTACAGGGAGACAGAAATGAAAACGGAAAACGTCTAAAACTGGAGAGTACTCATTTGTTGTGCACATCAGTGACGGATCCCGGGGGGTGGTGGTTCAGGGGGTTCGACCCCCCTCCTTTTGAAAATGACTAAAGACCACATTGAAAAAAACCAAAAATTGCGTTGGCGGAGCCAATTGGGTTCAGTGGGTTCACACACACACACACACACACACACACACACACACACACACACACACACACACACACACACGCACGCACGCACGCACGCACGCACGCACGCACGCACACACACACACACACATTCCTGGATCCGCCCATGCACATATATGCCTTACCTGATGTGGTAGATAGGCCCATTCAGAATCCGCAAGTTCAGAATGATGCTGTCAATACATCTGCCCTGAGTTAAGGGCATTCAGGGCATAAAAGTATGTGATTAATGTCAATGTGATTAACCCCCAACCCCCAAACTCCCGCAACTTTTTGCAAGAAGGTTGGTGCACTTTTAGAATTCAGCGCCACAACGTCTCGTGAAACTAGATATCACCTTTTTCAGGTCTGTCACCTTTTTAACAGACGCATCATATTTCACCACACACATGCCCCTTGCATATTTTACCTTGCAAGTCTGTCATTTTTTAGAAAGATTGTATCTTTATTCATTGTGGCATTATTCAGAAAGCATTTATATCACGAATCTTTCCGCCAGTTGCAAAAGAATTCCTAGTCTCGACATTCCGCTGACACAGATTCCATTTGCTTTGAAGCGCAAAATAGCGCATGTGAATAGACTATAAAAAGAATACAATCGCTGATGACACAGTTGTAAGGGCAAGCATGTCCCGCAGTACCGGCCATTCACACACTTTACCTGAAAAACAGTTAGTATTAATTACAGCCCCACGTTACTTTTGGCTGTATTAGAATCCGTCTTCAGTAAGCCATGCTTGTCATTCAGCTGGAATACTGCGCCGTCAAACAACATTACGGCTGTCATGAGACGGCTGCCTGTAAACCAACCTGACAATCAAGTGATCGGTGGGCAGGACAATTCATTTTGATTTACGACTACTGTGGAGACGTTCTGGCTGCTTACAAGTAAGGAAAACGTTTTGGGAGTAGATTTTACGACATGGCTAGAGTTCGTGACATCAGCATCATGATGTATATTTACTGTTGTCACGTCAGTATGCCTGACCTGTGTCAGTTGTCCCATGACACTCTGAAGCAAAGTATACTCACCCCAAAAACACCCCAAAACACAAAAAACGCATAGGCGATATTGATATATATATTTTCAAATTTTTTGTTTGATTCCTATATTTATAATGCTGATTGTGTATATGGAACGGATGCACTCATCGTCAGGAACGTTTAATGCACGTTTACGTTCGAAAGTGTCAACTTGGGTGAAACTATCATGGAGTAAAGGTGGTTTGCAGTATGCGCCTACAGTGCTGAGGATCGTGAGTAGGGACTGCTGTAAGGCTGTCATTGACATTTATTAGCTAAATGAAACAATATGGTTATTCCGCGACTCACCGTAAATCGAGACATTACCATTGGACGTCTGGAGGCTGGGGAGTCTCAACCTGCCGTTGTACGTCACCAATTCTACTCAAGATCGGCCTCGAGGTGGTAGACCTCGGAAACTGAAGCGCAGGCTAGGTACATCCGGGTACTTCATTTGAGGAATTGAATTGTCACAGCAACTGCAACTGCAACTGCAACTGCAACTGCAAATGCTGTGCCTGGTTTGAAGAGAGTGTCGCCACAATCCATTCGTAATCGTAATCGTAATTTCGAACCGATGAACCTATTTTGGCTCTGTGCCGGCGACGTGTATGGTTCAGTGACGAATCACGCTTCTGCTTCAGTGCCGTGACGGAAGAGTACGTGTCTATAGACGTCGAGATGAAAATGTGTCGCCCAGGTTGACCGATATGGTGGTGATTGTGTCATGATGTGGGGAGCCACATCCTACACGCAGAAATCTAACGTTGTGCGCCTTTAGGGCAATTTAACAGCTATTTGGTACAGAGACGAAATCTTAGGATTCACAGATTAGCAGATTAAATTCGTGAAATTACACCTATGCGTTTAATGTTTGGGAGAGTGTATATATTTGGGGGACTTCATCCATATAATTAGTCTCATATGAAGGAAATGGTTTCGTTGTCGTGCAAGTTTCTCCTGACGAATAATATTGTATATATCTTTCCCCGTGAACATCCTCCGAACTTCCATTTCTGGGCTCCCTTCCAAAGTGCTGATGCGGCGTTAGACAATGTTCACTCACCCCAATGTATTCACATTCTGGATTATACTTAGTGAACTCTGACTCAAATATCTGTACATATATACATAGCGTTTAAATTAATAATAGGTAGATGAACATGCGATACTATTAAGTAGTACGCTGTGTGGCATTTTTACCATCTTGCACAGCTATATTTAACAATAAGAATAGAATACTAGTTGGATATTACCTATTGATATGGTACAATATTAGTTATGTTTAATGCGTAAACTTTTTATGGCTTAAATATTAATTCCATGGCTTTGCACAGTACGTTCTACACTCAGTTTACCCATCACAAATGGTCACACTGCTCACATCACTCTTTGCTTGGCGGTGGGGTAGCCTAATGGTTAAAGCGTTCGCTCGCAACGCTGAAGACCCGGGTTCGATTCCCCACATGGGTACTATATGTGAAGCCCTGGTGTCTCTGCCGGAATAGTGTTAAAAGCAGCGTTAAAACATACTTTTATACACCAACTTTTATACAAGAAGCATAAGGTGCGCATGTTTCATCAAGAACGTAAGTGTCCTGTGTGGAACTCACATGATGATCTGTGTGTAATTGACACAGCCAGACACCCCTTGGCTCAACTGTATGATCAACTCGCGGCGTAAAATTATACTCTCTCACTCCAGCGCGCTCACGGTCAGTTCTGTTGTCCCACTGATAGGCCAAGCTGGCCACAGCTTCAGTGTTCAGATTATAAACTCACCTGCTCTCTTACTTCTGAAGGAAGGGCAAATATCGTTCTCAAATATTTGTCGAGATAATTTCTCTTACCATACGTTCAGTGCGTTCCTGTTGTATTAATGTTGTATATATGGATACTTTCTGGTTTAATACATTCAGGAATATGATGTTTTGCATACTGCAATTCGGATTAGATTTACTGGAAGTATTTGTACTTGAACATGAACTCACAGTTCATTGAGTTATTATGATTACCTGTATAATGAAAAAATGATAAACTCCAACCCATGCACTCAGCACCTAAACTGTACATCTGTAGAGTAATGGCTAGTAAATTTGAATGGTGAGTGAGTGGGTTAAGCTTTTAAAAGTGACATCGGCAGTATTTGATAGGGCTGCGCAATATCACCGATTTACCGGTTCAAACGTTTGAAAACGATACGTATTGCGATACGCTGATCGAAAACCGGTATTTTGACTTGCATTCGGAAAACTTCGTAACACTCGGAAATCTTCGGATATTTCCTTGTTTCGTTTGTGCCAAATATTATTCACATTTATATTTTACCATGATTAAAAGGTGCTATTAAAGCTAAATAAAGCATTGTGATTTCGTTGTGTTTTTGCTCTATAAATCAAGCATTAACTCGATTATAAGTAGTTTTTGTTTAAAAATACTCCATGCAATATATTGCAATACATATCGCAATACATGCTTTCGCATCGCAATATATCGCAATATGAAAATACCCACCCCTAGTATTTGAGCTGCATCGTGATTGAAATAAGTTATAGATTCATAATGATAAAGTCAAACTATGAAACCCTATCAACGAGTGAGTGAGTGAGTGAGTTTGGTTTTACGCCTCTTTTTGCAATATTCCAGCAATATCACGACGGGGGACACCACAAATGAGCTTCACACAACACACACACACACACACACACACACACACACACACACACACACACACCCCCAAATCTCTCCCCCCACCCCCATCAACGAAGGACAGTAACACAACTAGAGGATCACAGACATGGATATAAAACTATTATGGAAGTCTAAAATCTTTTAACTATAGAAGACAATACAATACTACAATATAAAAACAGGCGATATATTGCCAACAACTGAAGGTGGATCACGATACTAGGGACCATGGGTACTTACAGTTCATTTGCTTCCTGCATGGACCCCAGCTGGGTTTTACACAATCCCTTCAGGTGTTAACAATTTAGACAAATCTAGCCATGCATTATAAGCACACGTAGTCTACGATTAAAAAGTCGAGAGATTAAATTGACTTTGAATGTTTTAGGACTTACGTACCCTCTCAGGACAAAACATTGAATGGATGCCTGTTTGATATGGGTGGTTGATTGACTTACCTGTGAGTAGATACATGAGTATGAGCGTTGTATGTTTGATATGAGTGTCCAGCTCACCTGTACCTTTATACGCTATTTCATATCATATCACCTGTATCTACACTGTTGTTTGCATACTTATTTATTCATACTTATTCATTCATTTGTGACTGGTAACAAAACGCACTACTACGTGTGACTAGCTTGGGTTACACCATTCTGGTATGGAACTCCAAAATAAATGGATTATTTGTTTTCTACAATTGAACTAATTATAAAATATCCCGAAAAGGATACGTACAGTATGTGGTTTCCTCAATATATAGATAGAACGTCATAATAGTGCATATGGATGTTTTGTATTGAACGAGAAGATGTCATGGGAGCAGAGAAACAACGAGTTCGAAAGAGAAGATGTCACGGGAGCAGAGAAACAACGAGTTCGAACGAGAACATGTCATGGGAGAAGAGAAACAACGGGTTCGAACGAGAACATGTCATGAGAGCAGAGAAACAACGGGTTCGAACGAGAACATGTCATGGGAGCAGAGAAACAACGAGTTCGAAAGAGAACATGTCATGGGAGCAGAGAAACAACGGGTTCGAACGAGAACATGTCATGGGAGCAGAGAAACAACGGGTTCGAACGAGAACATGTCATGGGAGCAGAGAAACAACGACTTCGAACGAGAAGATGTCATGGGAGCAGAGAAACAACGAGTTCGAACGAGAAGATGTCATGGGAGCAGAGAAACAACGAGTTCGAAAGAGAAGATGTCATGGGAGCAGAGAAACAACGCGTTCGAACGAGAACATGTCATGGGAGCAGAGAACCAACGAGTTCGAACGAGAACATGTCATGGGAGCAGAGAAACAACGGGTTCGAACGAGAACATGTCATGGGAGCAGAGAAACAACGAGTTCGAAAGAGAACATGTCACGGGAGCAGAGAAACAACGAGTTCGAACGAGAACATGTCATGGGAGCAGAGAAACAACGGGTTCGAACGAGAACATGTCATGGGAGCAGAGAAACAACGGGTTCGAACGAGAACATGTCATGGGAGCAGAGAAACAACGAGTTCGAAAGAGAACATGTCATGGGAGCAGAGAAACAACGGGTTCGAACGAGAACATGTCATGGGAGCAGAGAAACAACGGGTTCGAACGAGAACATGTCATGGGAGCAGAGAAACAACGACTTCGAACGAGAAGATGTCATGGAGCAGAGAAACAACGAGAGTTCGAAAACGAGAAGATGTCATGGGAGCAGACAAACAAGGAGTTCGAAAACGAGAAGATGTCATGGGAGCAGAGAAACAAGGAGTTCAAAGAACGAGAACATGTCATGGGAGCAGAGAAACAACGAGTTCGAACGAGAAGATGTCATGGGAGCAGAGAAACAACGGAGTTCGAACGAGAACATGTCATGGGAGCAGAGAAACAAGGAGTTCGAAGAACGAGAAGATGTCATGGGAGCAGAGAAACAAGGAGTTCGAAGAACGAGAAGATGTCATGGGAGCAGAGAAACAAGGAGTTCGAAGAACGAGAAGATGTCATGGGGAGCAGAGAAACAAGGAGTTCGAACGAGAAGATGTCATGGAAGCAGAGAAACAAGGAGTTCGAAGAACGAGAAGATGTCATGGGAGCAGAGAAACAACGGAGTTCGAAGAACGAGAAGATGTCATGGGAGCAGAGAAACAAGGAGTTCGAAGAACGAGAAGATGTCATGGGGAGCAGAGAAACAAGGAGTTCGAAGCGACGAGAAGATGTCATGGGAGCAGAGAAACAACGGGTTCGAAGAACGAGAACATGTCATGGGAGCAGAGAAACAACGAGTTCGAAGAACGAGAAGATGTCATGGGAGCAGAGAAACAACGGAGTTCGAACGAGAAGATGTCATGGGAGCAGAGAAACAAGGAGTTCGAACGAGAACATGTCATGGGAGCAGAGAAACAAGGAGTTCGAACGAGAAGATGTCATGGGAGCAGAGAAACAACGAGTTCGAAAGAACGAGAAGATGTCATGGGAGCAGAGAAACAACGAGTTCGAAAGAGAAGATGTCATGGGAGCAAAGAAACAACGCGTTCGAACGAGAACATGTCATGGGAGCAGAGAAACAACGAGTTCGAACGAGAACATGTCATGGGAGCAGAGAAACAACGGGTTCGAACGAGAACATGTCATGGGAGCAGAGAAACAACGAGTTCGAAAGAGAACATGTCATGGGAGCAGAGAAACAACGAGTTCGAACGAGAACATGTCATGGGAGCAGAGAAACAACGAGTTCGAATGAGAAGATGTCATGGGAGCAGAGAAACAACGAGTTCGAACGAGAAGATGTCATGGAAGCAGAGAAACAACGGGTTCGAGTGAGAAGATGTCATGGGAGCAGAGAAACAACGAGTTCGAAGAACGAGCAAGATGTCATGGGAGCAGAGAAACAACGAGTTCGAAAACGAGAACATGTCATGGGGAGCAGAGAAACAACGAGTTCGAACGAGAACATGTCATGGGAGCAGAGAAACAACGGGTTCGAACGAGCACATGTCATGGGAGCAGAGAAACAACGAGTTCGAAAGAGAACATGTCATGGGAGCAGAGAAACAACGAGTTCGAACGAGAACATGTCATGGGAGCAGAGAAACAACGGGTTCGAACGAGAACATGTCATGGGAGCAGAGAAACAACGAGTTCGAAGAGTTCGTATTGCACCCCTGTTTTACTGTCCTAAGTTTACATGGGTAGATAATAAATAACTGTATTAATATTTCACGGTGTTGCAACTTGATATATAGTTTAGATGTATTTATATTGTCTTCATATTAAAGTAAATAGACGTGTATTTTATAAACTCCACGAGTAGCCTATACATATATACCTATTTATTAGATTCTAGTTTTTATTTCCTTATGTTCTTTCAGACTGAACTGTTTGAGAGGCATTCTAGAAGTTGTAAGTAATTGGAATGTCTAGTCTTTATGTATGATCAACTTCTCTATTGTACAATAGCGACATTTCGGTATAGATTCTTATACCGTTTTCAAGTATCTATACCGAAACGTGGCTATTGTACAATAAAGATGTTGATTATCCATAAAGACTTGTCATTCTTTCAGACTGCCATACATACACGTGTATGAAAATAGCCATAAGGCACAGCCCAGCCCACAAACAACAGAGTGTAACATTATGTCACGTAATTTCAGTTCTGTGGTAAAAGGACATTCCTTTCCAAGACCTCCGAGATAGCGCTTGTTCCTTGTCGTGTTAAATATCAACACTCGCCAATAAAGCCCTTCAGGGGGCAGTCTTGTTTTAATAAACTCCGTGGGCTATTTAGCGCTGCTTGGCCTTACGTCCTCTTAGAAGAGTTTAACTTCAGTTAAACCAGAAAGAAAGTGGTCAGTCTACTCTGTAGCTAACAGCTACGTTCCATGACGTATGGTCAAGTTCTAATTATGTAACCAATGAATTCTAAAGAACCCCGGAGTTACGATATATACGGACTATGATTTGGTCTTGGCGTCGATTCGTCACTCCGCTCGTGTCGAGGTAGGTATACATTGTTTTAGTCTGAGGTGGTGAGGTGAAATGGGGGTTTAACGTCGTACTTAAGAATATTTCGCTCATATGACGACGTGCATACGTGTGTATGTGTGGCTGCTTGTTCTAACCTATACTTAAGCTGGTTTTATAGTGCTAGCTCACTGAGATACCATGCAGCAGTGAAGCATGAATACCCCACTCAGACACATTATACTGACTCCGAGCCGACCAGTCCTTGTTGTACCCATTTATGACAAACGCCAGGCAGGGACCAACTACCATATTTTAAAGTCTCTTGGTATGACGCGGCCAGGGATCGATTTTCTCCGGTTTTAGTCTGAGCATTTATCAGAAATATTCCAGCTATGCGAAAGCAATCGATCCGCGACCAGATAATCCAGTGATCAACATAATGCTTGTCCCCAGTTGGGTCAATGATTTTTAAAAATATTGCTAATGTTGACAAAGACTGAAACGGAAATTCGTACACAAACGATTTTGGCGGACTCGTACCCAACAAACCCATCTTTGACCCACTCGTTATATTCCGGGACCAGCGGAATAGCGTGTTGAGGCTATGGAAAAGTTCGAGTGAAAATATTTATGACGTGTGATTGGTTATCAATTCTTAATTGCATTGGAGACCTTGTGGAATTACAGTTCAGTAGCGACGACCATTACATTCAATGACCCGGAATGGACTTTGGAGACACGTAAAATAGGCGACTACCATGATATTACATTGCTCAGTAAATTATTATAAGAATATATTTTGTCTTTTTACTACGGTGTATACAAATGCAATCCGGTTTCCGTCATGAAATACAAAGGCAAGGATCATCCAAGTTTGATGTACGGGTTGATCCAAATAGGTACAAATGGGCTACAATGGGTTCGAATCTGACTTTTAGGTACGTTGGGTACGAATCTCCATGGGTACGAAACTGCAGTTTTACAGATCGTGTTGTATCCACAGACTCTGGTGGCTGATTGCATTTATACCTGCCAATACTTATATTAGTATCTCGAGGCTGTTTGTTTGGATAAATGTGTCTTACAGAAGTCAATAAGTGGGTCCACAACACTTTCTTCATGTAGGATATGACACCTACATGGTATTATATTAATGGCTAGGTGACATTTGGGAGGCGATGGTCAGCCAACCTGCCCAGCGGCTGTTGGGGGGTCAAGTCCCGACTTACACAAAGCATTCCATACCTATTATATTTCAAAGTCCTTCTGTGCCGTGTTTGCCCTTAACCCTGAAAAGCTGCAGGCCTTGAAGGACCCAGAATCATAAAAGTTGTGGGTCCTGATCAGAATGTATAGGCCCTATACTGTAGCTATGATACAAGTAATTCCCAGCAACAAGGCCATAAAGACATGCAGAAAGCAAAAGATGTGGGTCCGAGTGGTTTTCAGTCGGCTCCAAGCCTAAGGACCGGTGTTAATTTCGAACGCTCATTCAGTAGCTAGTGTCTAATTGTGTTTATAGGCAACTGACCCGCAAATGACTTTTTGTTGTGGCAATGATAATACTGGTCACGCTGCGTTGATTCCATTTCTATTGACAGCATGGTTATTATTTAGAGATATATATATCAATTTACATATCATGACAAACCCTGCGTAAATGTGCCTACGATATTATCCGTTTTGATTTCTCACGTTTCTGGAAGTTCATGAACATTTGGAGCAATTCCCCGATCATCGCTATCTAACCGCGATTATCCTTAGCATGAAGGCTTTCATTATGTCAAATATTTAGATTGGATTACCAAAGATGGTGAAGAACATCCGGGCATTGCCCATCCGGGGTGTGCTGACAGTTATTGGCGGGTTCCTGATACACTTTACCGTCGGTACCGGAAACATCTTTGGTAAGTTGATTATGGAAAGAAACCGCCTTCTATTGTTTCTTTAGGTCACTAAAGCGCAGAAAGAAGTAATGGTATCAAAAGAGTCCTGAAATCTCTAAACCACTGTCAAATACACCCTTTGGCTTCAAGAATCTGAGGGAGGTGGGGTAGCACACGTGGCCTGATCGACGACCCGGGTTCGAATTGGGTACAATGAGTGAAGCCATTTCTGGTTCCCCGCGCGATATTGCGGAATATTCGCAAAAGCGGTGTAAAACTAAACTCAGTCACTCTGAAACACACTGATGATCGTTTTACGAGTATCTGACAAATTCACTCATGTTACGATCTAATGATATCCTGTATATACTGTTTGGTAAAAAAAAAAAACCCAAACAAACCAAACAGTAGCTGTGATAATACAAGGTCGCCCACTTATTTGTTTTGATTACCTCCCTTGTTTCCAGGCAACATAAACCCCTATCTGACGTCGTACATCCGGGCTCGAAGTTCGTCCATAAATGTAACTTACTCGGAAACAATTTGGATCCCCACAGCAAAATATATAACCTTTGGGTTTTGTATGCCCATATTAGGATGGGCAGAGCAGATGCTTCCTCCAAAATTCTGCACACTCATCGGTGGCCTCATTTTCAGGTAACACAGTTTACTTTAACAGATGCCGGTATTACACTTGTGTCTTGGACTGTTTGGGTGTTTCGTCCACTGTATTCTGTCGAGTAACCCGAACACAATATATATATTTGTTAATTTACAAGTGTGTGTGTGCGTGCGTGCGAGCGAGCGAGAGAGAGAGAGAGAGGGAGAGAGAGAGAGGGAGAGAGAGAGAGAGAGAGGGAGAGCGAGAGAAATCTTCTCTACATACACTTCCTTATGGGATATACTGTATTTATCACTTATATTCTTTTAGTTCCAGTTCGTTCCTCACGTATTTCTCAATGCAGCATTCTCTACCCCTTGCGGCCTTGACCCATGGCGTCATGCACGGTGCAGGGATTTGTATGGCGTACCCTGGAGCAGTGAAAACTGCACTCAAGGTTAGTCGAACATTTGGGTGAGAGACTGCCGAACTGAAAGTAAATTTTGTCTGTCAAGTATGAGTGAATTTTGCTTTGCTAATTGTAGCAATATTCCAGCAATTTTATGTTAACACTGAAACGGGCTTCAAGAGTGTGTTGCGCACAGTTCATTGTAGTGGCTTTGGTTGGTTTAAGGATTTGGAAAAACCTTATGTTTTTATACCGTTATCGCACTTTTCATCACAGAAAGAAATGACGACATCACATCTTAATTAGACAGACTAATCTACAATGGGACATTTTCGTCCACACAATACACAATCACCTCTATATTTCAGTGGTTTCCCGGAAAATCGGGTTTGGTGACAGGAATTATCCTGTGTGGTGTCGGTGTTGGCGCCATCGTGTTCAACCAGGTCGTCACGGCCTTCATCAACCCTGACAACCTCTCCCCTGATGAAACAATAAAAGATGATTTGTAAGTGTAACGTTCACAAATCGGCATATATTTAAAAGATATTTAAAATACATCTGTATGTAGAGAGAGATTGTCGAGCGACATGCAATCCTTTTTTGAATTCTGCGATATATGTGCGATCCGTTTCCGGATCTTTTAGAATCCATGTTTTAGTCCTTGCATGTCAAAACCATCTTTCCTTGTGTTGTTGTTAATGAAGAATGAAACGGACTTTATACGATTAAGATGTCTACTTATAGAAGATGGATTTCCTACATTATACCGCTTACTTGCGCTTTATGTGGAAACACGTCCTGAAAGCAAATACAACAAGCTCGGGTAAAGGATAATGTTAGTTCTTTATTCGGATTAGATTTCTTTTGGGGGTCATGTGTGAGCTGCTGCATCACGGTGGGGGGACTCCAGGATTGGGCTCCACATATTGCATCCTTGTGGCGAATCTGACGTGACAAGCGAATGCTTTTACCTCTTACACTCGAACTGCTGAAAATCCAGATTCGAGTAGAACAACTTAATGTTCAACATCAGGCCATTTTGCCCATTTTTAAATTACATAATTCATTCGCCGTTAAATGACTGATAATGTCCTTTTCCGAAGTCTGAACAATTTTCATGCACACTGATCCCTTCTATGTGTGGTACTTAATCCAACGCTGTTTGAAAAATGCTTTAACACTTTTTACTTACAAGAATGCACCAAGTGACAATGGAGAATAACTGTATGCCCTGAAGAATTGAAGGTGAATCTGCTGTTCTGACAAACCTGTTTTAAATTTGGAATGACACACATACGTACGTACGTACGCTGGTGACAATGCTAGTAATAAGTAATATGTCTTAATTTTATCCAGGTTCTTCACGCAGACTTCTCTTCTAGACAGGGTACCCTACTGTTTTCTTCTACTAGGAGGGGTCTGTACAATAACGCAGCTCTTTGCTGTCGTGTTTCTCATGAGCACGCCCACGGACACGCCCACGGACACGCCCACACAGGTAACAAGAACATGTTTGGAGGGACGAACTGCTTTGATTTCAAAGTGTACAAAAGCCAAAAGCATCTTCCATCCTCCTGTCGTCCGTGTCGACTTTCTTGAAGATGATCAACGGTTGTTGTATTGCTTTTATTAATTATGACCGGTTAAGATCTGGGTTAAAATTGGTCTTCAGCAACCATTGTTTGTCGTAAGAGGCGACTGACGCCATCGGGTTGTCAGACTCGCTGACTTGCTTCACACATGTTATCGTATCATAAATTGCGTAGATCGACGCTCATGATGTTGATGACTAGATTGCCCGGTCCAGACTTGATTATTCACCGTCCTATTGCTGGAATATTGCTGATTAAACAGTAAACAAAAACACATTAACATTTGTGTTGGCTGTTTATTGTAAAGGAAGGAAATTCAGAAAAGGAAGTCAACAAGAGCCATGCAGAAGACACGAATCCAGATGAAAAGCCCAAACAAGTTGGCTCCATGACATTGGACGCATACAAGTAATGATTACCAAATTTGTATTCATTGAACATAACTCTGTCTTTTGTTAAATGAATGTTTACGCTCCATATTTGTGCGTGTCATAAATTCAAACTACATACTACTGGAGAACCAGTGGCATTATTATAAATTGTAATCAGGCTCGCTGACTTGGTTGACACTTGCATCGTATCGAAATTGGGTAGATCGACGCTCATGCTGTTGATCACTGGAATGTCTGGTCCTGAAAACCGCCATGTAGCTGGAATGTACTGCGGGTACAGTCTTGATGGTCACGTAATGTTTGCATGTCTTCTGCTATTTTTCCCATTTTGTTCAAATCACGAATAACTCTGAAATGTACAATTCCCTCACTCTTCCCTTCTTTCCCCCAGACCACATTCCGCCAGTATCTCTGACAATGACGACGATCACTACACACCACGTCAGGTTCTACAGTCGAAGCTGTTCTACCTGTTGTGGCTAATCAACAGCTGTGTGATGCTCGGTATTATCCTCATAAGCACCTTTTACAAGGTAAGTACTACTGCTGCCAAACCTAGCTCTGCTGATCTGTCATATATATGTCTATGATAAGTCGTCACTCTCCATAAACTAAAGGATGAAGAAAACACAAGAACAGAGAGGGTAGCAGTAACTACCGGTGCTCAGGTACAAACAGGATGTCGTTAAACTACTGCAGAGAGAGAGAGTGAGTATGGTTTTACGCCGCTTTTAGCAATATCCAACATTTTCAATAGCAGTATTCATTATCACGTCTGGGGACACCTGAAATGGGCTTCACACATTGAACCCATGTGGGGAATCGAACCCGGGTCTGACGAGCCAATGCTTTAACCACTAGGCTACCTAAACGTCCCAAACTACTGCAGAGATTTCAAGTTTTGGGTAAATCTATCAGGACATTTGTCTCAAGACTCCGAAATACATAGTGATAAATATGGCCACTTATATAGCGCTGAACTCCACACCGCACCGGCACATTCTTAGCGCATACAACCTGTTAGGCATTATTACCCCGGTTAGCACAACCTGCCTGTTAACAGTCATTTGATTTATCCCACCGGGTACCCATTTCTTGCTGGGTGAGCAGAGCCAATTTTGATCAACTCACTTGAGACGATATGTTTCCCTTGTGCAGCGTTGAGGGGTAGGACAGACGTCCTAGTTCTCTAAACTCTCAGGAATAAAGCTGCCAAACAGGTCTGAAGACTTGAGTAGTCATTTATATGTCTGTGAAACCCATTTCTGATTTTCCCCTCCGTGATATTACTGGAAAATTGCTAAAAGCGGCTTAAAACTAAACTCACTCACTCATTTATGTACCTTTGCATGTTATAACTTCACGTTGTTTATTTTCAGACATTTTCCCAGACTTTCATCAAAGATGACCATTTTCTGGCTCTGGCTGGCTCTGTGGGATCGGCCTTTAATGCTCTGGGGCGACCATTCTGGGGAGCCGTGGGGGACAAGATAGGCTACAGGGTAGGTCCAGGGGTGTTTAGCTGGGGGAGTCAAAGTATACCAAGCGAAACTTTACCATATTTTTACATACATGTACTAATCCATTTTTAAAAACTAAAATATAGAGGCCTGGGATACAATGAACTGACAACATCAAAATCTCAACAAAATCAACATTTATAAAGACAGTCACATGAGCACGACATGTGCCCGAATGGTGGTGGGTGGGGAAGAGCAAGGGTATGCCAGTTTCTTCATTAAGTATTGTTCCAAGTTGAGTTCTTTCGTTTGTCCATGGACTTTGATAGTCATTTAGTTTTATGCTTAGTTTATGAACGTGTACATTTCAATTGACATGCCTCTTTGTTCCTTAAGATTCAAGTTTATTTCGCACAAATATATCTTGAAGTAAACTTGTTTCTTTCTTCATTTCCCATTTAGTTTTCAGTTTTCAGTGAACATGTATCATGTAATGGCCGTTTTACGTCCTTCATTGATGTTGAAGTTTCGTTCAAAACATATTTCTTTCATGTTGTTTTTTCAGTAAGTTTGAAAGTGTGTTTATACCTATTTAGTTTCAAGTTACGTTTAGATGGAGGTGAATCTTTCTTCAATTGGAAATCGGTACTTCTAATAAGTATTCTAATCAAAATTTAGTAAAGTTGAGAAGTGTATTATGCGTATATTTTTGAGCATAATATTGATATATTAAATGTGTATCTATGTGATAGAACCTGTATGATTGGCCCTTGAAACCAGGGCACATTGATGGTCTTGTTTCACGAACCCTATGAATCGTTTCACCAACTGTGTGTCAATGACTTCATTCATATGTTCTTTCATAAACCAATAAAAACCTACTGAGAAATTATGGATAAATTAACCTTACATACTACTGATAAATTTAGACGATTGACCTCTCATATATGTTCTATATCATTCCTAACATTTCTTTAATTATGGAGGGGCGGTTGGGTAGCCTAGTGGTTAAAGCGTTCGCTCGTCACGCCTAATACCTGGGTCCAGTGTGTAAAGCCCATTTCTGGTGTTCCCCTCCATGATATTGCTAAAGTTAGCGTAAAACCATATTCACTGGCCTCTAATTGTTGACGAATGATTTCTGAATAACTCTCACACAGGAATCGCTCACCATTGTGATTGGAGTGTTTGGAACAGCAGGTGCGACCTTCACCTTGTGTGAATATGGCGGGAAAGCGATGCTGATGATTTGGTTGTGTCTTTTAAATGGCACATACTCGGGATTCTTGGCCCTCATGCCTTCTCTGACAGTCTCTCTCTATGGTCAGAAATACTACAGCGTCAACTACGGCCTGCTCACCACCAGCCACGTGAGTCTGCGACATCATCTTCTTACTTGACCTCAGCATTTAAAGAAAGACCATCTCTGGTGCTCTACCCGTGAAGATCCGGGTTAGTATTGGTCTTCAGTAACCCATGCTTGCCCTAAGCGGCGACTAACGGGATCGGGTGGTCAGGCTCGCTGACTTGGTTGACACTCGTTTAGTTTTACGCCGCACTCTGCAATATTCAAGCTATATGGCAGCGGTCTGTATATAATCAAGTCTGGACCAGACAATCCAGTGATCAACAGCGTGAGCATCCATCTGCGCAATACATATTGAAGAATAGTATTCTAAACAATATTACGGCAAAACAGTTTTTTTCGTTAGAATAGGACATTTGCATACTGAAAATCAGGAGCCGAAGTTAATAACCATATTTGGCGGTTGTTCCCTGGCCACTGAATACCTCTCCGTTGTTTCTGTCTCATCTGATGAGAACAATCCAGATATAACGTTCACTGTTTTTTACTCTTGTTCCACCGTGCATGGCAGGATCTTTGTAAAAATGGGACTATCCAGAAAGAACGTACCTTCGCGTTTGTCTGTGGTTTTATCGGGGGGGAGGGGGGGGGGATCTGTGTATTTCTCTCTCTAAAAGCTACATGGAGTTCAGAATATATGACAAAGAATTAAACAGTGAGTTACAATATTACGTCGCATCGCAATATTTCATTCAAATAGCGACGGACCCAAATTTACATCAGACTATCAGTAACGCAAAGTCAATGACAAAAGGTGTGGTGATGATCATATATATGTTTGCCTTTTATAGTAAATCGAGGTATGAATACTGCATATGTAGATATATGACATGTGTGTTTCCAAATTCATGTTCAGAAAACAAGTGAACGATTGCCATTCACGCCGGCAATTTATGCCTGAATGCATGCATGATGCACGTGCATTCCGATTTCAGTGTTGTGTTTGTGCGAACTCTTCCCTCTCCACAAACAAAAGCATTTCTAACCTCAATCTTAAACAATAATTTACTGGGTAAAACATGCTATCCGACCACGATTCATGGTTTCTTCAAACTTGACTTCCGGTGTATAGTTTTAAAAAAATAGGTTCAAATACTCCATTGATACTTAAAGTGTCATTTCCAATACTACGACGTTTCTTTTGCCTTTCAGTATAGAAACATACAGCTTCAGTTGGAATGGCTTCTCCGTCTTTAACGGTGTCTTCAGCCTTTCACGATCGAACGCACCCCTTACTGTGCCATCGATCGTGTACTGGGTTCCCGTTCTCATCTCTTGACGCACCCCTGACGTCACAGCTGAAATGATATTGGATGGCCATCTTGCCGCACTTACTCTTTATAAGTTTAGGGAGGACGTGTACTGTGCGTTCCGTTCTAATTCATCTTGTTGGTATAACGCCCTTTTTCCCAGCTCACGGTTTTACTGCGTCAAAGACAGCCGAATTTGATCCTTGTCCAGCTGGGGGAATCGAGGTGGCGTGACTCCTGAGCGTCTGACTAAGCTGAAAATTCCAAGATATTTTGTGATGCCGCAACTTTATCATACGGAATTACGCTTTTCTGTACGTAATTATCATAGGAGCAATTTGGCATCTTAGGAGGTTCTGTAAGTCCTCTATCTTGCATTCAGTACGTACATACGGAAATATCTGGAGTGCTCTTGGGGTGCAATACGGAATCTGTTTCTGGGATGCAATACCACGGAGGGGTGCAATACGGAATGTCATCCGTATTGCGCCCATATATTATCGATCTAATCACGCAAGTTCCCACCCTACATGTCAGCACAGAACACATTTACGTTTATGCAAGCCAGTTCGTGGTGTTTGTCTACATTCTGAGGTTTGGTGCCCGTCACGATGAGCCTGAAGAATAACTCCCTGCATAGTACTTGTATATAAGCTGAATATTTGTGACTTTCCATCGTTTTTAGAAGTATTGAATCATAAAATGAACGTTTCATGGACATAAATTCCATAAAATTACTTGGAACTGCTCTAACTCGACACAAGAGATCGGCCATACAAGTCATCCTGTTTACGTGACAAGCCAGCCAATCATATGATCGAACTTGTGTGACGTAGCTTTCTGGGTCACTTGTGTTGACAGTGAGAGGGCGGCCATGCCGCGATTGTGAAAAGCAGTAAAAATACCTGAATTTCGGAAATGTTTGACATAAATAAACAAGTTTAGAGGTAAGAGATTTGATATGAATATAACTTCGAAAATTCAGCGACAGTTCTTAAGTGATCGAACTTGCATGACACGAGGGTACAATCCTAAGTTTACATGGGTACATAATAAAGCATACATTCGCCCTGAACTATTATAGTTAAGCATCATAGTCTTTAACGTTATAACAGTTCAGGGGGAAAATGATTTATTCCACTTTACATGGTGCGAACTGTATTCCTTAAATCAGGGCGACGCGCCGTGACACTGCCGATATTCTCCGAACACATAACTGTTGACAGTAACATTAAGACGCTGGTCAGTGTATGGAGATTATTGTGATGTTCCCATCATTGTAAACTAAAAGTCACTGTGTTCTTTAATCTGATTGGCTGAAAAACGTGATCAAATGGTATTTGATTCCCGGAAATTCTCTGCGTATTAATACATACAAACATCGCTCACACCATTGTATTGTTACGTCGTCAGCTGTGATGACGTCATTCAAATCATATTGTGACGTAAAGTCCGAATGACAAATGAGCAGTTCCAGATGCTACCATGGGAGACAGCCGGAACGGCCGGCTGATGACAATTCACTGCTGTACGCATACTCGATGTCAATGAGAGCAGACACGAAAAACATGTGTGGATCTTTTGGTTTACTTTTGTGTTTACAATGTCGATAAACATCATGTGTTGGCAAATTTCCGGGTGTTATTGAGTATTTGAAGCACGGGAAATTTCATTTGAAACCTCCGGCTCACGCCGTCGGTTCCAAATGAATTCCCGTGCTTCATTCCAAATGAATTCCCGTGCTTCAAATACTCAATAACACCCTGAAATTCGCCAACACATGATATTTATCTCCTAATTAACCACTGGTTTATGCAATGTGCTCGGGTTTCTTGCTGTGTCAGCACTTAGAACCACTGACTTGCAGTATTTTAATATCGCATACAAATATTTCATGTTTGTCGCCATAGAGTTTGTAAACGCTTTACACACATTATGAGTGTTTACTTTGGTCTTGTTCCTTTCTGCAGGTTTCTTCTGGTGCTGTGCAATGCTTGTACACTACCGATTGACCAGGAAGAAGGAAACGAAGTTCAGCAACAAACACGCCGTGAACCCAGTCGCCACTCGCCTGTAAGATGGGAAATGGAACTAAAAGGACTGGAATATAAAGTGTCAACACACGGGAACAAACAGTCCTGATTATCTGACTGGCAGTGAACATGAAATCAAACAGTTGATGACCATGTGTTTACAGGGTAGACAGTACTGATAACAGTCAACTCACTCATTTGGTTCCTCGTAGCTGAAGGTATGCTGTATAACAGCATTGTATGCTTATGAAACCATGGTTCATCCTACAACCATTGACTTGTTGGATACTAATATTAACACCAGGCATGAATATAGACAGGAATAAGTGAAATATGAAAAAGGTTTTGAGTTAGTTATAAAATATATTTCCTACAACCACTACCTATCATCATCATCATCATCGTCGTCGTCGTCATCATCGTCGTCGTCATCATCATCATCATCGTCACCATCATCATCGTCGTCATCATCATCGTCGTCATCATCGTCGTCGTCGTCATCATCATCGTCGTCATCGTCATCATCATGTCAAACACTGGTGCTGAGGAACATTCGCTTACAGAATAAGTTTTACTACAAAACCTTACCAATTAGACTCGCCGTCTCTCTGCTTGTCACTCGCTCTGTCTGTTGTGTTTCACGTTCATTCCATGCGGGTGTGTTTGCCCGCCACGCTCAACCGTGGTTGTGGTTTTGTGTTTCCCTCAGTGAGTCAATTTTCCGGTACTTTTTGGACGTACTTCAATCTTCCCACACAAATCATCCCCGATGCATGTAGACATGATAAATTCATATTGGGTATTCATTTCGTACAATGCTCAACAAAACACCGTCAAATATTTCCAAGTTTTCTGCTTTTGCAAGGTTTCGTTTTGCAGGGTGTATAAACCATTTGGCTCAGTTTACTGCATGAAAACATTTGTACTTTCTCTATGTCAGATTGTATTTGTTGAACTTTCCTTTTGAATTCTAATTATCTCTCGAGTAATTTCAAGATTGACTTAAATCTTGTTTCTCGTAGTCTTGCGCTTCAGTTCGTATGAAATCTGTGGCATGTAATATATAAATCGGTATTTTGTAAGAACTGGAAAATGTAAAACTAAAAAACCCTAATAGCCCAGCCGATAAGTGCAGTGTTTTAACTGAATTGTGCACTTTGTGTTACAAGCATGAAATTTGGCATGATTGTAGCTTATACCCTCTTATTAAATAAAGATCGAGAGGCCTCGCAGATTTTTTTTTATTTTTCATCTACACATGTCTTTATCTTATCATTTTTCAAAATGGCGTAGTCATGATATAAATTGACTTCCTTAGACCTAACCGTTAAAGATAATACGACATGTATAGATGAAAATTGATCAGCTATGAATTTCCCACAAATTTGATATATGATTTTTGAGAATTTGAGATTTTACAATTATGACGAAGATATTTAAAAAAAAGATTTTTTTTCACTTTTCCCCCCAAAATTATGAAAAGTCTGCGGGGCCTCTCGATCTATATTCTTTAAGATGGGTACAAGCTACAATCATGCCAAAGTTCATGCTTGTAACACAAAGTGCACAATTTGATCACTTATCCGCTGGGCTATAAGATTATATAAGAGAATTAAAACAGAACGGCCTGGAAGACATACAAGTTAGGATATAAACATCATGTGTTGGCCACTTTCAGGGTGTTATTGAGTATTTGAAGCACGGGAACTCATTCCCGTGCTTCAAATACTGAATAACACCCGGAAATTGGCCAACACATGATGTTTATCGACACTGTAAACACAAAAGTAAAGCAAAAGGTCCACACACGTTTTAGTGTCTGCACTCATTGACATCGAGTACTGGTAGAGCAGTGAAATGTCATCAGCCGCCCGTTTCGGCTGTCTCCCATGGTAGAATCTGGAACTGCTCATTTGTGACGCCATTCAGACTTTACGTCACAATATGATTTGAATGACGTCATCACAGCTGACGACGTAACAATACAATAGTTTGAGCGATGTTTGTACGTATTATACGCAGCGATTTTCCGGGAATCGAATACTATTCGATCATGTTTTTCAACGAATCAGATTAAAGAACACAGTGACTTCTGGTTTACAATGACGGATAAACACTTCCAAATAGTTTGTTTTTTAGCTAACGCCAGCATTTCTCCAGTGATATACAATATCATCATGTTTACAATTCTCAAGTATGTAAATAGTCGAGACTAAGACAATCCAGTGACTGGTATCACGAGCAATCACGATACAATGACATGTGTCAACCAAGTCAGTGAGCCTTACCATCAGGTCCGTAAGTCCCCTCTTACGACAAGCATGGGTTGCTGAAGGCCAATTCTAACCTGGATGTTCACAGGTACGTTACAAACGTAGTAAGCTTCTGTAAAATGCCCCCTTCTTAAAGAAGGATTTCAACAAGTCTGACTGACTGAGTTTAGTTTTACGCCGCTTTTAGCAATATTACAGCAATATCACGGCGCGGGACACCAGAAATGGGCTTAACACATTGTGCCCATGTGGGGAATCAAACCCGGGTCTTCGGCGTGACGAGCCAACGCTTTAACCACTAGGCTACCCCACCGCCCCGATTTCAACAAGTGATTGACACAATCAGCCCCTGGATGCCACAGGGACATATATGTCCTTCCCCTTCAACCCTCAATTTGAAGTCGAATAAAATCAAAATATCCACGCACACAAATACACTTCACAGTTTCGAATTCTGCGGGAAATTCCCTGTTTCTTGATACCATCCACTATTATTTTAAACAAAGCTCAAGTGCTGAAAATGACCTTACAAAATAGGCTTCATCGAAAATGGCGACATTTTTGACACAGTATGAAATCGCGATTCACAGCGTTATTTGCTGTATGTTTTGAAATGTGAAAATCGGATAATTACTGTGAGTATTGAATTTCAAAAATAACATATTTATGATCACTGATATCAGTTTTACATGATTTCGCTAATTATAATTCTGAAACGTTGCCGATGAATCTAGAATCGGTTGGGATGTTTTCGAAAATGCACTTACACGAACACCGTAGAGCGCTTTCCGCCATATTGGATAGTGTTTACAAAATCACGTTTCGCGAAGGCCGGTATTGAGACGCCTATTACATCACGTATATTTCATATTCAGCTTCGAAAAATGCATCACTGAATTCCCCATACATTTTAGAATCAATTTGAAACTGGTCTGTGTCACCAATAATAACTGTCTAGATAAAATGAGACGAAACATATTGGGTGTGAAAACGAACGCTGTGCTTGAAAGACTGCGTTTGTGTGAAATGTAAACAAAGACAAATTCCCGATTTTACACTGCGCAGCATTTTCTGAAATTTTTCAACATTCATCCGTCTATTCATTGCTTGCAATGGCTCAATACCTTTAGAATATACATGGAAAGAGTATCGTAGCAAGAAATAGGAAATTATAAATAGATACAATGCAATGATTTGATAATTCATAAGAAATTGTCAAAGTTTCCGTGCAGCGTGACGCCATGACTGACGCCAAATCACGCAGAACGACAACGGTAATTATCTGCATTTCTGTCCTTTTCTCTTACGTATAGTGAAAACGATAAAAACATATAACAATACACAGATAGTCAGAATCATTCTGATTACTTACATCTCATATTTATGTACAAACGATCCCTGAATCAGTGGAAGGGTCCTCGCAAAATCCTGTGTACCCTTGTCAGCAAAGCCGCCATTTTGTAAGAAATCGGTCAGCGGTAGTGATGTCATACGTCAACATTGTTGTACATATTAGGCAATTTCTTTGAGGTGAAGGTCGGTTGAACAAGAGTAAACACAATCGCCATATCCTTCCGATTACACTGTCAGTATTATGATGTATATTTTGCGGATAGTTCGGATACTTTTTCATGAAACTGACTTCAGTATCTACATTTAGCCTTGTTCAATATCATATCATACATGCATATAGGGTTTACGGTGTTTTATTCTTTGAAAGTTTTTGATTGTTTGAATCATATTTACATAAGAAATTGACATATTTATTGCAATACACCATATTTTAAACCTTTACACAAGTGTTAGAAGATCAAACGTAGCCATAACTGCAATTACTTTAGTTCCTATGATGTACAATATTCAATTTATTTGGACTAATATTGCAATTTCATATGAACAGGTTAATGAACGGTGATATAATTCAACCTTATATGCAAAACTGATAATATTCATGACAATGATTTATATATGGTATGAAATGTACATGCACACATATTTAAAGGAATTGTCTTGTTCATTGCATAATTTTGTGTCGTTTTATAGACAAAGAATGATGCATATAGATCGGCAAGGTGCGCGTTTGTTGGAAACGTTTTATGATTCTCTATCATTGTTTTCGATAATATATATTCAATTCATATTCGATTAAATAATATTGTGATGACAGGATATCAAACTCTAACTACTTATAGGAAAATTGTTGAAAAATATATATACCATCTCATGTGTTAATTCGGACAAATCTTATATCCATATTCTAATATATAGTTCCATATATAAAAGCTATCTTTATGCATCTTTCATTGCATACGTATGAAGAGAAATAGCTTCATAATCATAAACAAACAAAATTCTTATCCCAAACAAAATATTCGGGTGTTGTGAAATATTATTTCTATTTACGTTAAATTGATGCCAAACAGGTGCGCGTGTTGGTCACAATAAGATACGCTGTCAAACTGTCTAATTGTTGATATATTCAGGACACTATTTAAATGGAAAAATCAGTCATTTTATGTTTTGTCTAAAGAGTGTTAAATTCTGACATAGAAGTCTAGACCTTTTACACAATGAATGGATATTAAGTGAGATATATACTAATCAGCATACCAATGTCGTCGTTTTCCAACGTCGCAAAATGCATAAAACAAGCGATGACGTCAACTAAAATGTTGTATTATTTTCAGCAATTTCGTTACATTTGAAGATATGGCTAGTACTCTGGTAATAACGATGCAAAATTAGTCAAATTACATCTACACAAACAGGAGAATATGGGAATCTAAGAACTAACTTATATATCGGATAGGGCCATCCAAATCGCTATTACGTGCTTTCACATGTAATACGTTGTCATCTTTTCTTATAAATTGTGAAACTACCAAAGCGCATCCGTTCACATTGGGGAACTTTGAATTGGAATAGTGAGGTTCACCATGAATATAAAATAACGAAAATATAGCGTCCGTATCCACAACACATTTTCTCCAAGTGATCTGAGTTACATTGACCTAGTGTTACGCATAACGGAGTTATGCCCCCTTATCATTATACGTTTATGACCTCTCTGTCGTCGTTTGACGTCATAGAAGAAAATACATTTTTGACATTTATTGCGAGTCATTTTTAATGTTGAGCGTATAACGTTATGCACAAGCACATAAACCCAATTCATATACACTTATGTCGTTCAGATATCAGGCTGTATTTTCTTCGCTCACACTTTCCGTAAAGATGCCCCATTAAAAAATTCGTAGCACAGTGCTTTTATCGGTGCGCGATAAAAAGCGGAGAAATTTACTGTTTTTTAACGCATAACAAAAATTTGGACAACATTTAGCAAGGTCTATTTCTCAAACCGCCAAGGTAGTTGCACTTATATTTATACCAACGGATAGGAAATTTAATATTCTACATTTCTGTGTAATTTTATAGCCTTACGTAGATCCAGGACCACGCGAGAGCAATTCTCGCACAACGTTCACTTTTCAAACTGTATGAAAATGTGCGCCTGAAAAAAAACTCGGCAGCCAGGGGTCATATGAGCGAAATATTCTCAAGCATGACGTTAAACCCAATTTCACCTCACCTCACCTTATTCACATTACTCCAAGGTACCTGGTAGGGAAATCAGGGCTAGAACTTTCCCCCACTAATCCTACGGCGTAGATGTTGGCCATGATGTCAACCACTGGTTTGTCTGGGCCCCTTTTGGTAACAGGCAGCCGTTATAAGGGTAGGAAATTGCCGAACAACTTTCCATTTCACGCACATGTCTCATGTCTCGGTGTGTTTGTTTCTGTGTTTGGTTTTCTCACAAGACGAAACCTTCAGAAACGAACATGTGGAATAACAATTGATAAGATTTCAACTATTCTTTTGGATAGTTCATAACTTTTTCAAAAATCATCTTTGAATGTTGCACAGGTTTTTGGATGCTGGAACGACTGTTACTGTTGATGCAGGCACGCCCAAACCCACTTTTGGCGAGGGTAGCCCACTGCACAGAAGGTGGAGCAGCGCCTGGCTGACGGTGGTGATGTTCGGGAGGATAAGGAGGGGAGGGTGACTGATTGACTGACTGAGTTAAGTTTTACGCCGCTTTTAGCAATATTCCAGCAATATCACGGCGGGGGACACCAGAAAGGGTGAAGGGTGGCGACGATGTCTGACATTATTCCTTCGCAGCAATTCACAATCATGTAGATTCAATGATTTAAACACCTAAGTGTGCCTTGCAAACACTAGACGTGAACTATACACCGTCTGAACATGTCACAGCTAACTCAAACCTTTCATATCTAACACTCTTCTATTTCCCTATTTATATCTGCAATGGGATGTAGAGGTGTAGAGGACATGACTGACATAAACAGATACATTAAGTTACGATCAGCAAAATTAAACAGTTTGAAGAAGAGAGTGTGTATGGTTTTACGATGCTTTTAGCAATATTCCAGCAACATCAGGGCGGGGCACACCGGAAATGGGCTTCACACATTGTACCCACGAGGGGATCGAACCCGGGCCTTCGGCGTGACGAACGAAAGCTTTAACCACTAGGCTACCCCACCGCCCCGAAGAGAAAGGGAGGAGTCTTTGTTTCATCTCTACATCTTTATTGCCAGCACGGTATCGGACGTGGTCGTCAATATTTATCAATATCAGCAGCGTTTAAAAGTCCCGCCAGCCCGACCGTCCGGAACGGTCTATTTTCGTCTCGGACGGTCAAATTTCAAAAGTAGCCTGTCCGGTGGTCTGGTAGATATTTTTACCCCTAACAGTAAAAATATAATAACATCTGACAGGTTCTCTTGTCGTCAGTTTGAGGTGTTTAGGGTATTATGATGATTATGTTAAACTACTTACGATTGGACAGTTCATGTTACGATAACCAATCACAACACGTGTACTTTGAGTTTACCTAAACTCGCTGCATTGCCTGTTGGTGCTATGTAGCCTACAAACAGTAGCCTGACTTACCTGATTTTGTTTGTTTTTTATTGTTGAAAAATGGAGAGGCAAGTGTGTATCCGGACTTGTTATTTTTTAAAGTAACCAGTCCGGCTGTCTAGCTTGAAATTTTGGGAGTTTTAAACACTGATATCAGTCACATTACTTGTCAATCCTTTCACTGTCAGTTGATACACCATCACCTCAACAAAAACATCGACAGCTCACATAGACCGATTTGTTTTATTAGAACATTGTACAGTATGAATTCTTCCTATGTACATGCGTTTTACCTGGTTCCATCTACTGTGAGCGTTGTGATAAAACGCTATTATTCCAACAGAGCACAATTGTCACTTCCCTAAATTTCCTTCCGACTGTTGCTCAGTTTCACATTTTACAGACGGGTATCAACAGACGTGTTTGTATTCTCGACGTGTTTGTTTCCTAACTTTTTATCCTTCCTCTTGGCCAGTCGGTACTGTACAAGCATTCCACAACACAAACAGAAACCTGCAGAAACGAACCAGAACAATACCAAATTGTAAAGAATTTGTAAAGCATTTGTAAAGCATAACGCCCTATGATGGCAACCATGAAAATTTAATGGATTTCAATGGATCTAAATGCTGGGGGAACTACTAAAAATCATTTTAAACCAATATAGAACAAGTGGGTATTTATGTCTGCAATATATTATGGCCTATTTCTACGATTAAGTGACTGTTATTGCTAAACAGTTAGTTGCTAAAGTGTTACGAGTACAAACGTATGTGAAGACGCAAGATGAAAGCCTGACATGATCCATGTCTCAGGCAATTAATTACCCCTTCGGCGAAATACTTCGTACTCTAATAGGCCTGCTCACAAAGCTAGAATAAGATTCAAAGTGTACCTTGGATTCGTAATAATGGTCATTGGATTCCAGTACGTGTCGACGTTACAAACACAAAAACAAAACTTATCCCCTTAATCCCTAAATCCACTGTAAGTATATTTATGTACGTACTGAACATGATCCCTCCGGCTCCTATGTACAGTATCCCTTGCCATCCAATAGCGGATTTCAGCTGTGACGTCAGGAGCGCACCTGCCAGCTGAACTACAATCTGGAACAGAGAGGTCCAATGTATATTTTGTGGTCAAATGTCGATTTTTCTGTTCTTTTCTGGGGTAATTTCTTTTTGGATAAAATCTCTTTTTTTTGAAACTCCTATGATATCATTTGGTGGGCGTCATACTCTTCAGAACCACATTTGGCAAGACGATAGTCGTTACAGTTTGTTGTGCCTGCAACTGAAAAATGTTGGAAACCGTTTTCAACGGTGTCGTCTCAGGACGCCGACCTTTCGATTTTCCACTAGTCTCAGGACGCCGACCTGCGGTTTCCTTTGAAGGTTAGGTTCTGACTAGGCGTAATTAGGGTTGCGGATAATCTACTCTAGATGTTTTGATAAGGTGAACTCGTCGCACTAGGTGAACATATCGCAGTGGAACGCAGTGGAACCACCACAACTCAGATGGGCCAAGAACCAACAACAACAAGGTGGTCTAGTACGCTGCTGTCCAGAAGCGTCCGTCCAAGAAGAAGAAATACAGGGACTTGGAGCCACGACTGGATGACATACGTCACCAACTCAGACAAGGGACACTGTCCGTGAGACAGTTTGCTGATTCAGCATTCCACCTGTTGCATTTGGGTTAAAATCTGTGGGTCAATCTCTGACAAAATGTGTGCTATATGTATCATGAATACGCATCGGATATGCGATGTATTTGTTAAAAATATCTTGTGTGAATCATTGTAAAAAAACCGTTAAAATCTGTAGACTGAGTTTGTAGATGAGTGCTTCAAGTATGGAAATAAACTGATAAAAATATAAACTGTTGTCGTCTTCTCATTAGGTGTGCTCTCATCCGCATAATCCGGATTAGTCTCTTCTGCCAACTCGTTGATCCTTCATTGTCGTCGTAATCCTTTATTAATTGGCAAAATGAAACTAGTCTCAGGACGCCGATATTTTGTTTCCACTCAACCGTGCAGTTTGGTCGAAAGGTCGGTGTTATGAGCCTGAACCTTTTCAACAGAACAGCCACTTAAAGTTAAGCTGTCATGTGTTGTATACAAGCTCCAACATGCCTTCTCTCTCGGTTGAGCGTGGTCTGGACTGATACCTGAGCTTAACGACTATCGCAAGTGAAAATGTGGGGCTACGACAATCCAAGTGCAGAACTGTTTGTGGGTCAATGTGACCGTCTCGTGGTCAAGGGACAGAGCAGTAGGTCATTGATTCGATCACATACACACGAATGTGAACACTGTTGAACATTTAACCGAACTCCAGCGAACAACGGTACACTCGTGTCTACTTAGGTACACACGGAAATAGAGATAAACATATAAGCGATTTTGTGTAACTTTGAACACAACTAAGGTTTGATTGTAAACTATTCTATAACTATCGCTTTCCCAACTTTTTTTTTCCAGCAGTTTTTGTGAAATCATCCGAAATAGATGAGTTTATAGGAGAGCAAATCGTGTCATTTTACCCCTTGAAATTTCATCGAAGTCGAAACGGATATTCTTGATGCAAGCTATACTATGCAAATGAGATATAATCTCCATAGGTTCGCGTACATGATATATTTCATGAAAAACATCATATACCATTCATTCTTTATTTCTTTTATCCTAATTGATATACAAAATAATTGATTTAGGGATGCCTGTATTATTTTCACGAGCTCATTCACAGCTTTGATTGTCAATTGCACAATCGCTATGGCAACGCACGTGCAAATGCATCTTCCCATCTAAACAGTGCTGCAGGTTGTTGCTACCACCCATTGTTGATTGTGACGTAAGTTATAACATGTTTCTAAATTTGTTCAAAATCTGCAATTTTTTGTTGTTTTTACCTGTAAAATGGCAATTTGGATGGTGATTAGAGGACCAAAATGAAAAGGCCTAGTTGGGGAAAAACATATTTATTTTAATATTTGTTAAAACTACCTATTTTAATGAAGTAATACACAAATAAACACCATTCCATTTGCATGGGTACTTTAATAATATATATTGACTTGTGCTGCTCACGATGTATGCTCTATTGAACATTTACAGTTACCACTGAAGAATAGTGTAGCATTCCTGTTCGTTATATCAAAACATGTATCTGCTGATCTGCACCGGTTTTCTAATTTGAAATAGACGACCCTGTTTTATTTTCGAAATATAAGACCTGTATTCTAAGATTTTGTATATAGAGACTGGAAAGTGTTTGAGCTGCTGGCGCAAAACAAGATATTCTAAATTGAAATTATGAGCCGAAATATGTTTTTTGTGCAACAGTTTGTGATGGCAGAAAATTTGACAACGTCTGTACTTAGATTTGGATGCACCAGCGTGTGGCTGAGACTCTCCCTGTAAATGACAGGAAGAATAGGCAGTTGATGTCGTAAACTCACCATGCAGGTGTAGAGTAGGCCGTAGTTGACGGTGTAGTACTTCTGACCATACAGCGAGACTGTCAATGAGATCATTAGGGCGTAGAATCCCGAGATTGTCCCGTAGATCAGACACAGCCAGATCATCAGCATCACTTTCCCGCCATATTCACACAAGGTGAAGGTCGCTCCTGCTGTTCCAAACACCCCGATGACAATAGTGAGTGATTCCTGTGTGAGAGGTATTCGGGTGATTAACGTAAATCATTCATACATATATAACATATTTGTAGGAAGTGAAAGAACGCATGAAGAAGTTTATTCTTTGATAAAGTAGGTTATTCTTTCATATTTTTAACCGTTACCGTAAATGTTTGACACTTTCAGAAGCAGGTAAATGACAGTGATGGCAAATTATTTTATGGATGGCCATTTCTACATCATTTTACGACATTTCGTTATACAGTCAAACACTGTTGTATAGAACTTGATGTGTCGAAGGTTTGTCTAGAAGTAAAAGTTGGGTCACAGCATATTCCTTATTTAGTCATCATGTTGCGGCTGTGTCGCACCTCGGATAACTCGAAGTATTTACGTGGGTCCCTACAACTTCGACGCAATGCTTTGTGACCGTAGCTTCTTGTACCGTTGTCAGACAAGAGTGAAGAAAGACAGAACAGAAAAGATGTACCAAATACAAAAACGTAAAGGGATTTTTCATCGCTTGTCCGATGAAGGATATATTTTACATGAACTTGTTGAGAATCAAGAATACTTCATCAAGAGATCTTGTAAACATTTATTTACATCCTTAAGAAATGACGATTTTCGTTCTACAGAAACTAAAAATAGGATCATGTTCGTTTACGGACTATCCACCTAAAACTGAAACATTCATTTTTCAATTACTTCAAAAGCGGAATTTGGAGATTCGAATTCCAGGATATGAACTAAAAGTAAACTATTTTAACTTTGACTCCTCCCGCTAAACACCCCTGGACCTACCCTGTAGCCTATCTTGTCCCCCACGGCTCCCCAGACCGGTCGCCCCAGAGCATTAAAGGCCGATCCGACAGAGCCGGCCAGAGCCAGAAAATGGTCATCTATGATAAAAGTCTGGGAAAATGTCTGCAATGAGGTAATGTATATTCCTTTCAAATCGATATTGTTGTTAGTATTTTATATTCTTTAGTTTCTGAAAAAAGTATTCTTATTACACATGAACGCACGCACACACACACACACACACACACACACACACACACACACACACACACACACACACACACACACACACACACACACACACACACACACACACACACACACACACACACACACACACACACACACAGAGACATTTATCCCAATATACCAAAGAAGAGAAGTACCATGGCTGTCCACATTGAAACCAGAACAAATGTACTTTAAAAAACATAATCCATGCATCCTGATTTAATCAAATGTAAGTTGAATGCTCAAATGCAAAATTCGCCTTCATTATGACGCTTGTATTGTCAACACAATGTTCACACTGTTGGGATTACAAGCCCTGTTGGCTGCAATGCTGTACAAATCGTTGTAAAATCCCCTCACTCACTCTGCCACTCTTACCTTGTAGAAGTTCGTCACAAAGAAAAAGCCAAGGGCCACACAGCCGTAGATGACCCACAGCAAGTAGAACAGCTTCGACCGAAGAACCTGACGTGGAGTGTAGTTGCCATCGTCGTCATCAGTGTCACCACTGGGGACGGCCATGCAAAGGTTGGTTAGTCAGCATTGCCTCCATATATCAGTGGGCAGTTACATAATACAGTTATTAATATTGTTGTGTTCCGTCATATCTGATGCAGTTCCCTATTTTGACCTATGAATCGAAAAATGACTTTTTAGACAATTTTTCCAATATTGACTTTGTTCATAGAAGCGTCTTATGAAAAAGGAAATGGTTTTTGTTGCATGTATCACAGTGTCGAGAAAGGGAGGCTCCCCTATAGTTGTTTGGTTCATTACGGTCAAGAGAAGAGGGTTTCAGAACAGTACACACAGGACGTTGTATTGACTGGAGGCAACATGGGCTGTAGGCATTACATGAAGCCGCCCAAAACATTTAACGACAATAATTTGGAATCGAATCAAAGAAAACTTGTTGTGTTTCTGGTATATATCGGTTCTCTGTTGAACTACAGTATCTGTCGATTATCTGCAATTTTCTGCAAGATCTGTGACAACTTTCCAGTGACCATGAATCCGTAATTTACCGCCCTCATATTTATTTTATAGTATCACGTTTTGCTTCATTTTTCCTTCTGTAACTCTCCCCAGGAGGAGTAATGCAGACATATCTGTTAATACTTAAAGTAACATTAAATCAATTTGCCTTTGCAAGTTTTTGATATTTTATAATGTATCATATTCACAGAAGAACATCGTCGTGACGTAGATGGCCTCGACCAGTGCCGTCTCACCACTTTCAGAAGGCGTTGCCAAAATTGTCATAATTCTCCACCCATTTCAAACAATACTGGTCGATGGGGTAACCAAATGGTCACGCTTAAGACCCGGGTTCGATTCCCAACATGGATGCAATGTGTGAAGCCCATTTCTGTTGTACTCCGCCGTGATCTTGATGGAATATTGCCAAAAGCGGTGTAAAAGTAAACTCACTCACTCAAACAATAATACATTTACAACTTGATTCAACACTTGACTACCAATCGTCCATCATAAACAAAGTCACCTGTCTGTGCTGGATACGGTGTCGAGATCTTCTTTCATCTTTTCATCCGGCATCTTCTCTTGATCAGGGCTCTTCTCCACGTTGACTTCCTGTACATGTATGGTCATATCGTCACAGTACAATGTAAAACATTAATGTTAAAAATGTGAAAAAAATAACCTAACATGTTATTTTTGTTTTAAACAATTATTTTCGGTTTAAACAAGAAATGGTTCCAGTATAGTTTTTATTGAAGCAATTTCTTATGAGTAACAGATTCCTATAGTTCCTAAAACAAGAATATCTTCACAGACTACTTACTTAATCGTTGAAAACAATGTAGGCCATGATAGGAAAAATGTGAAATACGTCAGCGCAATTATATAACACAAGCGTCGAAAGTAGTCCGCCAGGAGGCGTTGCATAACATTTTTGTTGTTTTGTTTTATGGAAACAGAATCGTCAATAACCACAGCCAAACTCTATGGAATCACTTTTACTTCATGTGAATGCCGTAAATTTCATTATCATATGTCAATTCATGTTAAGTATATCCGTTGTTTGAGAATACATGTCTCAATAAGCCTTTATAGATTCCTTAATTTTTACAATCCTGAACACACATATTGGAAAACACATACTAATGTATTCTTTTATACAAACTAATAGTGTAATACGCACGTTCTTATTTTCTTTGTTATTGACTTGTTCAAGGTTACGGAACGAAGGGATTGGCAGCTAATACAAGAGATACAAGATATAGTAACCTGTGTGGGCGTGTCTGTGGGCGTGGCTATGAGGAAGAGGACGGCGAGGATCTGTATGGCTGTGTAGACCCCGCCCAGCAGCAGGAAGCTGTATGGTACCCTGTCTAGAAGGGAGCTCTGTGTGAAGTACCTAGACAGGATACAATCGGTATCAATGTGTAATTACGGAAATAGTCAGTTTATCTGTGAGTTAAGGTTATAGAAGTTACGTGTCTCAAACTGTATGCTAAACAGCTAGCGGTGTGATCAAGGACACTATACTGCTGCCACTCACCCATCCTCCAGCCAAACACATTAACTCACGGTAGTTTCCGGAACACAAGAAGTTTGTTTCATGTTTTTTGGCTACAAATGTTGACATAAGAACAAATTCTTCTTGAAAATATATCTTTTTACGTGCTTTATGAATCGTTTGATTTAAGATTTTTACTGTATATCACCATTAATCTCAACTTCACCGTGTATTCTTCACGAGTTTGTGTAAAGACGCTCGTTTGCTGTTTTGACAAACAAATCACAGTCTGGTTCCATCGAAAGAGAAATAAAAAGGCGAGTTTTGAGACCAATGATGAACACATATCAGACCCCTGAGAAAGGAAATAAACTCTTCGTTGCACGTGTAACACCAACGCGGTTTGGTGAACAGTTAGAAACACTTACAAATCATCTTTGATTGTTTCATCAGGGGAGAAGTTGTCAGGGTTGATGAAGGCCGTGACGACCTGGTTGAACACGAAGGTTCCAAACCCGATTCCACAGATAATGATGCCTGTCACGAGACCTGATCTGTTGGGGAACCACTGAAACAGAGGATGTTTGTATAGTGTGGATGGATACTTCCGGTTATCCCGGGCTGAATGGTTTGTAGTCATCCCGCACTAACTGGCCACCATATTTCGGTCAGCGGCATGCTGTAAATCGACCTGGTCATCATGATGGCAGACAATCCACCGAGTCGCTGCGATATTATCATATCCATTATTCGGTTGCCTTTGACAAGCAATGCTCAAAGTTGCTTGTCCCAGGGAAGCTCATGATTGAAAACAGGAATTACAAGTATCAGGAAAGATACAAGTTGTTTACATCTGACACAATCAACGATTCGATTTTCCCTCTTTCAAGAACAAGCAATAGCATTTGGTGCTTCAGGGTACACCCATCAGAATAATTATCCGGAACTCTTATATACATTAGCCTTATACGATACAATGCCTTTGACATTTTTTGTTAAACTGACGTAAATTGCCCAATAACTTCTTACACGATGCGGTTTCACCCCCATGACATTCCTGTCAAGAGTGAATCTCTCTCTCCTTTACTCTTTTGCCCCTGCCACGTCGGTATTTTGAAACTGACCTTGAGGGCACAGCTCCAGAGTACGCCATACTCTTCCCAGCGCCATTGAGGACGCCATAGGTCAAGGTCGTCAAAAGGAGGGAATGCTGCATGGCAGGCAACCAACCAAGTCATCATGATGGCACGCAATCAACCAAGTCACCATGATGGCACGCAACCAACCAAGTCTGCATGATGGCACGCAACCAACCAAGTCACCATGATGGCACACAATCAACCAAGTCACCATGATGGCACGCAACCAACCAAGTCATCATGATGGCACACAACCAACCAAGTCATCATGATGGCACGCAACCAACCAAGTCATCATGATGGCACGCAACCAACCAAGTCACCATGATGGCACACAATCAACCAAGTCACCATGATGGCACGCAACCAACCAAGTCATCATGATTGCACGCAACCAACCAAGTCACCATGATGGCACACAACCAACCAAGTCACCATGATGGCACGTAACCAACCAAGTCATCGTGATCGACTTAGTCACACATCTGACACAATCAATCATCTAATTTTCCCTCTTCCAAGAACAAGCAATAGCATTTGGTGATCCAGGGTCCGCCCATCAGAATATACTAACGAAAAAAAGTAACTGTGAATAACATTAAATTGCATAAAATAAAGGTTATTTGAAAAGTTATAAAATATCCCTAAATAAACATGTAGCAAAGCTCTTTGCATGAAATGTCATGTCACCTATTTCGCGAGGCACGCGCACTTTGTGCACAATGAACGTGCTCACCGTTTGCATGCTTTTGACACCTGAAGTCCACACACCTGATACTTAAAACTCAAGAGCATTTTGATTATTCTCTAGCCTCTGAATCTTATGGAAAAGGTAAATTTCATCCAAAAATGCGCGAACGGGGAGACATCACATCTCATGGTCGGACACAACTTGTCATTGTCAATGGCAATCTGGCAGGTCTGCGATACACGGATGAGATCAGTGGGCCTCATGTGCAGCCGTTCATTCAAGGACAGAGACATAGATTCACGCTTCAGCAAGGTAATGCCCGTCCAAGTATCGCTCGTATTGTGACAGATTCCCTGAAACAGCAGAACATTCCGGTACTACCCAGACCAGCTGTTTCTCCGTATCTGGCCGCTATCGAGCACGCTTGAGTTGAAATGGAGCGACGTTTACGTCAAGTCCAGAATCTGAATTGGGACAAGCGTTGGTTCAGACATGGAACAACATTCCCCAAGCTTTCTACAATCGCTTAGTGTCGTCTATGCGTCGTCGTTGTTAAGCCTGCATCAACGCTAATGGTGGACACACACGATACTGAATTTGTGAACTGTCTTTTAACACCACATCTCTTCAAGGACGTGTCACGATGCCTAGCGTCAAATCACACAGATTTCGATATTATCTTGTCAACAGTTCAATAATGATTAAGGATGGAAAACGCCACAACTCACGTTAACATGTTTTTGCATTAAATATGACATAACATCAAATAATGCACAGTTACTTTATTCCGGTAGTATACAGTACCCGGAGCTCTTATATATGCAAAGCAGCAAAAGAAACGTCAGTTTGGAATTTTCGTTCGCAGAAACGGATAACTGTGAACTCATTTAATGTTTTGATTGTATATTGTTGACAACATCTCCAACTTTACCTGAGCCAAACTCAGAATGGAACCCAGGAAATGGTCTCAAAAACGCATCCTAATCTCGGAGATAGTACGGTGTTCTCCATGTTTTTCATGCACCTCATGCTGCACGTGCTGTTCACAAGGACCAGCCCTATAAAATGCACCCCCAAACCTGGTGGAAACATTCACATTACAACATCAGCAGGATGTCGTGACTCACGGCAGCTGAGAGAAACCAGGCGCTAGGAAGACTTGAAGCTGGCCACACTGCACACGCCGTTGCCAATCACTACCAATCAGTACTGATACAGTACGCCGACGTCTCAACACCGGGAACCAAGTACGCCGAACCTTCATTGCCGTAGACATTACCGTGGACCTATCCTTACCCCTCGTCATCGGCGTGAACGTCTACAGTTTGCCCTACAACACCAAAACTGGCGATACAGGCAATGGAGAACTGTTCTGTTCACAGATGAGAGTCAGTACTGCGTATCAACTACAGATGGCAGAACAAGAATATGGCGACGACGTGACGACTCAGACCAATGTGTTATGAAAAGAGACTCATGGGGAGGTGCAAGCATCATGGTATGGGGTGGAATAGGTTTGAACCAGAAAGTGGGTCCTGTGGTGTTCCAGAACCTTGGTCCAGGGAGAGGATGCGGCATCACAGCGGTGCGCTACATCGACCAAGCTCTCAGACCCCCAGTCATACCACATTTCGCACATCACTGGAACAACATTTTCCAGCATGATAACGCCCGGCCCACACTGCCAGAGCTTCACGGGACTTCCTACAGCAGAACGGTGTCAACATTATGCAGTGGCCAGCCCTTGGTCCTGATTTAAACCCAATTGAACATCTTTGGGATGAAATTCAGAGGAGGCCGAATAATGTCATACCAAGGCCGAACACAGCCGATTTATTGCGACAGGTCTTTCTCAGAGTGTGGTTCCAGGTGCCAATGGCCTTCATCAATCGATTGGTGCACTCCATGCATAGACGCTGTGCTGCAGTTATCGCCGCGCGTGGTGGTCACACTAGATACGGAAGTCAAGAGTCTGAATGGACTGCAAACGTTCACGTAATGTCTTGGAATTGTGCTGAGTTATTCATTGATGTGTCAAGAAATCTCATTTTGAATTCGTACTGACGTTCGTTTTGCTGCTGAGTATACATTAGCCTAATACGATACAATGCTTTTAAAAAAAATTTGAAACTGACGTAAAATCCCTTTCACTCAGCCCAATAACCCTTTTGAAAGTTTCCTAACACGATGTTGTTTCTCGTCCACGACATTGCTGACAAGACTGAGTCCATTCCTCCTTCTCTTATTGCCCCTCCCACGTCAATATTTTGCAACTGACCTTGAAGGCACATTTCACAGCTCCAGGGAACGCCATACTCTTCCCAGCGCCATTGAGGACGCCATAGGTCAAGGCCGTCAAGAGGAGGGAATGTTGCATGGTGAAGTAGGTGAGGAGCATACCGGAACTGGAAGAGAGTACATTACGTATTGCTGTAGCACAGATAACTTGTTACGGTCTGTTGAGGTTTGTTACCGCTTGTATGTTTCAGATGGAGGGAAAACAAAAATAAGAAAAAGGGCAAACAGGATTCGAATCCACAATCATGGATTTCCGGAAGTCTAAACAATGTAGCTCTGCACAGCCTATTCAGACGCTTGACCGACTGAGCCAGCCTAGTCCTCTGAAAAGTGGAAACTGTGTTTACAAAACTAAGAGTTAAGATCTACACTGATTGTGGAAGAATACCTGAAGATAAGTCCACCAATCAGCGTACAAATCCTTGGAGACAGTTTCTGTTCTATCCAGCCTAATATGGGCATACAAAATGCCAAGGACAAATAGTTCGCTGTAGAGATCCAAACAGTTTCTGAGTACGTAGCGTCAGTCGACCCACTTCTGGCACGCAGAAATGACGTCAGATAGGGTGTCATGTTGCCTGGAAACAAGGGATGTGATTGTGTATGTACTGACGGAAAGAAAACAGGTGAACGTGTCATAACAAAAAGAACGTTCTCCCATTTATTTGACACTTCATACTGAAGATGTCGACATTTTACTCATATGTATATGGTTAACTTGTTGATGTGAAAACATGATATTAAACACTCCTTCCATCACTGTAGGATTATAAAAAAATCCACTCCATTGATGAGATTTCTGCATTGTGGGGTAGATTCCGGTGTGCTCTGCTATATCAGTGTATGTTCTGGAAAGTATTCTGCTCTATCGGTAAGGGCTCTGGTATATGGACTTCTCTAGAAGAAAAGGTTCTGGTATATGTTCTGCTCTGTCAGGGAAGGTTCTGTATATGTTCTGCTCTGTCAGGAAAGGTTCTGGTATATGGACTTCTCTACGAGTGAATGTTCTGGTATACTGACTCTCTACAAGTGAAGGTTCTGGTATATGGACTTCTCTACAAGTGAAGGTTCTGGTATATGGACTTCTCTACAAGTGAAACTTCTGGTATATCGACTTCTCTATAAGTGAAGCTTCTGGTATATGTACTTCTCTACAAGTGAAGCTTCTGGTATATCGACTTCTCTATAAGTGAAGGTTATGTGTTTGTGTCCTGTCCCTGTGTCCTCCGATATCGATGCTTGTTTTGTAGAATTATTTTGTGTTCTTCATTGAGACGTGTTCCTGTTGCTATCAAACCATAGTTAACTGGACTGATAACTGTTAACTGAATAACGGGATTTTACATATTCATGAACACTGACACATGCAATATACACGACTGTTTTGTTCTGGAACAGCATTACCGGCTATATGGTTTCAGTATAAACCATATTACAATATGTGGAGCAACGGTGAGAGGAATACTTGTTCTCCGCACAATTAACTTACCAAAGATGTATCCGGTGCTGAGGGTGCTATGAATTAGGAACCCGCCAATTACAGTCAGCATACCGCGGACAGGCAATGTGCGCAGGCGCGACAGGATGTTCGTCACCATCTCGGACATACTTTCCAGGTCTCAGTGTCTAATATGTAAGAACATCAAAACAAATGGAGTATATTTCATTCCAAACTCTTAATTCAATTACATAAAATCACTCATGATACCAGTAGACATTGGATAACAATATCAGTAGATATTGGATAACAATACCAGTAGATATTGGATAACAATACCAGTAGATATTGGATAACAATACCAGTAGATATTGGATAACAATACCAGTAGATATTGGATAACAATACCAGTAGATATTGGATAACAAGATACAGTCGGAAGCTGCCGAAACAAGAACTCCACCATGAACATAATATTGGTTATTAATGGTCAAAGGTTCAAGTCAACGTGTTCGTCAACTTCAAATCCAAACACCACTTTCATGGAACTCTGATCTACTCTCACGTATTGGTGGAACAACATATGTTGAGAAGTCATTGTCACCTCACCAGAAGAATTCAAGGAAAGTCCGGCATGTCTGGTCAACAGGGGTGGTCATGCCCGATATCGACTGCTCATTGCCAATTTTCAGTTTTTTATCCCCAACCTATTTAACGATAGCTGTATCGATCACACGTTCTCTGGGTAGTGTGTATACTCTCCCAAAAACGAACCGCATCATGAAAATAGCAATTTCATGTAGCAATGAATTAAAACTTGATTCATTTTACAAAAGGTTTTGCTCTGTTTATGAGTCCTATGGTGTTTATGTTTTGAAACATCACAACAAAACGCACCATCCGTAAAATACCCGTATTTAAAATCATGATTTGCTATTTCGGCGTGTAGTGTCACAGAATACACAATTCACATGTAATGCACGTGAAAGTTGAGGATCAGATAGTCTCAATGATGAGTATAAAAGGTTGATCGCTGTCTGTCGATTATTCACTGTATTGGGAATATTGTTGACGAACGCAAAATGCCACGTCTAAGTGAAGCCATCAGTCATATCGCCATTGGTTTGCTTGAAGCTGGCCAGTCTCAACGTGCAGTTGCCCGACGCATGAATGTTCACCAAAGCACCATTTCACTGCTCTGGGAGAGATATCGGCGGCAGAATGGGGTAGCAGATGCCCCTCGTAGTCGACCACCTCGAGCGACCACTGCGGCGCAGGATCGCTACATCCGGGTACATCACCTGCGTCATCGAACAGCTACGGCGACCATTACCGCTCGACAAATACCCGGATTGAGGAGGCTTTCTGCACAGACCGTCAGGAACAGGTTGAGAGAGGCTGGTTTACGTGCCAGAAGACCTTATTTTGGCCCTGTGCTTCGACAACAACATCGTCGACATCGAATTCAATGGTGCAGCAACGTTCAGGCCTGGAACCTACCGAATTGGCGTTGAATCTGGTTCAGTGATGAATCACGATTTCTATTGGAAAGACGCGATGGAAGAATGCGGGTGTACAGACGTCGACGTGAACGTTTCGCCGACGCTTGCGTTCCCCAGTTGGACAGATTCGGCCGGGGAAGTGTTATAATGTGGGGGGATCACCTGCCGTGGGAGAAGTGATTTGGTGATGATCCAGGGTAACCTGACAGCTCAACGGTACTATGACGAAATCCTACGCCCACGCCTCCTTCCAATCATTGATCGCCAGAGGGAGTTGTTTCAACAGGACAATGCCAGGCCCCACACAGCACGTCACACTACAGGCTTCCTCCAGAACCACAACATCAATGTGCTTCCCTGGCCCTCAAGATCACCGGACTTAAACCCGATCGAACATCTGTGGGATGCCCTGGACAGACAGGTGCGACGCCGTAACCCTCAGCCCCAGACACTTCAGCAACTCGCACAGGCACTACAGGCAGAGTGGGCTGCGATTGGGCAACACGAGATTCTGAGACTTATTCACTCGATGCCGAGGCGATGCCGTGCAGTTCTGTATGCCCACGGTGAGGTACTGACTTCAGCGCCACCACACGTCTCCATGTGACATTGAAACAGACTTTCCTCGAGTTAGTGCCAAAGACGGATAAGTCTGCATTCCCAGTGTGCAATTTCGCTATATTTCATTGACTCATAAAGCCTATCAGCTGCTTCAAAATAAACATAAAAATACAGTTGAAATTCCTATATGCGTTTCCATTTTTGGAGAGTATATTTTGAACCCTTTTCTATTGTCATGTCAATGCTCGGGCTGAGCATGTAGTTATTTGGTATATATGACGCTGTAACTGGGGAGATCTATATTCGCTATATATGTGTCACCGTAACTGGGGATTTCTATATTTGGTATATGTGACAACGTAACTTTTAGAGTTCTATATTCGGTATATGTGACACCGTAACGGGGGAGTTCTACATTCGGTATATGTGGCACCGTAACTGGGGAGTTCTATATTTGGTATATGTGACACTGTAACTGGAGAGTTCTATATTCGGTATATGTGACACTGTAACTGGAGAGTTCTCTGAACTCAAAAAGAAATATCAAACGTCAGTCTCTCCTCCCCCCTCCCTGCTGCCGTTGGGAAAGGAGAAAAGGAAGAATGGGGACACCCTCTGACTCTATGTCCCATTCCATATTTATATCCACATCGACGACATCTTCTGGATGAGCAATACTGTGCAGAAAGCACAATTTTAAACTTTGGATATCAAAACAAAATTGAAACAGACAATTTTCAAATCGAGATATTTCAACTCAACATTTCCTGTTCAAAGATAATCCTAAACTTAAAGGGCAATAAACCAAGGCTAGAAGTACAGTTATTTTAGGGACGAGGGACATGGACGCGAAGCCATGAGGTCTTGGCTTCACACCCTCTGCACATGTACTGGTCTATAGGTTCAGCTGCAGACGGTGTAATATTGACACAATCTTCATGAAACCACACAAAAAACAGGTTTCACACTGAATCATTAACTTCCCATCGTCGGGTTCCCGGCACCAACAATGCAACTCCTCACATGATAGCCCTTCTTTAGGCTTAGGCTGACCCCTGTGTCGGTGGGAGTGGCATCTCCAGCGGAAATAGATAAACCTCCAGCGGAGGTTTCTTTGCTGGAGAGAAGGGATTCCCTTAAACGGAGAGCCCATGTTGGAACATCAATGCCCTGATACGGCTTCAGACGATCATGATTCATGATGGTGTTGGTATTTCGGTTTTTGACGCGGTATAGCAGTGATGAAATACGCTCTGCTATAACACAGGGACCCTTCCAAGGAGTCATCAGCTTTTTGCATTTTCCTTTTATGGTGGCTGTGTCCATCACCAAAACAAGATCACCGACATTGTACTGGTTCAACAAAATATTGACATCAAAATCCCTTTTTGCGGTGTCCTGTGTGGTCTGGAGCATTTTACGAGCTGTCTCGTGTGCTGCACACATTCTGTCAGTCATAGTCTGGACGTAGCTATCTGCATCCAAGTGATTTTCCTGCGGCAACACTGGAAACATTAGGTCTGCTGGTGTAGTGACCTCACGGCCAAGCATCAGCTTATTGGCTGTGTACCCTGTACTCCAGTTGACCGCACTGCGTAAGGCAAAAGCAATTAGTGGCAGGTGAACATCCCATTCTTCCTGATCCTTGATGAAGCAGTGGACAGCATCCATGAGTGTGCGATTATAGCGTTCTACCTGGCCGTTTGATGATGGGCGATAAGGAGTTGTCCTGGTTTTGTGAATTTGGAGTGTGTCACACATGGCCTTGCACAACCTACTCTCAAAATCCCCACCTTGATCAGGGTGGATAGCAAACGGGAAGCCAAAACGGGAAAAGAATTCATTGACTGCAGCGCGGGCAGTTTCCTCAGCCCCTTGTGAAGGCAAGGGTATACATTTGACCCATTTGGAAAACTGGTCTACAATCATCAGAATGTGTTCATTGCCACGAGGCGTTCTTTGCAATGGGCCCAGAAAATCTAAATGAACCCTCTCCATAGGAGCCCCTGCATCGAAATTTGTCATGGGGTGTTTTGCCTTCCTATTGCCCTTCTTTTGCGAGTTACACTCAGAGCAAGTGGATACATGAAGTTGAATGTCACGCGACATGCCATACCAGTGATAATTGGGTTTGAGCCTAGCCTTGGTTCGCTTCTGGCCCTGGTGACCTGCTGAGGAATATTGTGATGCAAATAGAGAAAACCATGGGGAAGATCCTTCGGGACGACCAATTGACGTTTGGAGTTCAGGGTCATATACAGAATGCCGTCAGAAATGTGGTACAACTCCTTGTTCAGGTAATAGAATTTGCTTGCTGGACTGGATAGATTCAGATTACTCTGTGTAGGTTCTACACCATTCAACAAGAACTCCAGAATGATATCCAGATCTTTTTCATTCCTCTGAGCATTGAGAATGCTATCTCTAATGTGGGTGCGAATCTCATCCTCAGAGAGTACCAGATCACCCTTGAGAGCTTGCCTGACCCTGAAATCTGAGTCTGTTCTGGCAGATACGGCGTAACCCTCATTGATGGACGCACAGCCTCCAGCGGAGGGTAATGCTCCTTCAAACACCTGGTTTTTAGTCAATCTGTCGAAAGATATATCCAGGGCACCATCAGGGGTTACAAGAATGTTGACACCTGGAGATGCTGACCTGAAATTCGGAGACTCGCTCACGTTCCTCACTGATTGGGAGTCTGTCGGGTCGCACCTGAAACTTGATTGGTCTATGCAGAGAGGCTTGTCATTCCATGCTGGAGATAGCGATTCCCTTGTGGATTGAGTTTCGCCTCCATTGGAGGGTGATTGAGTGGTCAAAAAAGAGTGCTTGGTGAATGGGATCTTCGGGGAACTTGGGACCCTTGGACAGTGGCAGCACATCATCAACAGACTGGCGAAATTCATACCAGTTCTGGTGAGCCTTCATACAGTACTTGCAGCCATGGCAAGGGAGCTGAGATGGAAGGACATCAGTGTCTACATTTGGGCAGGCTGTCAGAGGTGGACGGCGGGATAGGGAGTCAGCATTACAGTGCTTCGAGCCTGGCCGATGAACGACTTTCATGGAATAGTGGCTCAGTTCCTCAAGCCATCTGGCAAGCTGGCCGTTAGGTTGTTTAAAATTCATGAACCACTGCAAACTGCTGTGGTCCGTTCTGAGCATAAACGGTCAGCCAATTAGGTAATGCCGATAGGCCCTGGTGAACTTCACAACAGCTAGCAGCTCCTTTCTCATAGTACAGTACTTGAGTTGTTCTTTTGACAGAGACAGGCTTCCATAAGCGATGACCTTTCCAACACCATTCTGGACTTGACTCAGTTCTGCGCCGAGAGCACAGTCAGATGCATCAGTGTCTAAAATGAACGGATCATCCATCTTGGCAATTCCCAAAACTGGAGTGGACAGCAGGGCATCCTTTATTGCTTGGAATGCCTGGTCACGTTCATCAGTCCAAAGGAAAGTTTTCCTACCCATCACCTGGTACAATGGCAAAGCCAAGTCAGCATACTTTGGTATAAACTGACGATGATAGTTTGCCAGTCCTAGAAAGCATTCAACTTCCTTGCAAGAGTTTGGGGTTGGCCACTGCTCCACTGCACTGACATCAACTCCTGCTTCCAGGCCACCTGGACCAATTTTTCGTCCCAGGAACTCGACACTCACTTGAAAAAGTTTGCATTTCTTCGGCTTCAACTTGAGTTGATACTTCCTGAACCTCAAAAAAACTTCTTGGAGGTTGTCAAAGTGGCAGTCAATTGTATTCCCCAGAACCAGTGTGTCATCCAGGAAAGCCAAGACCATTTTCCAATTCAGCCCAGCTAGAACTAAATTGATGACACGATCAAAGGTGGCTGGGGCATTACACAGACCAAAGCCCATCTTGGTGAACTCGAACAAGCCATATTTAGTGATAAACGCAGTCTTGTGTCGGTCCCCTGCTTTGATAGGAATCTGCCAGTATGCATTATTGGCATCAAGCTTTGAATACCACACATTGTCGGAGAGTCATTTCAGACATTCTTCTATGAGTGGCAGAGCAAATACTGTCTTACGACATCGTAGATTGAGCTTACGGTAATCCAAGCACCACCTTACTCCACCACATCTTTTGCTCACTAGTACAGGTGCTGCTGCCCATTCTGAGGTGGAGGGTTGGATAACCTGAAAATACAGCATCTTCTGTAGATGACTTTCCTCCTCGTGTGCAAAGCTTGGCGGAGTTCGTCTCATCCATTGCTTCACAGGTGCGGCATCACCTGTGTCAATAGTGTGCTCTATGGCTGTGAAGTTGCCCAAATCCATGTCATGGGAAGCGAACACATCCTGGAATTCAATGAGCAGCCTCTCAAGCTTTTTCACATTGTCTTCTGTGAGCTGTGGTGAAGATCGATTGAGGAGGTCTCGAATGTGCTCTGGTACAGAAGTAGCTTCAGCTGACTGACGAACACAGGACAAATTGTCTTGATTGTGGTGAAATTCGGGCAAATCCCCTCTTCAAAGTTGGTACCTCCTGTGGTGGATCAACCTTGTCAGCCTTGTCATCATTTCCATAGTCAGCTACAAGATCAGCTTCAGAAACTCTCGCCAACAGCTGACCTTGGGAGAGTTTAATGGCTTCATCGCCAAGGTTTACAACACAGACAGCTGGACTGTTCAAACTATCGTGGAACGTCCGAGGAACCACCACGGATAAATCAGGGGCTGGTTCAAGTAGGTAAGAACTCGCTTCAGACAGACATATGATGTGTCACACACGAGAGTTGTACTGCTAATATGGCAGGAATGAAAACTTCCTTTGTGAGATGGACTGGAAAAGATTCAAATGAGGGTGCCTTTACAGAAAAGATAGCGGAAATGTATCGCCCTCAAGCCTCAACCAATCTCCATCAGTTTCAATGCAACAGTGATGAGACTTCATGAAATCAAGTCCAATAAGGAGATCCTCCTCTAATGGGGCAACATGGAGTAACTCCTGGAACATTTTGTTTCCAATCTTCACAGTCACTGGTCCGACCTCTTTTCCTGTCATGACCATATTCTTTCCGACATTTCTAATGTTGATGATTTCCAGCATAGGCAGGGTTGGATGAAGTTTCCTATATATGTCCTCAGCAAGAATAGTCACAGACGCTCCAGAATCTATAACGGCAGGGACCTTCATACCTTCCACTGTCACTGGTAACCAATAGCTGACATTCCAACCCTTTAGCCTGATTGATAACAACTTTTCTAGTGGGCTTGCAAACACTGGGGCCATCACTGGATGATATACCATTCTGGGCCATTGGTGGTAAATCACTTTCCTGAAATGTGGGGAGCACACTTTTCCATTAATGGAAGTAGATCCACCTATGGTTGTCGATTGTTCATTGTTGGATATAGGAACAGGGGTAGGTTGAGATGAGATTACATCTGAAGTCATGTCGGCCGAAGATGAGATGATACCCTCAGGCAACGACTGCCCGACCAAAATGTCTGAGTCCTCCTGCGGAGGGTCCATCAGATTAGCTCGTTGACAAGTTGGGTTGTCATCATCCTCCTGTTGTGGTATAACAGAAGTTTGTGCATCCGGACCTCAAGATTGTGGCAGCAAGCCACACGCTGTTACAGGAGGCATCCGATCCTCATGTTCCCTTACCAATGTAGATGGGGTGGGACTCAGTTGCTCTGGGACACCCTTCATAAAATCCCTGACCGACTGCAACAGTTCCTGCTGCAAATACTTGTTGTTCTTCCTAAACTCTGCAAGTGATATGAGTGAGGGGTCATGATACAGCCTCGATGAGTCAGATGATACCCCAGACTTCGGCACAACTGTGTCTCCACCTGTGGGGATTACTGGGACATCGAACAACAACTGACGGGAAAAGTCATCATCAATAATACTCAGCAGAATCAAAACTTGACTGAGGTTCGGCATGTCCGGAGATGTCAGCAGACTCTGACTCTGTGTCTGGAATTGTGTCCTGCAGTAGTGATTCAAGTTCAGGGTTTATAAGAACATCGCTTTCTGCATCGGACAAATCTGAAGCTAACTTGGTGCTGCATTCATCGCATCCATGCGCTGAGGAAACAGGCAGTTTGGGCCCATCAGAGAAGTCGACATCACACGGATCATGTTCATACATGGGCTCACAAGGTGGACTTCTGGTGGTTGAAGTAATCTTATTTACCGCGAAGGTATTTGGTCGTGAAGTCAAACTTGCTGAAAAATTCCTTTACAGCCTTTGTCTAATCCTCGAACTCCTGGCCCCACGGCACCATGTGATACAAATCTTGTCCAGAACTAGCATTAATTTCTGCCGCTGCAAGTTGACGAGTTGTCACCGACAATGGAAGACCTTCTCCACAATTGTACGAAACTGTGTTGGTGGAAACAGAATCTCCAACGGACATCGTCATACGTCCATCAGAATGCGGGTCACAGTCAGCAACTTCTGTTGGCGGTGGCTGGCCTACTGATTGTGTACGGGTCGGCTTTAGGCCAAATGATCCGACCCCGGTCTGTTTAATGACTTTTCATGAATGGACACAGATTTTGATATTTTCGGGCAATCTCGAATGAGATGGTTAGGGTCCTTGCAGTAAAAGCACCCAGAACGATCTGGCGAGTAGGAACGCTGTCTAGTTGCTTGTTCCGGTACTCGTGAAATACTCAGCTGATCAAACCTTGTGGCCATTTGCGACAATGCGGCAATGACATTATCTACCGCGTGGTGTAGATGTTGTCACCGGTGTTGGTGTCTGTACCTGAGCAGAAAGTGTACTGTCAGGCTGCTGTAGATCCCTCCTTGGAGACTGTGTAGACATGCAATCCTCATTCCCTCCTGATAAAGAGAGAGATTGTGGGACCTCCCGCGGAACATCAGCCCCTGTGGAACATATGGACGTCCTCTTGAGGAAAGACTTTGCGTTGACTTGTCAAACCCACGAGTTCGCCTTGCAAGCAGATCTTCATTTTCACTGTCGTCCTGAAAATAAGTCTCTGAAACTCGGCGAACTTGTTTGCGGGACATCCACTGATTGGTGTCGAGTGCCCAATGGATGATGCGAACAGCTTAATCCACTGCCTGTGGTCTCATGTTAATGGCCAAAGCCCCTGCATCAGAATCAAAACAGCCTCTACAAATATTGTTAATTGCCTGTGTTTCACGATAAAACGCAGGGCAGGTAGCAAAAGAGTAGCTGGCTTGTAGTTTCACACGGTCCGCAAAGTCTCTAATATTTTCATCTCGTCCTTGCATCAGATTGTCAAACTTTATTGACTCTTCAGCAGGATTCTCACCAGCGGCATAACGAATCCGGAAATCTGATACTTAAGTACTCCAAGGAATAGTTGACAAGGGTCTATCACCAACCAACAAGCTGTAGTACAACGCAGCACCACCATGGTGTTAGTGTACAAATTCCCTCTTTTTCCTTTCATCATCCCAACCACTTGATTCACCAAAAGATTCATATTTCAACAGAAAGGTTCTCCAGTCACCAGATCCGTCAAATGTGGGAGGCTTCGACAGTGTCCGTCAAAATGAGTCCTGCTCTCATTGAAGTATCTGGTGGAATGATTCACAGTGCGGTTTTCAGCGAGGTCCTGGTATGTGCGGCCAAACTTCTCAAGTTCAGCTGTGCTGAACTGGTTGAGTGATGAACGGTATGTGGTACGGGACCATAAAAGCATACACAAATACTTTTTATCTCCCCTGTAAAAAGAAAGAGTAAGACTATGGAGTATGGGGTCATGCTATATAAGGCAATCAATCAATAAGTATCTATTCCATAACATAACTACTTTTCACCTCACCTGTAAAAAAGTAGCTATAGTCTTACTCGAAAGAGGAAGACTATGTGGTACGGGGCATGGAATCAATTAGTATCCTATTAATTTGTAAACCTATAACTTTTATCTCCCCTGTAAAATAGTTTTCCCGAGGAAGACTGTGTTTATGTCTTTTTCTCACCATGAGAATGTCACATTTCATGAAACCAAATGGTATCAAGTCCCTCGATGTATGAAAGGTGTATGTTACGGGTTAGATTACACAATACTATATCTATTACATCATCTTATGTTTAACATGAAGGATGTTTGTCTGAATTACCGAAAGAACAAAAACCTATAGAATTACAATTCACGCCTACTGAGCATGCTGTAGGTAAATATTTGAGAGGTTGGAAGATGGAAGTTCAAAGATATAAAACCATTGGTATTTGACAAAGTAAACAAAGAACTGAAAGATTTAAGAGGTATTTAATTTCAACGCACGTTAAACATGACACTAGAGAAACAACAGTCGAATGAAACAACTGAATACACCAATGTTTACTTCAGAGGTAATCAAGAAGTTACAACGCAACCAGACACTATCAACTCTTCTATAGACAGATCATTAGAAAAAATGCGAGAAACACTAGAACGTTACACTAATATGGGTTCTGGTTGGGTTGTTGACAAGATTAACATGGTCTACCTGGATATAGCAAACTATATACCATTGAAAGGTGGATCGTACTTACCCCTGTCTGAGTATTTCAAGAAAAAACAAGCTATGGCTAATGTTAAAAACCGAGGTAACAATTGTATGAGGATAGCGATAATATCCGCTAAATTTCCAGTTGAAAAACATTCCGATAGACTTTCCAGTTATCCAGAAGATGATGGGCTCAATTCGGAAGGTATAGACGAACCCACACCCATCTGTCAGATCCAAAAATAGAACAACAGAATACAGACTTAGCCATAAACGTTTTCGGACACGGAGCTAAAAACGTAATAGTACACAGGATAAGTCCTTTATTGTATAAGGATTGTCGTAAAATGATCCATATATTTATGATCCAACAAGGTGAAAAATATCACTACACATGGATAAAGAATTACAGCAGACTATTGTACAATCAATCGAAACACAGGGAAAAGAAACACTTTTGTGAAAGGTGCCTTCATGGGTTTTCTAGGGCTGATCTGCTAGATTCGCACAGGGTTGATTGCCTAGGTGTAGGGGAGACAGCCGTACGAATAGATATGCCAAGAGAAAAAAACAACATCTTGAAATTTATCAACCACACAAAATCAAATGCCAGTACCATATATTATCTATGCTGACTTCGAAGATATCATTAAACCAATCGATACAGTAGCTCAATCCGCTAATCAAAGTTTCACACAAAAAGTACAAGAGCATGAAGAGTGTGGGTTCGGTATGTGGTCGTTCGTTGTGATGGTCAAACTAACCCTCCTGTTATTTATAGAGGACATGACGCGGCTGAAGAATTTCTAAAGTGTTTACAATACGAAGAGAAAAAGATTATTAAAAAACTATGCAACAAAACACCAATGCGTATGACCCAAGCAGACCAGGAAGCCCACAACAAAAGCACACATTGTCATGTGTGCTGTAAACCTCTGAATGGTGATTCAGTTAGAGATCACTGTCACATTACTGGTAAATTCAGAGGTGCGGCTCACAATGAATGTAACTTGAAGCTAAGAATAAATCATAAACTTATTCATATACCAGTGGTGTTTCACAATCTTCGCGGGTATGATTCACACTTGATTATGCAAGCTATTTCAAAGGTAAAAGGCAACATATCCTGTATCCCAAATAATATGGAAAGATATATATCCTTTTCGCTAAATGGGTTGAGATTCATAGATAGAGTTCAGTTTCTGTTGTCTTCCCTAGACAGCTTGGTCAAGGCTAATTACCCAAACGACTTAGCTGTAACTGATCGTTACACAGAAGAGGAAACTCGAGCTTTGCTGCTACGTAAGGGGATCTACCCATATGAATATGTGGATGACTGTTGTAAGTTTAATGAGACACAGTTACCTCCAATTGACCGCTTCTATAGCAAGCTGTCTGACGCGTCTATCACACAAGACGATTACGAACACGCTAAAAAACGTATCGGACAAACTGGGTTGTCAGAATCTTGGTGATTACCACGATTTGTATTTGAAAACAGACGTGTTATTGCTGGCTGATGTATTCGACATATTCAGAAAAATTGTTCGAAATGAGACCGTGGTCCAGGGATATAATGTACTCGTGTCAAACACATGGCCATTGTTAAGTTTATAAGTTGACCAGATACTTTAATTTAAGTTAACATTTATATGTTTTCTAGTTGATAGTTAATAGTTAATAATTTTAATAAATGTTTAACATGTTTAATAAATTTAGTAAACTTATGCCTAACTTATCTTTAATGAAACTGTGAAAGGTTGACTCACCTGCATATAAAAGGAGAATGTCTCTCAGTGGGGACAGGTACACACACTGAGGAACAATCTACAGGTGAGCAACAAGAAAACTATGGCAAACCAGTAGGGCCAATCACAGCCAAGAAGAGGATTGTTTGGCATAAGAAACCAATCAGTGGCAGGTAAGTGGCAATAAGGTGAGTCTACTTATAGAAAAGAAGAATTGAAGTGAATTGGGATGATTCCCAATTCAGAAAAAGCAGAAGGTGAAAATTGGAAGAAGAGAGGAACCAAGATGGTGACCAGTGTTAGTAAACAATCAAGACCAGACAATGACAATGACATGACATGACTGCTATTACAGCACCCACATGGCACTTCACGTAATTTTAATATTTTATAAAAAGTAGTTTGATTGTTTTTGTTTTGTTTGCTTTATTTTATGTTTTTTAATTTTTTTAATAAAATAAAATATGAACTGAAATATGCCCAAACTATGTTAAAAAATACCACACTTACTGTTTTAGCAGAATGAAATATCACACGGCTGCATGGTATTATTCAAGTCCTGGGCTCTCGTGGGATGCCCTACTGAAGAAAACCGGTGTGAAATTAGAATTACTCACCGATTACGATATGCATCTGTTTATAGAGAAAGGGTTACGTGGTGGTATTTCCATGGTATCAAAACGTTATGCCAAAGCTAACAACGAGTATGTGAAAGGCTACAACCCTAAAAAACCTACAAACTATCTACTCTATCTAGATGCAAACAACCTGTGAGGTTGGGCCATGAGCCAGTATCTACCTACCTGTGGTTTCGAGTGGACGTCTGAAATCGATGATGTTATGAGCATCGCACAGGATTCGAACAAGGGTTATATACTATAGGGTTATAAAGGGGATTTAGAATATCCGGAGGATTTACACACCTCACACAACAGTTATCCCCTGGCTTCAGAGCGTTTGAAAGTGAATATGTGAAGGTAATGGATGTCTGACTACCAACGAAATTTGCTGGGTCCTACAGGACGGGTGGTAAACGTTGAAAAACTCGTACCTAACTTGATGAATAAAACCAAGTACATCATTCACTATCACAATTTACAACTATATCTGTCGCTGGGTATGAAGCTGACTAAAATACATGGGGTACTAAAATTCAATCAAAACCAGTGGATGGAACCATACATCAGAATGAACACGGATTTACGTAAGATAGCCACCAGCGACTTCGAGAAAAACCTGTACAAACTCATGAACAACTCTGTATTTGGTAAAACGATGGAGAATTTACGAAAACACGTTAACGTGAAGCTAGTCCGGTCGAGTGAGGAAAACAAACTCAGGAAATTGATATCCAGCCCGGCGTACAATAGAAGTATTATATTCGATGATGACTTGGCAGCGATACATATGAAAAAGAGCCACATTATACTTAACTGACCGGTTTATGTTAGTATGAGCATTCTAGACCTATCCAAACATCTCATGTATGACTTCTACTATAACGAGCTCAAGAAACAATACGGTGAAGGGTGTGAGGTGTTGTACTCTGATACGGATTCATTACTCATGGAAATTCAAACCGAGGACGTGTACGAGGATATTAAATACAATATACACCTATACGATACCAGCAATTACCCCAAAGACCACCCCATGCATAGCAAAGTCAACAAAAAGGTGTTAGGTAAGATGCTGGCACACCAATCGCCGAATCTGTCGGATTGAGACCTAAGATGTATTCTATCAAAAAAGCAGACGACGCTGAAATAAGAAAGGTTAAAGGTGTGAAAAGGAACGTGGTGAAACAACATATTAAACATACCCTCTACAAACAGACCCTGTTCGAGAAGAAAACGTTCAAACACCAGATGAACATACTTCCTAGTGACGGGCACAAGATATACGGGATGACTATAAATAAGACGTCTCTATCACCAATTGATACGAAACGATGGATAGCTTCAGATGGTGTCAAAACCTTTGCTTACGGTCATAAATTTTTTAAAATTTATATATATAATGGAGAAAATTTATTACAGCCCGCGAGGATATTGAAAAGGGGTAGACGCTATTACAAAATTATCTAAAGGCGCACGTGTTTCGGAAGAAAAAGCCAAAGCCTGGTTACAAAAACAAGCTATATGGCAAATATACTTACCAGCACCAAAATATATACCGAGGAGAAAATTCGGTATACATACACCTAATCAAATTCACCAGGCCGACCTGTTGTTTCTTCCACACGACAGGGTGAGAGGTAAAACCTATAAGTACACCCTGACAGTTGTAGACGTAGCCAGCCCCTACAAGGAAGCTGGACCATTAACCACGAAAGACTCGGATCAAGTAGCACAAGCGTTTAATCGAATATACAAGCGTAGTCGGCTTACATGGCCTTACATTCATAGGATCCGTGTCGAAACTTCTAACCAAGCATAACGTAGAAGTTAGACGCGGTGAGGTGGGAGCCCATCAAAGTCAAGCTATAGTAGAGATATTCAATCGCTCCATAGCGTTTGTTTTTACATCAATATTCACGTGATTTAGCGGATCCTAATAACAGAAACGCTGAATGGGTAGAACGACTTCCACGAAATAACAAGACTACTAGTACTTGATAAGAGACCAGTCAAAGCAATCCGTATGAAATCCGTTGTATCAGACGCAGCAGCACCCAGTCCTAAAAAGGAAAAAAAATTCAAGATCGCACGCTTGTTAGATATTTATATCAACCAGGTGAATACGAGGGAGACACCCGTAAACGTGCTACAGATCCTATATGGTCTATGAAAACGTACAATATCAGTCGAGTGGATGTCAAAGACGGGGAACCTAACTTATACTTCTTGAAAGACGGACCACGTAGAGGATTCGTACGTGAGGAATTGCAAATCATACCACAGTGATAAAAAAATATATATACTTATACCATTATCTTTAACAAACGTTTAACTTCGCAGATATAGTCTTTCTTGCTTATCATTAATAAGTTTAAATCGTAATTTATCCACGCCATGGGCTTTACATAATCGGTAATGACCCTTAACTCCTATACCACACACCGAACACGTATAGTTAGTAAAACCTTTATGGTGAAAACAACAATAACCCTCAATGCGGCTTTCATTACCACAAATTTCAGTTTTCCCCATAAGAACCCATTGACAAAGATATGGTGCGTATCTCATTTTGATATAATAATTTGTGTAATTAGTCTAATTGTTTCACAATTAACACTGTCGATGCTAAACCCAGTGCCACGAATACCAACTCATGATCTTTTTGCCCATCTGAAGGAGTGTAATACTGTGAAATCGTTGGTGCATTGCCTAATGGTTCTAGTTGTTTACCTGTTAGCACGTAGTATTCTTTCATAGCTTCATCGACGTCCTTGAAAGTTCTAACAGAATGATTTTCGTGTTGTAGTTTATTATTGATAAAATCTAATCTCTTCATGCGTCTCTTAGCGTATTCAGCCTGTGCGGTCTGCAGTTTTTCTACAGCTATATCGTGTCGTTTTCTCTCCGCTTCTACCTCAGCCGCGTTTGACTCTCGTAATTTAGAAAATAGATAATTACTCCCGGCAAATGCTAGGGCATTCACAAGAGCTCCACCAACCATCATTGCTATCGTGGCCATATTATATATATTACTTTAAAATATTTTCAGGTATAATATCTTGTTTTATTAGAACGTCCTTGGTGGCCATCGCCATACCAATATTCATAGTAAGTGTACCAATATCCTGCAGGTCGAAGTCGAGTTTTATAGTAGGTTGTTTTTTAATCATTTTAGTCAACCGAGCGTATCCTACTGCTAATCCGGAAACCACTAAGGCGTGGTTTTCCCTCAGACATAATATATATTAATAGAAATATAATTTTAATTATAACATAATATGAGGGTTGATCTCCTCTGGGGGTGTTGGTGATGGCTGTGGTTGTGTTTGTTTTGGTTTAAATAACATAAATAATGAAACAACAGCAGTGGCTACTACACCACCTACGGTAAACCACAATGTGTAATTATTTTTATGGTGCCTGGCTAAGGCGTTTTTTCTACCAGCTTCAACTCTTTTTTTGTTCTTCTTCTTTGTAACATGCGTCACTGGCTCCGTCTTCGGTGTTTCCTCCTCTGGAATCTTGGTCATTTCTTCCTGGGTAGTATCCATCTTGTATATTATTAATTTTTTTTTTCCTCTTTAAATTGACAATGCTTTGCTGTGATAATCGCCACAGTCACCGGGGCTAAAAACATCCCGTATTTGTGGTACAGCACGCAACTGATAGAGCTCAAGGCGTGTTCAATAAACGGGTCTTTCTCTAGGTCCTCCCACAAATAGAGTCGACGTTCCGGTGGGATGGTTAAAAATAATGACGCTATACCTGTGTAAATCTGGGTAATAGTAGAACCTATAACTCTTGTCATCTCAGCCCCGAGTTTTGACTCATACCTGGCGTATAATTTATTTATTTCCTCATCTGACATTTTCTGAATTTTATCAGCAGTTATATTATCTCCTAAATATTGTTTTGCCTTACCACCCACAACTAGTGTTACCAGTCTGTCTCGCTGCTTATCGTCCTTTTGTTCACCTGAAACTAATATCTGTTCTAGTAATTCATCACAATCCATTTTAATAATATAGTAATCTAGTTTAAATTTTTAGAAAAAATAACCAACCCACACTAAATAAAGAGAGATAAAGGTTAGGTTACACACGACTATATTTTCAAAAACCAACATTTATACTAAAACTTACTAAAATTACTAAAACATTACTAAAATTTACTAAAAATTACTAAAACGTTACTAAAAATTACTAAACTATTACTTGTTATACCAAAGCGTATACAATCTCTTATTGGGCCACCGGCAAGGGAGGTAACTCCTCCAACCCTCAAAAAATAATAAGGCGCCCATAAAATCCTTTAGTAAATATCTAGATAGACCTCATCGATTTTACCCTCCCCGGAACATGCGAGGGTGTTTTGTATTATTTCCAACGAGGTGTCAACAAACTCCTTTATATCCCCGAATTGATACACATCTCCTTTCCCACCATCAAAGTAATTCCATGTCCCTGCTTTCACCATGATTGAAACTGCGAAGCCCTCCTCCCCCAGTGCCTTATAGAGTTCACCAATAATCATTGGTCTGAGGACACTGATATCTATACTTCTACCTATATCCATCTGCCAGCTTCTCAGGCAACGACTTTCCCTGGGCTCAACTTCGACGAACATCATTATACCTAGGTGTACACTAATCTAATTGGGTCACTACACCTCCATACTAGGGAGGCGCATACATTCGTTTATGTAGGCCTTTTCCTTCTTGTAGATAAGCTGGTGCCTGACTACGTTTGCCCCGTGGGCTTTACATAAACAGTAGTGTCGGGCATGATTGCGCTTTGGGGGCTAGCTGCTGGAATTTTTCTATCTGTAATCGAGATAGTGCATCAGCTAGAAGATTGTCACGACCTGGTAGATGTACTGCATTGAAGACAAAGTTATAAGTAGCTGCATTCAACACTAACTTCCTTACAAACAGCATAATCACTGGGACTTTTGATCTGCCCTTATTCAAAATTGTAAGAGTGGCCAAATTGTCACACACAAAACAAATGCTCCTTGAAGTCCACAGGTGACCCCACAAAGATGATGCCATTACGATGGGGTACAGTTCTAGGAGGCGCATACATTCGGTTATGTAGGCCTTTTTCTTCTCGTAGATAAGCTGGTGCCTGACTACGTTTGCCCCGTGGGCTTTACATAAACTGTAGTGACATCTCACTCCAATACCGCACACGGAACACATGTAGTTCACGAAACATCTCCTATGGAAACAGCAGTACCCCTCCAACCTACATTTCCTATCGCAGGTCTCGGTCTTCCCCATAAGTAAGTACTGACATCGGTACGGGGCAGGTCTCATCTTTGGTATACTAATATGAGTACTTAGTCTAATTGTTTTACAACCAACGCAGTTGCTGCTAGACTCAGCGCGATACAGACCAGTTCCCGGTCCTTTTGCCCTGGGGATGGTGTGTAGTACTGAGCTAGTGTGGGCTTATTGAGCGGTTCTAGCTGTTTACTGGTTAGCAGGTATAATTCTCTCGCTCCGGCTTCGACATCATGGAATGTTTTAACGGCATGGTTCTCACGATGGAGTTGTTCGTAAATGTAATCGATCCTCTGCGCTGCTTGTAGTTGCTCCACGGCCAGGTCGTTGCGCTTTCTTTCTGCCTCTATCTTGGTCGCGTTCGACTCCCGTAGTTTCGAGAAGTGGAAATTACTCCCTATATATAGTTACATTTACTTCAAAATATTTTCTGGTGTGATCCCTTGTTTTATGAGGATGTCCTTGGTGGCCATCATTGACGAACGTTTTACCCTCAGACATTATGTATATAATATAAAAATATATATTTATAACATGATATGTGGGTCGACATCTAATTGTGGGGGAGGGTTTCTCCCCAGGGTGGTTGTTTATTATATAACAATAATGAGATAGCCGCGGCAGCAGTTGCACCTGCAATCCACAGGAGTGGAGCCTGGCTCCACGTGTAGTTACTCTTATGTTGGTAAGACCACCTTTTTCTACCGGCGACGACTCTCTAAGGTTTCTTCTTCCTGGTAACTGTAGGATTCTCCTCCAAACCCTCCAGTGGAGGGGTTTCCTCTGGAGGGTTCTCCTCCATTGGGGGTTCCCGCAACATTGGACTCATTTCTTTGGCAGCATCCATCTTGTATATTATTATTATTATTTTTTCCCTCCTTAAATTGGCAATGCATTGCCGTGATAATCGCCGCCGTCACCGGGGCTAAAAACATACCGTATTTGTGGAACAGCACGCAGCTGATAGAGCTCAAGGCGTGTTCAATAAACGGGTCTTTCTCGAGGTCCTCCCACAGGTAAAGTCGACGTTCCTGGGGAATGGGAAGGAAGTATGACGAAATACCAGTGTATATCTGGGTCATAGCCGATCCTATAGTCTTTGTTATCTCTGCCCAGAGTCTAGCCTCTTATCTCGCGTACAGCTTATCGATTTCTTTGGCTGACATTTTGTGAATTTTATCGGGAGTGTAGTCCCCAAAGTATTGTTTGGTTTTACCACCAACAGCCATCGCTGCCAGTTTCTCTCTTGCTTGTCATCGTCCACTCGCTTATCACCCTCCACCAACAGTTGTTCTAGTAGTTCATCACACTCCATCTTATAATGTAATAAGTAAGTTTTAGTTTTAATAATATAATACCCGATGGAGGTGAAACATAGCGAAATGAAGGTTAAGTTGCACAGGACCAGCACTTCAAAAACAACCATAACTATAACTATAACTGCTAAGTGCTAAACGCTAAGGTTTGCTAAGCTTTGCTAAGGTTTGCTAAGCATTTGCTAAGCATTGCTAAGCATTTGCTAAGCATTGCTAAGCATTGCTAAAACACCCTATAGGCCACGGGTTGGTTGGTCTTGAGCACGAGCTTAGCATGCTTAGTTTCAGCGAGCTGTTTCTTCACCCGTTCTCGTTCTAGTTTGCTCATCACATCGTTCTCTCTCAAACACTTCTCAAACGAATTCCTGTCCTTGCAGTGGAATAAGGCCACCCATCGCGTCTGCTCCCTGAGGTCTTTCAACACCGAGTTGAACTTTTGCATCAGCACCCAGACGCTGTGCTTTGCGTGCCGGCCGGAGAAGGCCAGGTACGATAGCATGTCTCTCTTTTTTGTTATCTCACGATTAGCGCTGCAGTCGTCCAGGATAAATAGCGTCGACTCCCCCTTGGATTTGTTGTGATAAGCTTTCAACCAGTCCTGTAGACGTGTTCCCGGGTCGACTCTGTGTACGTCCGGGTCCGTCATCACCCAAGGTCTTTCCGTGTACGTTCTATTCATGTGCAAAGTAGGGCACATGATAACGATGTTGTCAAACACATCCCGGTAGTACCCCTCCAACATATCCAGCACAAAAACGGTCTTCCCATAACCAGTCTGCCCGCACACTATGGCGCAGTGCGGGTCGCGGGGCAGATCAATAGATGGCTTGCACGAATCTCCAATTCTCTGTATTAAGTTGCGCGTCCATAATCACGTACAGATATAACTTCAACTTGCCCGCAGGTTGAGCCTTCTTGGTAATCCCCTCGCTGTCGTTGTCGATGTGGCGACCGCTGCCATGCAATTTATCATCGTCCGTGGATCGCATGTCCAACCATAGCGCGTACTTGGTGGTCAGGTATTCACCGATCTGCACGGCGGATATGTCCAGGTCCTTGTTGGTGTCGGGTCGGTAGTTTCATTATCTCATCCCACTGCTGGTGTGCCCTCACCGGCGCTGAACAGCTGGTTGGTCACTCCCTCGATGGTCACTTCCACCTTTTCAATTGCAGGGTTGAAAAACTTCTTGGTGTCCCTTCGGAGCGGCTCGTAATCCTCCACGGGGACGATCAGGATACCTTTCATCAATCACGCTGGCACGTTTAGGTTGATGTTCCACAGCGTGTCACTCTTATCCCGAACGATTGCTCTATGCCTCAGTACGCGGTCGTACAAGATGGCCACCTTACCCGAATACTGGTTTCGAACCTGCCTCGCCAGCTCCGGGCTAGTGACCATGTCGAACTCCAGAGAGATGTTGTCGATGGTGTAACTAGCCTCATCACCGTTCAGCATATGCACAACTTTGCTGTAGTCGTTAAACGTGAGCTCGTATTCAAGCCTATCCCCCAGCGCGGCCTGGTAAAACGGCGCGTGTCCCGTGAGCAACTCGAAGTCGAGCCGCATGCAGAACCTGTTCCCGTACCTTTGGGCGATGGCCTTTTCACTTGCGGGGTTGAAAAACATCTTGGTGTCCCTTCGGAGCGGCTCGTAATCCTCCACGGGGACGATCAGGTTACCTTTCATCAATCACGCCGGGCACGTTTAGGTTGATGTTCCACAGCGTGTCACTCTTATCCCGAACGATTGCTCTATGCCTCAGTACGCGGTCGTACAGGATGGCCACCTTACCCGAATACTGGTTTCGAACCTGCCTCGCCAGCTCCGGGCTAGTGACCATGTCGAACTCCAGAGAGATGTTGTCGATGGTGTAACTAGCCTCATCACCGTTCGGCGTACGCACGACTTTGCTGTAGTCGTTAAACGTGAGCTCGTATTCAAGCCTATCCCCCAGCGCGGCCTGGTAAAACGGCGCGTGTCCCGTGAGCAACTTGAAAGTCGAGCGGCATGCAGAACCTGTTCCCGTACGCTTGGGCGATGGCCTTTTCACCGTCCGAAGATCTTGTCTAGCTGGTCTGCCGTGAAGCCGTACCCCACTCGCAACCGGGTCGATTTGCTGATACCTTGGTACACGTCATTGACGCGTTCTCCCTCGCTTTTCCAGAGGTCCCCGTAGCAGTAATACACGTCGCTCTGGTCAATGCTCAGCACCTCGCTGCCGCTGATCTTGATAGTGGTTTTCTTGATGATGGCCCGACCTACGTTCCGCACTAGCTCGCGTTTGTCGTTGTCGGAGGTCAACGTGAGGTTGAATGTCAGTCGAACGGTGCCTGGTACGATGAGGTCATTCTCACCCAGGTTTGGGAATCTAACCAGCAGCGTTTGGTTCTGGTCTATTTTGCTGGGATTGTTGGTGATGGTCACCGACTGGCACACGGCTCTGACGCCTAGAGGCTCTCTTGATCTTCGGAAAGGATCAAGTTTCCTACCATACATTGTTATATAGATAAAATATAAAAGTTTAATATAAATAATGGCTGAAGGCGGCCATGAGGACATCCCGATGGATGATTTTGGCGATGGTGCGTATGATGGGGATTACGATGACACCTCATTCATGGGCGACACCATTAGCATCGAACTTTTAAAATCAACCGTCAATGACTTCTACGACGCGTTGAAGTCAGGTAGAAACTACATCAAGCCGTTGCCAGACTATTCCAAGTTTACCATCGACAAGAAGGGCACGCTGCGATTGAAAGCTCGCCCGGAGATCGATCTCGTGAAAAAGCGCACGAGAAATCCGCTTGCCTTTTCTACGATAGTCAGTCGTTATGGTGGGCAACTGCTCCGTGATGAACCAGGCTTCATAGATTATTCTAAGCTTCCCCCGGAGGTCGTCCAAGATCTGCAAGCAGTCAGGGTCGAACTCAGCGGTGAAGGTGATATACCTCAACGTGTTAAAGAAACATCAGACAGTATCGAAAAAATATTGGCCACGTACCATAACAAACCCTTGCCTGGTTTAGAATTTACTGTTCGAGACCTGCGAGGCCTAGACAAAGCCTTAAAACATGTACGTGGAGAACTCGTGAACAACATGGGGAAACTGAACGAAATTGATGAAAATTAAACTCAGTCAGGTGCAAGATGACGAGTCTCTGAAACCCATCATCGAAAAACGGTCGCGTGACTTACAAGATGAGAGACGGACTCGGTTGGAATCCGCTTCCTCGAACCGGGAACAGCTTCGATCCCAGATCAGTCGCATGCGGGAAACCATTGATCGAGTCCTGAATGAAGACACCACGTTAGCCGACAGGATCCGAATCCTCTTCCGAGAGCAAGGGGTCACCATATGGCATTCTGAAGGCATTGGGCTTCATATCAACCCTGGTCGTGTCGCTTACACCTGCTGGCGTCAGAGACTGGATAAAAAAACACCTAAAATCCCTCGGGGAGGCCCTGGCTAAACTTCGCTGGTAAGGCCGCCGAAGCCCTGCCCGGCATCCTGGGTAGCATCGTCTCGTGGCTGGTCAGCACGCTGGCTAAAACTGTCACGTGGCTCGGCCCAAACCTGTTGGCACCCATCGTTGCCGTGGCGGGTCTGGTGTACGTAGCGGCTAAGGAATTTTCAACCAAATGAGACCCAAACCAACCGCGATCCCGCCAACCACCAGCGCTGATTTACGGTCGATATGCTGCTGATTGGACGCCTGCACGTGTGGGGATTTGGGCTGTGGGGGTGTGGGTTGAACCCTGGGCTTCGGGGGTGGTACGACTATACCCGTTTCACCCGTGGGGGGGTGGTTCGTGGGGGACGTTGACATCGGGGTTGATACCCGGCTTCTGGTCGGCCATGGCTATGGTTATTTCATTGTTGTAGCCCACCACTATGTTGATTTTCGCTTGGAGCCATGTACAGCCCCACGTCGAACACGTAGTCGACTTTCGACCCGGCATATTCCAACACATCTTGGTATCTTCGGATGGCACCCGGTAGATCGACCGGTGAGGCTATGGCATCCTTGACGTTAGCAACGAACTGTTTCTGAGCGTCCTAAGCAGTCCCCTTGCCGAGGATGTTGGAACGCGTTTGATTCTGAGCGCCCAGCATGGCCCACACGTAAGTTTGAATCGAGTCGTTCAGGCGTTCGATGCCGGCACGAGTGAACCCTCTCGACGTGTCCAACATGAACTTTTCCAGTCATCCGCTGGCCCCTGCTCGAACCTCCAAACACGGTAATCCTTGCTGGCGTCAAAAGCCATGTAGCGGTCATCCCACTTGTTTGTTGTGAGGTGATGATACGACTTGTACCCCCATTCATTCATCTTCTTGCTGGCATCCACGAGGGGCACGTTGTGAACGATGGGGATACCCAACCCATGGTTCGGTCCCGGCAAACGCCAATCCGTCTTCGGGTCTAGCATGAATTCGTTGCAAATACGTTCATAGGCCCGTCTTTTGTACAGGTTGTTTACTGCGTCCCATGCTTTGTCCTGTGGGAGCGGAGCGCTGATCTCTTTGAGATCAAACGTGTTGAAGTCCCCTCCATCGGTAGAACCCTAGGTGACATAGTAGATACCTCAGAGGCGGCCGTCAACACTCGGTTCGACCTAGTCTGCACCGGTGATGATAGATGGATGGTATACCCATCGTTCAGAGGCAAACTGTTCGACATAGAAGATGTTGAGAGCACGACCGTAGCCCGAAACAAGCCATATACGCTCGTCTTCACCGACGATGACAAGTGGGTGTTGTTACCCACTAAAGTCGACTGGTTTCTCAATATTAGGCTCGGCTCCCCCTTCGTGTTCACGGAGAACAAACACAACTACCTGAACAAAGTCGTGAACAACAGAACGCTGCTCTTGGCTTACGTCCCGACGCAGAGACGTAGTGTAATCATCAGTCCACTCTCCAGTATGGCAGCCCACATGCTATCTAGCAAGCCCGGGATACAAAACATGACATAACAGTTGGTGTCTGAATTCGAAGGCGTGGTCAACATCCTGGAGAGCCTGCTGGCGAACTCCACGCTGGTCATCCAAGTCTACCTAGGGGAACCATAGCGGGATGAAGTCAAAATCGTGAAGGGAATCAAACTCCGGTGGGTGAAACGGCACCAGTATCACGCTTGCACTGTTTACGTGCGGGTGGGTGTCGACCCCAACAACTGTCTGCAGGGGTTCACCGAGACCGTGGAAGACACGATATCACTCACCAAGATCTTCCTACCCGACAACATACACTTCATGGGGGTGAAGTGCACCCCTGAGAAATTATCTGAAAAACAATTGGAAACTATCTCGTAATAGTATTATAGCAATGTCCAATCGTCATTGGCCCAATGCCACACTTAACGATCTAAGAGACACGGAGGGATTCGATCAGCCCGGTGAGGAAGGTGGCTCATACATCCTGCTCTTAAGAGACTGCGTGTACATACGGCAGCCTCTGGCAGACTTTATAGAACCTGTTTGTCTCCGAAATTAGGAACAACGGTCTCTTGCTCGGGGTTTTCATTCCAGAGTCTATTGCATATGTCAAGATAGGCACTGGTAAACTACATTAATAATGAATTAAGGTTTGTCGGCCTCGATACCCAAGTGAGGCTTATGGATATATACCCACGCTCCACATTCATCATAGAAGTCACCCGTACCACTTTTACCCGGGGTGACAATATACTGGCGCTGAAACACATATACCAACATTGCCGTATCATCATACAACCGGACTCCTTAAGAGATCCTATGGACCCCTTAGTAAGCCTCTGTGGGGTTTATGTTAGAGCAGAGGTACCTATTAGCCTCTCACCTATTACCCAGCCTGATGGCCTGGACGTTGTAAGCTTCAAATACACTGAGCAAGAATTAAATAGCACACAATTAGAAAGTATCTCATAAGATATATTATATGCACACAGGATGGGGTTGTACCCTGTCGTGGAGGAAGATGGGTTCCGCTTGAGACAGTTATGTGATGTAAAACGACAACTAGATCAAGACCGTGACACGCGGAAAGCACTATATAAGAAGTACCATAGAGCTTTCATTATCGTGGATGGGACTGATACTGCCCTTATGGCAACCAGCATGGGACTAGGTGCGGCAGGTGCTGGGTTGTTAGCCACCACCGTGGCCTCACCTATAGTGCTAAGTATTGAAATAACAGCTGGGGTGGTAGGGGTGGCAGGGTTGGTGTTTAAGTTTGCATCAAGCAGACTGCATCGCAAGGCATTGAAACATGACGAGATCAGGGTTCTAGCCGAAGCAAAGCTGAACACGGTAAGTGAGCGTATTTCCACGGCACTCACTGACAGTAAGATCTCAGAGGAGGAATTTCGTTCAATCCTCTCTGAACTCGACAAGTACCGTAAGATGAAACAAGAAATCCGATCCAAGTCTCGTAAGGCTGCTATCAGCGAAGACGAGAAAAAAAGTACATAGAACAGGGGGTACGAAAAGCCCAGCACGCATTCATTATGAACACCAAAGAGATCATAGGCGATTCACTTAAAACTGTTTCATCGAGGTCAACACGACATAGAGATATCACGATAGCACCACGTGATCAGGATCACGGTCATAGTGGCACAATAGTGTCACGTGTGGCTGGGAAGTTAACTGGGGATTCAAAAGTAGTATATACAATAAAGCTTTACAGCGACCTTTCTTGAAAAGAGATCTCGTACCCCCACTTTATCTACCACTACCTGACACACCTTGCCTCGCTGACCTGTGAAAATCACTCTGTACAGGTCATGATCTACCTTACTCCAGTCCACTTTCGCGTTTTGCTGTTCGAGCAGAGCAGCAGCTTTTGCGGAAAACTTGCGGTGATACTGATGAAAGAGTTGATTTTCATACTGGGGATGCATCTCCAGGATATTACGTTCATACCTGTCCAACTCCTTGTCCCTCTGTGGCCACCTGATACACATGATGTTTTTATATCTACCAAATGCAGTGACGAACATGCTGATGATAAGAGGCATTGTCATCCTGGCATCAACCTAGGGTTTAAGAAGCATTTGTGTGTCGTTAAAAGCGAATGAGTGGGCTGTAGTGGACATCTCATCTGGGATCATAAGGAGAGCTAGATTTATATCCTTACCCTCCCAGATCTGTTTCCTCAGTGCTGGCGACACTATTTCGACCTCCGGTATGCCAAGCAGGTTGTAGTTGTTGATCTGTGTTGGCAAGTTTCCTCTTGTAGACATGGGGTCGTCAGGAGCAAATCTGGCAGAGAATAATGTAGTTCCTGACTGGGCCCGGGGTATTCCTGTAACATTGTCTTGATAACTGTGATCAATCTCTTGCTGTGGTTGTATATATAGCTTGCAACTGGTTGGAATGTCTATTATCCACTTTGTCCGTTAGACTGGCTACCTGTTGTTGCAATTGCTGAACTGTAGTCAGTAATGTCGCCATATTCGCCTGACTGTCGTTTCCACGTGGTTCCGGTTTATGGACCAATTCCTTGGGAGAGCTGAGTACGGTCGATTGTCTATGGTGATATCGGCGTAACGACGTCTCGAACTACTCGCCTCTGGCTCTTCGGTTTCGGTTCCATTGTGATCTTGCTCTCCTACGTCTTCGGTTGTGTCACGATTGTTTTCTGGTGGAACAGGACCTGTGATCGTGGCGAAACGCCTCGTACGTTTCCTTCGGCTTGCTCGAGGCATGATGGATCAATGGATATGTTAAAAGGTGTTTCACCGCGATAACCAAAACTTTTCACTCACAGACTTTCCACTCACAGCATAAACCATACTAACATGGCGAACTATCGCTAGTAACTGCGCATGACTGGAAGTAGAAATTCAGAAACTGCGCATGAGCGGAAATAACCTGTGCATTAAAGTAAGACTGGCTCCTTAAATGGAGATGAAGTGGGACTGACCCGCCTGCTATGTAAACCAGGAATATATTGGCGTAGCGACAATGGTGACAAACAATATTGGTATGTCATAACATTTGTTCACCCCAGCATATGGTGTACATTGAAACGTGTCTAGACTCCCCTCAGGGAAAAACAGGATAACTTACCACGAATGCCGCGTAATACTGATAATTAATATACTATACTAGATATATATGTGAGGTGCCGTGTGTAAACTAACACACATTAATCAACCCATGTGAATGGTAACAAATGCATATCAAGGGATACTGTACGTAACAAGAAGTTGGATAGTTGTTGGTCTTCCCGTTATTATAAACCTAGTTAATTACATTAACCGACATTTAACATGGGAGTAACTGTTACTGTAGAGGAGATACCTTAATAAGCCATTCGAAACATCACGTTAAAGCGCTGGGTTCCAGATTTAAGTAAGAGGTTTATAATGTACCATTAGACTGCCTCCAGTCTTAAACAAGTTTATCTCCTAATTGATTGAATTCCAACTTGCTCCAGAACATTGCACCCCCACTTCTGTTGTTAAGATGCAAAAATCTGTCCGTTGTCAAGGGTTAACCCCAAATAACATTCATCAAAACGAGTTCTTCATTCTGTTGTTGATGACATTATATTTGATATCTCTTTGGTGTGAAATACTATTTATCAGGCATTGCACTCTAGGGAAATTAGGTTTCATCTAAAGTCAGCCTCAGTGATATTATATTTTGAATACAAGCAGAAACAATAAGCAAGTTACTTACATAAAAGGCACCGCCTGCACTTGACACTGATGCAAACAAACTGGCCTATCTTCAAATTTTGTTATGTATAGAAAATCTTCCCAATTGAACAGAACTCCCAGGTTTATACTTAGCTCTTCAAAAGCATCGTGTAATATCTGCCTACTTGTATCCAATGATATATTTGCTGTCACCGTGGTTTGTGCATAATACAGTCTGTAATTACACACCTTGCTGCCTTCCTATGTACAAAACAGCCTCCGTGGTGTAGTGGTTAGAGCGTCCGCCCGGAGAGCGGAAGGTCGCGGGTTCGATCCCCGACCGCATCATACCTAAAGACGTTAAAATATGGTACTTGTTAGTCCCTGCCTGGCGCCCGGCATTAATGGGTACAACGAGGATTGGTCGGCTCGGAGTCAGTATAATGTGTCTGAGTGGGGTATTCATGCTTCACTGCAGCATGGTATCTCAGTGGGCTAGCACTATAAAACCAGCTTCAGTCTGGGCTAGTACAAGCAGCCGCACATACACATACACACGCATGCTCGTCGTCATATGAGCGAAATATTCTCAAGCACGACGTAAAACCCAATTACTCACCTCACCTCACCTCACCTCACCTATGTACAAAAGACATGACCTGTTAAATAGGCCAGTGTGTTTGTGGACTCACCTTTTAATATATCAAAAATATCTTTATCTTTAAAGGGGCACTGATCCAGACAGATTCCCGTTTCAAACAATCTAATCACGACGTCGAGCCACCAGGTGGTCCCTCGACCGTGACGGACACGGGGACTGGGCAACTGTCTAGAACAAATGAGACAAATGAGACCTAAACAATGAGACAATAAGACGGCGGGTGGCCATCAGATGCCGTTGTTTGAAAATATCCCCGGTAGTTCTAGTCTTACGGTAATAAAATATCCCAGGTAGTTCTAGTCTTACTGTAATAAAGTATCCCCTGTAGTTCTAGTCTTACTGTAATATAGTATCCGAGCAATGTAAGCCTTTTCGGATTTTCTGATGCGTGGATGGTATAACACTGATCCAGTTTGTTTTTGTGGTATTTAGCTCGATAGGTAATGATATCATGTAACACCTTGTTATCTATTTACCTAGGATATTAAAAATACACATTTGATTTTTGTATCCTCAATACAGCGTCGACCCCACAGTCTTTTAGGGAATAAAAATTGCATGTAATACAGTGATTACTGTTCCCTTGTTTTAACCCATGTTTGGTGGTTTTAAACCTGCGCCTGTTTATTTGTCATCATTCACTTGATGGCCAGTTAATGAATTTATAACGGGTATAATGAGCGGTAACACGACTGCGCAGTATGGATGTGCAACAAGAGGAATTATCATGGCAAAAATATAAGAAGTACATTGACTTTTCTTTCAATCCTAACATTATTTACAACTGGGAAATGAAGTTAAACTTAAAAATATTTTCATTTGTTATCGTGACAATGAAATAATAATGGTAAAATGATGACTACAATGATGACTAGATGACTTTCCACTGAAACTGTATTTCATCTTTGTTGAAGAATATCCTTTTGTAAGGATAGGCCTTTATACTATCAACTGCGCTTGAGGGCGGCGCAGCAGAGATCTCAACCCAGTCAAGAATTCTGGGATATCACCCGGGTAGTCAGGGAAAAACAATAACAAAAGCAACAACCAGTCTTGGGTAATTGATCAGTGTCCCTTTAAACCGTCTCACAAAGCTATACAATTGTAACCATTATGTTTTGCAAATGTTGTGTTTAATTTTGTCATTCGTTTTTGCCTGGAAAAGAGGAAATCTTCATGCCACGACTGAGTGCCGCCAATCGAAACATCGCCATAGGCCGCCTTGATTGTAAGCCAAAACCCCTGTGGACAAAAGCCCCCTAGGACAAAAAAACAACCTTGGACAAAAGCCTCTTAGGTAAAAAAGCCATAAGGACAAACAAACAAAACAATGAGGACCTCTGGACAAAACCCCCAAATGAGGACCTCTGGACAACCCCCAAAATGAGGACCTCTGGACAAAACTCCAAAATGAGGACCTCTGGACAAAACCCCAAAATGAGGTCCTCTGGACTAAACCCCCAAATGTGGACCTCTGGACAAAACCCCTAAATGAGGACCTCTGGACAAAACCCCTAAATGAGGACCTCTGGACAAAAGCCCTAAATGAGGACCTCTGGACAAAACCCCCAATTGAGGACCTCTGGACAAAACCCCCAAACATGTTTTAACTGCTGAGTGTTTGACTTAAGTGACATTTTTTGTTTGAATCAGTAATAGAGATTATCAGTGATAGGGATTAACAGGCTTCATTAATAAACTTAGCATTTCGTTTGTAAACATTATTTAGGGTGACGCTGACTTCAAGAGTATTAAAAGTTAGAATTTGGGTGTGTATACATTATTAAGTATTTCAACTCACTGTCATATTGTAACTGGTAGAAATATATGCTCCATAAACTAAGCAGGCAGTAGCATTCCAGCATGGAGATATTGAAGAATAACAAGGGCGGTGTCAAGTAAGCTACAGAGGTTATATGTATACCAAGAAGAGCACTGGAAAGTCCCAAGGTTTTTTTGTCCTGGGTGTTTTGTCCTAGGGGGCTTTTGTCCACAGGGTTTTTTGTCCGCACACCGGCTGAAGGAGTCGCAATCTGCATTTGCCCAACATTTCAACGCTCATCGGAGCACCATATCGTACGGATCAGATCCGTCTTCAAGTCCCATTTCTTATCATAGGATATTTTCGGAGTCTAAACATCAAATTGTGTTCGTTTACACGATTTTTATGTAGAATTAATTGTTGATTCATAATTAATTTTTGATTTTAGGGTTTGTCATCGAAGTGACACTACCAAGTGCCAGTGAATAAAACATAATATAGGAAATGTTTCTACAACTATTATTATAAGCAATGTCGCGATCACTCGTCTTAATTACTGTAAAATTACTGGTTACAATTTTATAAGGATGGTGTGCTGTATAGCTTTGTGAAACGGTTTGATAGGCGAGTCCACAAACACACTAACCTAGTTTTACAGGTCATGTCTTTTGCACGCAGCAAGGCAACACTGACTAAAGCTGTATTAAAGCACAAACAACGGTAACATGAGGTGAGGTGAGGTGAAATTGGGTTTAACGTCGTGCTTGAGAATATTTCGCTCATATGACGACGTGCATGCGTATGTATGTGTATGTGCGGTTGCTTGTACTAGCCCAGACTGAAGCTGGTTTTATAGTGCTACCCCACTGAGATACCATGCCGCAGTGAAGCATGAATACCCCACTCAGACACATTATACTGACTCCGAGCCGACCAATCCTTGTTGTACCCATTAATGCCGGGCGCCAGGCAGGGACCAACAAGTACCATATTTTAACGTCTTTTGGTATGACCTTCAGATCCGTAGGACAGCGACGTCTGTGTTTACATGACAATGCATGTTTACGTGACGATGTGAAAATGTAACTATTTGTTGATCCTATAAATTATATCGTACTATTCGTGATATTTAGTTCGGATATATACTAGGCGTCATTAATAAAGGGTCAAATGATAAATAGCACATGTAAAGAAAAGTTTCTCAGAAATAATAGAACTAAGATTAAGAGTGGCATCATAATGTTTTATGTGTTGACAAATGTGACACATCGTGACATAGAGACAAAAAGTTCAAACAGCGCCAGCAAACATCAGTTGTATGGACAGACAGACAGACACAGACACACACACACACACAGACACACACACACACACACACACACACACACACACACACACACACACACACACACACCACCCCTCAAATCAAGATGACAAACATGAAGCACTCGGTCGTTCAATATCTTGTGTACCCTCTTAGCGCGCCCAAGACACAGGTGCACCTTGTTCTCATGCTCCTTATCAAGTTCATAAAGAAGGCTTGTAGAATCGCATTCCATTCCTCTACTAGAGCTCTGCGGAGTCCTGGGAGATCTACTGGTGCTGGGTGATGTGTGTACACACGTCGCGTTCAACCCAGGCATGCTCCATTGGGTTGAGGTCTGGCGTGCATCCGCTCTACACCCTGCTGCCTAAGGAATTCCGTGACAACCCTGGCCCTATGAGGCCTGGCGTTATCGTCTTGCAGTTAAGTCGGTCGACCATAAAAGCCATGCATAGCTTGCAGAAAGGGCACTGCTATAGGAGCCAGAATCTTGTCCCGATAACGCTGTCGGGTAAGATTACTGTTGGCCACGTGCAATGGAGTACGTCCAGAAGGAGTTATCCCTGCCCAAACCATGACCGGTTCCCCTGCCACAAATGCATCTGTGATTTGCTTTCCATTGCGACGATAAATCCTCTGCCGACCATCATCGAAGGACAAATTGAATGTGCTTTCATCTGTGAAGAGCACACGAGACCATTGACGTTGATTCCAGCGGCCCTGATGTCTACTCCATCTCAAACGCGCCTGCCTGTGACGTGGTTTTCGTAGTGGACGAACTGCAGGTCGCCTACTGCGGAGTGGGGCTGCCCTTAAAAGTCGCCGAACGGTGCTCCTGGATATCCTTACAATGTTAACATTGAAGTTTTCTGTCTGAAGAGCTGCTGCGTTAGGAATCTGTTACGTAACAGCGTTAACAATGTGCCTGTCATCTCGGACTGTTGTGACTCTGGAGCGACCTGGTCGTCGTGCATATTCCACGGACCCATTGGCTTGAAATCTCTGCCACAGTCCACCAATAGCACTCTGATTCACATTAAAGCAGACATCAACCTGCCGCTGAGTTTGACCACATTCCAAAAGGCATATAGCCTGATCCCTAACGTCTCATTTTAAGCTGCTATTTCAAACAGGTACATGAACAGCAAACGACACTTAAAAAGTGTATTGTCCTCCACTTTCGATGGATAAAGAGGCTAAGTGGCAGGTGTATTTCCATATTGACAATTTGAATAAAAATGTGCCATTTGTAACAAAATGTATCGGACGTTAGAAACGTAATAATGACATTTCAACGGCCTGATGTGTTTTTTCCAAACTGTTAAGTAAGTTTGTAAAACATTCAGTTGTATATATTTCAAACAAAAACGAGGAGTTTTAAGAAACAGTGTTACCAATAGCTTGACTCTTCATTAATGACGCCGAGTAACAGACAGGTAGGAAACATAGATCGCTATGGTTCATCTCTATTGTATTTTCCGTCAATGTTTATCAATGTCAGTCATATTACCTTCAATCATTTCACTGGCAGTTGTTTCCCAGCCACCTCAACAGAAACAGACACCTTACATAGGCAAGTTTTATTTTGGCATCGTACAGTGTGGAATATGATATCTTCCTATGTACATGCGTTTTACCTCTTTTCAACAACTGTGGGCGTTTTGATATAGCGCTATTGTCGGGTGCTTATATTTTCTTCCGACTGTTGTTCAGTTTCACATTTTACAGACGGGTATCAATGGATTTCTCGACGTGTTTGTTTCCAAACTTTTTATCCTTCCTCTTGGCCAGTCGGTACTGTACAAGCATTCCACAGCACAAACAGAAACCTGCAGAAACGAACAAGAACAATACCCAATTGAAACAAATGTGTCATTTGTAAAGCATGACGCCCCCGGTGGCAACCATGAAATAATAATGAATTTCAATGGATTTAAATGTTGAAATCGCCGCGAGAAATCAAGTTATACCATTATGAACCTGTGGGTAATTATTTCGGCAATATATTGTTTCCTATTCCTACGATTAAGTGACTTGTGTTTGGAGTAGAAAGTCACGACGTGTCAGTGGGAGGTAAGCCCGACGTGGTGCATGTCTCAGACGTTTACCACGTCGGCGAAATCCTTGACCTCGTAAAGGGAAGCTGACAAAGTTGGAATAATAATGAAGGTGTGTCTTGGATTCGAACAATATATTCCAACATGTGTCCACTTAAACTTAAGGCGTCGCACCCACCCACCCGTGAAGATCCGGTTTACAACTGGTCTTCATCAACCCATGCTTGTTGTAAGAGGTGATTAATGGGGTCGGGTGGTCAGGCTGTTGACTCGGTTCATCCATGTCATCGTACCCCAATAGCGGAAATCGATGCGAACAATGCCAGCCACTGGATTATCTGTTCCAGACTCGAATGCAACGATAAAAAAATGGTCCCAACACCTACTATGAGTATATATATGTACGTACTGAACATGATCCCTCCGGCTCCTATGTACAGTATCCCTTGCCATCCAATAGCGGATTTCAGCTGTGACGTCAGGAGCGCACCTGCCAGCTGAACTACAATCTGGAACAGAGAGGAATAATGTATATTTTGTGGCCAAATGTCGACTTTTCTGTTCTTTTCTGGGGTAATTTCTTTTTGGATAAAATCTCCTTTTTTTGGAAACTCCCATGATATCATTTGGTGGGCGTCATACTCTGCAGAACTAAAATTGGCAAGACGATAGTCGTTACAGTTTGTTGTGCCTGCAACTGAAAAATGTCGGAAACTGTTTTCAACAGAACAGTCACTCACAGTGAAGCTGTCATGTGTATGCAAGCTCCAACACGCCTTGTCTCACGATTGAGCGTGTTCTGAACTGATACCTGAGCTTAACGACTATCGCAAGTGAAAGTGTGGGGTTACGAAAAATCCAAGCGCAGAACCGTTTGTGGGTCAATGTGAAGGCAGAAGGTCATTGATTCGATCACATGCACACGAATGTGAACACTGTTGAACATTAAACCGAACTCCAGCGAACAAAGGTACACTCGTGTCTCCTTATGTACTCACGGAAATAGAGATAAACATATTAGCTGTTTTGTGTAACTTTGAACACAACTAAAGTTTGATTGTAAACTATTCTATATAACTATCGTTTTTCCCAACTGTTTTTTTTCCAGCAGTTTTTGTGAAATCATCCGAAATAGATGAGTTTACAGGAGAGCAAATCGTGTCATTTTACCCCTTGAAATTTCATCGAAGTCAAAACGGATATTTCTGATGCAAGCTATAGTATGCAAATAATCTCCATAGGTTCGCGTACATGATATATTTCATGAAAAACGTCATATACCATTCATTCTTTATTTCTTTTACCCTAATTGATATACAAAGTAATTGATTTAGGGATGATTGTACTATAATTACGAGCTCATTCACAGCTTTGATTGTCAATTGCACAATCGCTATGGCAACGCACGTGCAAATGCATCTTCCAGTGTAAACAGTGCTGCAGGTTGTTGCTACCACCCATTGTTGATTGTGACGTAAGTTCATACATGTTTCTAAATTTGTTCAAAATCTGCAATTTTTTGTTGTTTTTACCTGTAAAATGGCATTTTGGATGGTGATTAGAGGACCAAAATTAAAAGGCCTAGTTGGGGAAAAACATATTTTTTTAAGTATTTGTTAACACTACCTATTTTAATGAAGTAATAAACAAATAACCACTAATTTAAAATAGACGACAATGTTTCATTTTCGAAATATAAGACCTGTATTCTAAGATTTTGTATATAGAGACTGGATAGTGTTTGAGCTGCTGGTGCAAAACAAGATATTCTAAATTGAAATTATGAGCCGAAATATGTTTTTTTGTGCAACAGTTTGTGATGGCAGAAAATTTGACAACGTCTATACTTAGATTTGGATGCACCAGCGTGTGGCTGAGAGTCTCCCTGTAAATGACAGGAAGAACAGGCAGTTGATGTCGTAAACTCACCATGCAGGTGTAGAGTAGGCCGTAGTTGACGCTGTAGTACTTCTGACCATACAGCGAGACTGTCAATGAGATCATTAGGGCGTAGAATCCCGAGATTGTCCCGTAGATCAGACACAGCCAGATCATCAGCATCACTTTCCCGCCATATTCACACAGGGTGAAGGTCGCTCCTGCTGTTCCAAACACCCCGATGACAATGGTGAGTGATTCCTGTGTGAGAGTTATTCGGGTGATTAACATAAATCATTCATACATATATAACATATTTGTAGGAATGTGAAAGAACGCATGAAGGTTATTCTTTGATAAAGTAGGTCAGTCTTTCATATTGTTAGCAGTTAATGTAACTGTTTGACACTTTCAGAGAAGCTGGGACCCGTGAAGATCCGGGGTAGAATAGGCCTTCAGCAACCCATGCTTGCTACAAAAGGCGACTATGCTTGTCGTAAGAGGCGACTAACGGGATCGGGTGGTCAGGCTCGCTGACTTGGTGGACACATGTCATCGGTTCCCAATTGCGCAAATCGATGCTCATGCTGTTGATCCCTGGATTGTCTGGTCCAGAGTCGATTATTTACAGACCGCCGCTGTATAGCTGGGATATTGCTGAGTGCGGAGTAAAACTTAACTCACTCACTCACTCAGAAGCTGGTAAGTGACAGTGATGGCAAATTATTTTACGACACTGTTGTATGGGACTTTGATGTGTCGAAGGGTTGTCTCGAAGTATAAGTTTGATCACAGCATATTCCTTATTTAGTCATCATGTTGCGGTTGTGTCGCACCTCGGATAAGTATTAACGTGGGTCCCTACAGCTTCGACGCAATGCTTTGTGATCGTAGCTTCTTGTACCGTTGTCAGACATGAGTGAAGAAAGACCGAACAGAAAAGATGAATGTACCATATAAAAAAAAACTTAAAGGAATTTTGCATCTCTTAACGCTGAAACTAAATAGGTACAAAGAGGCATGTCCGTTGAAGGATATATTTTACATGAACTTGTTGAGAATCAATAATACTTCAACAAGAGATCTTGTAAACATTTAAGTACATCCTTAAGAAATGACGATTTTCGTTCTACAGAAACTAAAAAAAGGATCATGTTCGTTTGCGGACTATCCACCTATAACTGAATCATTCATTTTTCAATTATTTCAAAAGCGGAATTTGGAGATTCGAATTCCAGAATATGAATACAGCTACGAACTAAAAGTAAACTATTTTAACTTTGACTCCTCCCGCTAAACACCCCTGGACGTACCCTGTAGCCAATCTTGTCCCCCACGGCTCCCCAGAACGGTCGCCCCAGAGCATTAAAGGCCGATCCGACAGAGCCAGCCAGAGCCAGAAAATAGTCATCTTTGATGAAAGTCTGGGAAAATGTCTGCAAATAAACATGACTGCAATGAGGTAAAGTATATTCCTTTCAAATCGATATTGTTGTTAGTTTTTTTATTCTTTAGTTTCTGAAAAAAGTATTCTTATTACACATAAACACACGCAAACACACACACACACAGACAGACACAGACACACACACACAGACACACATCCCAATAAACCAAAGAAGAGAAGTGCCATGGCTGTCCACAGTGAAACCAGAACAAATGTACTTTAAAAAACATCATGCATGCATCCTGATTTAATAAAATGTAAGTTGAATGCTCAAATGCAAAATTGCCTTAATGATGACGCTTGTATTGTCAACACAATATTCCCGCTGTTGGGATTACAAAGCCCAGTTGGCTGCAATGCTGTACAAATCGTTGTAAAATCCCCTCACTCACTTTCTCACTCTTACCTTGTAGAAGTTCGTCACAAAGAAAATGCCAAGGGCCACACAGCCGTAGATGACCCACAGCAAGTAGAACAACTTCGACCGAAGAACCTGACGTGGAGTGTAGTTGCCATCGTCGTCATCAGTGTCACCACTGGGGACGGCCATGCAAAGGTTGGTTAGTCAGCATTGCCTCCATATATCAGTGGGCAGTTACATAATACAGTTATTAATATTGTTGTGTTCCGTCATATCTGATGCAGTTCCCTATTTTGACCTTTGCCATGTGTTCCCACTTTGTCTGAATCGAAAAATGACTTTTTAGACAATTTTTCCAATATTGACTCTGTTCATAGAAGCGTCTTATGAAAAAGGAAATGTTTTTTGTTGCATGTATCACAGCAAGGAAGGTTCCCCTATAGTTGTTTGGTTCATTACGGTCAAGAGAAGAGGGTTTCAGAACAATACACACTGGACTGGAGGCAACATGGGCTGTAGGCATTACATGAAGACGCCAAAAGATTTAACGACAATAATTTGGAATCGAACCAAAGAAAGCTTGTTGTGTTTCCTGGTGTATATCGGTTCTCTGTTGAACTACACGATCTGTCGATTATCTGCAATTTTCTGCAAGATCTGTGACAACCTTCCAGTGACCATGTATCTGTAATTTACCGCCCTCAAATTTATTGTATAATATCACGTTTTGCTTCATTTTTCCTTCTGTAACTCTCCCCAGGAAGAGAAATGCAGACATATCTGTTAATACTTTAAGTAACGTTAATCAATCTGCCTTTGCAAGTTATTGATATTTTATAATGTATCATATTCACAGAAGAACATCGTCGTGACGTAGATGGCTTCGACCAGTGCCGTCTCACCACTATCAGAAGGCGTTGCCAAAATTGTCATAATCCTCCACCCATTTCAAACAATACTGGTCCGTGGGGTAGCCAAATGGTCACGCTGAAGACCCGGGTTCGATTCCCCACATGGATGCAATGTGTGAAGCCCATTTCTGTTGTACTCCGCCGTGATATTGATGGAATATTGCCAAAAGCGGCGTAAAACTAAACTCACTCACTCAAACAATAATACATTTACAACTTGTTCAACACTTGACTACCAATCGTCCATAATAAACAAAGCCACCTGTCTGTGCTGGATACTGTGTCGAGATCTTCTTTCAACTTTTCATCTGGCATCTTCTCTTGGTCAGGGCTCTTCTCCGCATTGTCCTCCTGTATAGCCAAATCGTCACAGTACAAAGTTAAACATTAATGTTAAAAAATGTTAAAAAAATAACCTAACATGTTTTTTTTGTTTTATACAATTATTTTCGGTTTAAACAAGAAATGACTCCAGTGTAGTTTTTATTGAAGCAATATCTTATGAGTAACAGATTCCTATAGTTCTTAAAACAAGAATATCTTCACAGACTACTTACTTAATCGTTGAAAACAATGTAGGCAACGATAGGAAAAGTGTGAAATACGTCAGCTCAAATAATATAACACAAGCGTCGAAAGTAGTCCGCCAGGAGGCGTTGCACAACATTTTTGTTGTTTTGTTTTATGGAAACAGAATCGTCAATAACCACAGCCAAACGCCATGGAATCACTTTTACTTCATGTGAATGCCGTAAATTACATTATCATATGTCAATTCATGTTAAGTATATCCGTTGTTTGAGAATAAATGTCTCAATAAGCCTTAATAGATTCCTTAATTTTTACGACAGACAATCCTGAACACACATATTGGAAAACACCTATTGATGTATTCTTTTATACAAAATAATAGTGTAATACGCGCGTTCTTGTTTCCTTTGTTATTGACTTGTTCAAGGTTACGGAAAGAGGTGATTGGCAGCCAATACAAGAGATACAAGATATAGTAACCTGTGTGGGCGTGTCAGTGGGCGTGGCTATGAGGAAGAGGACGGCGAGGATCTGTATGGCTGTGTAGACCCCGCCCAGCAGCAGGAAGCTGTATGGTACCCTGTCTAGAAGGGAGCTCTGTGTGAAGTACCTAGACAGGATACAATCGGTATCAAAGTGTAATTACTGAAACAGTCAGTTTATCTGTGAGTTAAGGCTATAGAAGTCACGTGTCTCAAACGGTATGCTAAACAGCCAGCGGTGTGATCAAGGACACTATACTGCTGCCACTCACCCATCCTCCAGCCAAACACATTAACTCACGGTAGTTTCCGGAACACAAGTAGTTTTGTTTAATGTTTCTTGGCAACAAATGTTGACTTAAGAAAAAATTCTTCTTGAAAATATATCTTTTTACGTGCCTTATGAATAGTTTGATTTAAGATTTTTACTGTATATCACCTTTAATCTCAACTTCACCGTGTATACTTCACGAGTTTGTGTAAAGACGCTCGTTTGCTGTTTTAACAAACAAATCACAGTCTGGTTCCATCGAAAGAGAAACAAATAAGCGAGTTTGAGACCAATGATGAACACATATCAGACCCCTGAGAAAGGAAATAAACTCTTCGTTGCACGTGTAACACCAACGCGGTTTGGTGAACAGTTAGAGACACTTACAAATCATCTTTTATTGTTTCATCAGGGGAGACGTTGTCAGGGTTGATGAAGGCCGTGACGACCTGGTTGAACACGAAGGTTCCAAACCCGATTCCACAGATAATGATGCCTGTCACCAGACCTGATCTGTTGGGAAACCACTGAAACAGAGGATGTTTGTATAGTGTGGATGGATACTTCCGGTTATCCCGGGCTGAATGGTTTGTAGTCATCCCGCACTAACTGGCCACCATATTTCGGTCAGCGGCATGCTGTAAATCGACCTGGTCATCATGATGGCAGACAATCCACCAAGTCGCCGCGATATTATCATATCCATTATTCGGTTGCCTTTGACAAGCAATGCTCAAAGTGCTTGTCCCGGCTAAGCTCGATGATTAAAAACAGGAATTACAAGTATCAGGAAAGATACAAGTTGTTTACATCTGACACAATCAACGATTCGATTTTCCCTCTTTCAAGAACAAGCAATAGCATTTGTTGCTTCAGGGTACACCCATCAGAATAATTATCCGGAACTCTTATATACATTAGCCTTATACGATACAATGCCTTTGACATTTTTGTTACACTGACGTAAATTCCCTTTCACTCAGCCCAATAACTCTTTGGAAAAAGTTATTACACGATGTGGTTTCACGTCCATGACATTCCTGTCAAGAGTGAGTATCTCTCTCTCTCCTTTACTCTTTTGCCCCTGCCACGTCGGTATTTTGAAACTGACCTTGAGGGCACAGCTCCAGGGTACACCATACTCTTCCCAGCGCCATTGACGACGCCATAGGTCAAGGTCGTCAAAAGGAGGGAACGCTGCATGGCACGCAACCAACCAAGTTACCATGATGGCACACAATCAACCAAGTTACCATGATGGCACGCAACCAACCAAGTCATCATGATGGCACGCAACCAACCAAGTCAACATGATGGCACGCAACCAACCAAGTCACCATGATGGCACGCAACCAACCAAGTCATCATGATGGCACGCAACCAACCAAGTCATCATGATGGCACGCAACCAACCAAGTCACCATGATGTCACGCAACCAAGTCATCATGATCGACTTAGTCACACATCTGACACAATCAATGATCTAATTTTCCCTCTTCCAAGAACAAGCAATAGCATTTGGTGATCCAGGGTACGCACATCAGAATATACGATGCAAGGTAACTGTGCATAACATTAAATTGCATAAAATAAAGGTTATTTGAAAAGTTATAAATATATCCCTAAATATACATGTAGCAAAGCTCTTTGCATGAAATTTCATGTCACGTATTTCGCGCGGCACGTGCACAACATCAGGCCCCGACGGGCTGCAATACATCCAGTTTCGCTCCAACGTCACCGACAGGCACGTCTTGCCTGGTGCAGACAGCATCTACGGTACAGGAGACAAGATTGGATTGGTGTTTACTGACAATTCGAGATTTCATCTTGACAACTCAGATGGCAAGGCAAGGCAGGGGTGTATAGACGGAGATGTGAACGGTATGCTGACGCGTGCGCGATTCAACGTCGACAGTTTGGTGGTGAAAACGTTATGGAATGGAGGGGGGTGGGGGTGTGGCATCACATCTCATGGCCGGACACAACTTGTCATTGTCAATGGCAATCTGGCAGGTCTGCGATACACGGATGAGATCAGTGGGCCTCATGTGTAGCCGTTCATTCAAAGACTGAGACATAGATTCACGCTTCAGCAAGGGAATGCCCGTCCAAGTATCGCTCGTATTGTGACAGATTCCCTGAGACAGCAGAACATTCCGGTACTGCCCAGGCCAGCTGTTTCTCCGTATATGTCCGCTATCGAGCACGCTTGAGTTGAAATGGAGCGACGTTTACGTCAAGTCCAGAATCTGAATTGGGACAAGCATTGGTTCAGACATGGAACAACATTCCCCAAGCTTTCTACAATCGCTTAGTGTCATCTATTCCTCGTCGTTGTTAAGCCTGCATCAACGCTAATGGTGGACACACACGATACTGAATTTGTGAACTGTCTTTTGACATCACATCTCTTCAAGGGCCTCGTCACGATGCCTAGCGTCAAATCACACAGATTTCGATATTATCTTGTCAACAGTTCAATAGTGATTAAGGATGGAAAACGCCACAACTCATGTTAACATGTTTTTGCATTAAATATGGCATAACATTAAATAATGCACAGTTACTTTATTCCAGTAGTATACAGTACCAGGAACTCTTATATATACTAAGCAGCAAAAGAAACGTCAGTTTGGAATTTTCCTTCGCAGAAACGGATAACTGTGAACTCATTTAATGTTTTGATTGTATATTGTTGACAACATCTCCAACTTTACCTGAGCAAAGACATTCCTTGCCAAACTCAGAATGGAACCCAGGAAATGGTCTCAAAAACGCAACCTAATCTCGGAGATGGTACGGTGTTCTCCATGTTTTTCATGCACCTCATGCTACACGTGCTGTTCACAAGGATCATCCCTATAAAATGCACCCCCAAACCTGGTTGAAACATTTACATTACAACATCAGCAGTGTGCCGCGACTCACGACAGCTGAGAGAAACGTGGCGCTAGGAAGACTTGAAGCTTGTCACACTGCAAAGCCGTTGCCTATCACTTCCAGGTCAACGTTCGGACCATCTACTGGCTGCAGCAACGTTTCCGGGCCACATAACCACAAATGATCACCTCGTACTGGCAGACCAAGGGTGACCACAAGACGACAAGACCGCCATGTTGTGCGACAGCATGTACAGAATCCCTTTATGCAGGCATCCGAAACAACACGCCAGACAGTGGGAACACACGGAAGACCAATTAGTACTGATACAGTACGCCGACGTCTTAACAGCGGGAACCAAGTACGCCGAACCTCAATTGCCGTAGACCTTACCGTGGACCTATCCTTACCCTCGTCATCGGCGTGAACGTCTACAGTTTGCCCTACAACACCAAAACTGGCGATACAGGCAATGGACAACTGTTCTGTTCACAGATGAGAGTCAGTACTGCGTATCAGGCGTTACTCAGACCAATGTGTTATGAAAAGAGACTCATGGGGAGGTGCAAGCATCATGGTATGGAGTGGAATAGGTTTGAGCCAGAGAGTGGGTCCTGTGGTGTTCGAGAACCTTGGTCCAGTGTGAGGATGCGGCATCACAGCGGTGCGCTACATCAAACAAGCTCTCAGACCCCCAGTCATACCACATTTCGCACGTCACCGGAACAACATTTTCCAGCATGATAGCGCCCGGTCCACACTGCCAGAGCTACACGGGACTTCCTACAGCAGAACGGTGTCACCATTATGCAGTGGCCAGCCCTTGGTCCTGATTTAAACCCAGTTGAACATCTTTGGGATGAAATTCAGAGGAGACTGAATAATGTCATACCAAGGCCGAACACAGCCGATTTATTGCGACAGGTCTTTCTGAGAGACTGGTTCCAGGTGCCACTGGCCTTCATCAATCGATTGGTGCACTCCATGCATAGACGCTGTGCTGCAGTTATCGCCGCGCGTGGTGGTCACACTAGATACTGAATTCAAGAGTCTGAATGGACTGCAAACGTTCACGTAATGTCTTGGAATTGTGCTGAGTTATTCATTGATGTGTCAAGAAATGTTTTTGATCCGCTTATTATGTCCATTTCTGTAATGATTTGATTACAGTGCCTATCTTATTTTGAATTCGTACTGACGTTCGTTTTGCTGCTGAGTATACATTAGCCTAATACGATACAATGCTTTTAAAAATTTTGAAACTGACATAAAATCCCTTTCACTCAGCCCAATAACCCTTTTGAAAGTTTCCTAAGACGATGTTGTTTCACGTCCACGACATTGCTGACAAGAGAGAGTCCCTCCCTCCCTTACTCTTTCGTCCCTCCCACGTCAATATTTTGCAACTGACCTTGAGGGCACATTTCACAGCTCCAGGGTACGCCATACTCTTCCCAGCGCCATTGATGATGCCATAGGTCAAGGCCGTCAAGAGGAGGGAATGCTGCATGGTGAAGTAGGTGAAGAGCATACCGGAACTGGAAGAGAGTACATTACGTATTGCTGTAGCACAGATACCTTGTTACGGTTTGTTACGGTTTGTTACCGCTTGTCTGTTTCACATGGAGGGAAAGGTCCGACCTGCGGCATGTTGCGGCATGTTTCGGTTTGTTACGGCTTGTCTTTTTGACGTGGAGAGAAAACAAAAATAAGAAAAAGGGCCAACAGGATTCGAATCCACAATGATGGATTTCCGGAAGTCTAAACAATGTAGCTCTGCACAGCCTATTCAGACGCTTGACCGACTGAGCCAGTCTAGTCCTCTGAAAAGTGGAAACTGTGTTTACAAAACTAAGGTTAAGATCTACACTGATTGTGGAAGAATACCTGAAGATCAGTCCACCAATCAGCGTACAAATCCTTGGAGACAGTTTCTGTTCTATCCAGCCTAATATGGGCATACAAAATGCCAAGGACAAATAGTTCGCTGTAGAGATCCAAACAGTTTCTGAGTACGTAGCATCATTTGACCCACTTCTGGCGCGCAGGTATGACGTCAGATAGGGTGTCATGTTGCCTGGAAACAAGGAAAGTGATCGTGTATGTAGTGACGGAAAGAAAATAAGTGAACGTGTCATAACAATAAGAACGTTCTCCAATATATTTGACACTTTATACTGAAGATGTCGACATTTCACTCTTATGTATATGGTTAGCTTGTTGATGTGAAAACATGATATAAAACACTCCTTCCATCACTGTAGGATTATAAATAATCCACTCCATTGATGAGATTTCTGCATTATGGGGTAGATTCTGGTGTGCTCTGCTTTATCAGTGTTTGTTCTGGAAAGTATTCTGCTCTATCGGTAAAGGCTCTGGTATATAAACCTCTCTACAAGTGAAGGTTCTGGTATATGTTCTGCTCAGTCAGGGAAGGTTCTGGTATATGTTCTGCTCTGTCAGGGAAGGTTCTGGTATATGGACCTCTTTACGAGAGAATGTTCTGGTATATGGACTCTCTACAAGTGAATGTTCTGGTATGTGGACTTCTCTATAAGTTTGGGTAGTGGTATATGGACTTCTCTACAAGTGACTGTTCTGGTATATGGACTTCTCTACAAGTGAAAGTTCTGGTATGTGAACTTCTCTACAAGTGAAGGTTCTAGTATATGGACTTCTCTACAAGTGAAGGTTCTGGTATATGGACTTCTCTACGAGTGAATGTTTTGGTATATGGATTTCTCTACAAGTGAAGGTTCTGGTATATGGATTTCTCAAGTACTGGTATATGTGAAGGTTCTGGTATATGGATTTCTCTACAAGTGAAGGTTCTGGTATATGGACTTCTACTTCTGGTATATGGACACAAGTGAAGGTTCTGGTGGTATATGGACTTCTCTACAAGTGAAGGTTCTGGTATATTGACTTCTCTACAAGTGAAGGTTCTGGTATATGGACTTCTCAAGTACAAGGACTGAAAGTTCTGGTATATGGATTCTCTACAAGTGACTTCTCTACTGGTAAGTGAAGGTTCTGGTATATGGACTTCTCTACAAGTGAAGCTTCTGGTATATGGACTTCTCTATAAGTGTAGATTCTGGTATATGGACTTCTCTACAAGTGAAAGTTCTGGTATATTGACTTCTCTACAAGTGAAGGTTCTGGTATATGGACTTCTCTACAAGTGAAGGTTCTGGTATATGGACTTCTCTACAAGTGAAGCTTCTGGTATATGGACGTCTCTATAAGTGAAGCTTCTGGTATATGGACTTCTCTATAAGTGAAGGTTATGGGTTTGTTTCCTGTCCCTGTGTCCTCCTATATCGATGCTTGTTTTGTAAAATCATTTTGTGTTGTTCATGAGACGTGTTCCTGCTGCTATCAAACCATAGTTAACTGGACTGATAACTGTTAACTGAATAACGGGATAATACATATTCATGAACACTGACACATGCAATATACACGACTGTTTTGTTCTGGAACAGCATTACCGGCTATATGGTTTCAGTATAACCATGACACAATATGTGGAGTCACGGTGAAAGGAATACTTGTTCTCTGCACAATTAACTTACCAAAGATGTATCCGGTGCTGAGGGTGCTATGAATTAGGAACCCGCCAATCACAGTCAGCATACCGCGGACAGGCAATGTGCGCAGGCGCGACAGGATGTTCGTCACCATCTCGGACATACTTTCCAGGTCTCAGTGTCTAATATGTAAGAACATCAAAACAAATGGAGTATATTTCATTCCAAACTCTAAATTCAATTACATAAAATCACTCATGTTACCAGTAGATATTGGATAACAATATGCAGTCGGAAGCTGCCGAAACAAGATCTCCACCATGAACATAATATTGGTTATTAATGGTCAAAGGTTCAAGTCAGGTATCGAATTCTTTTCCATGGCATAAAGAAATTGATTTCTAACTGGCTCTCGGGTAAGGGGCCTATTGGAACAGGCGACCAGTTTAAGAGTACATAGCCAGACGATATCGTCTGCATGTCTAAGACATCATTGGCAGACGTGTTCGTCAACTTCAAATCCAAACACCACTTTCATGGAACTCTGATCTACTCTCTCGTATTGGTGGAACAACATAAGTTGAGAAGTCATTGTCACCTCACCAGAAGAATTCAAGGAAAGTCCGGCACGTCTGGTCAACAGGGTTGGTCATGCCCGATATCGACTACTCATTGCCAATTTTCAGTTTTTACCCCCAACCTCTTTAACGATAGCTGTATCGATCACACGTTCTTTGGGTAGTATGTATTTTGAACCCTTTTTTATTGTCATGTCAATTCTCGGGCTGGAGAGATAGTTGTTTGGTATATGTGACACTGTAACTGGGGAGATCCATATTCGGTATATGTGTCACTGTAACTGGGGAGTTCTATATTCGGTATATGTGACACCGTAACTGGGGAGCTCTATATTCGGTATATGTGACACCGTAACTGGGGAGTTCTATATTCGGAATATGTGACACTGTAACTGGAGAGTTCTATATTCGGTATATGTGACACCGTAACTGAAGAGTTCTATATTCGGTATATGTGACACCTTAACTGCGGAAATCTATATTTGGTATATGTGACACCGAAACTGGAGAGCTCTATATTCGGTATATGTGACACCGTAACTGAAGAGTTCTATATTCGGTATATGTGACACTGTAACGGGAGAGTTCTATATTCGGTATATGTGGCACCGTAACTGGAGAGTTCTATATTTGGTATATGTGACACTGTAACTAGGGAGTTCTATATTCGGTATATGTGACACTGTAACTGGAGTTCTATATTCGGTATATGTGACACCGTAACTGCGGAGTTCTATATTTGGTATATGTGACACTGTAACTGGAGAGTTCTATATTCGGTATATGTGTCACCGTAACTGGGGAGTTCGATATTCGGTATATGTGACACTGTAACTGGGGAGTTCTATATTCGGTATATGTGTCCCCGTAACTGGAGAGTTCTATATTCGGTATATGTGTCACCGAAACTGGGGAGTTCTATATTCGGTATATGTGACGCCGTAACTGCGGAAATCTATATTTGGTATATGTGACATCGTAACTGGAGAGTTCTATATTCGGTATATGTGTCACTGTGACTGGGGAGCTCTGGATTCGGTATATATGTCACTGTAACTGGGGAGTTCTGGATTCGGTATATGTGACACCGTAACTGCGGTGTTCTATATTCGGTACATGTGACACTGTAACTAGGGAGTTCTATATTCGGTATATGTGACACCGTAACTAGGGAGTTCTATATTCGGTATATGTGTCACTGTAACTGGGGAGTTCTGTATTCGGTATATGTGACACTGTAACTGCGGAGTTCTATATTCGGTACATGTGACACTGTAACTGGAGAGTTCCATATTCGGTATATGTGACACCGTAACTGGAGAGTTCGATATTCGGTGTATGAGTCACCGTAATTGGGGAGTTCTATATTCGGTCTCCAGTCTCAAAAAGGTTTATCTCCTAATTGACGAATTAGCACTTGCTCCAAAACACTGTACAGACGCTTGTTAAGATTATCTAGACAATCTAGCTGTGGTAACCCCAAACAACATTCATCAAAACGAGTTTACGCTCGATTAAACCGGCACTTTTGATTCAACACGCTAAAATACCACTTCATTTGTGTATCAACTCAGGACTCTCGGCACTTAAACTCCATTTTCTGGAATGCATGCCAAATTATAGGTTCATAAATCCCCAGGTTAAACGTTACACTAATTAGAGGCAACGTGGAATCATATAGTGGTTGTGTTATTGACGTATTCCATTCTCATAAACCTGATGAAGGAGGAAGCATTAGCTCTGAAACGTCGTGTTAAAGAATAAAATGAAGAGGTTATCCATTAAACAAGTTTTCAAACCTACGTTGTCAAGTGTGCTTATAGTTTTGTAACACTTCAGAAACAATGGAAACCAGAATTAGTTTTTCTCTCTGTGATTTTCAAGTTCAATTCAGACCTGTCAAACATTCTGGTGTAATCCAAGCACTATGGTCATGAAGTAATACCATGAAATTTGGAAACAGTAACTGAATAAGGACAATAGTTTGGAGAAACCTTTAGTTGATTCAACCATCCATCCATTTATACAGGCACACGTGCGTACACAAACACCCATCCACGCACATGTATGCACGCAGATCTACCTAAATACCTACAGGCAAACGTAGAACATACATACGCCAGTACACCTATACATACAGTTACACGTACATACATCACAGTACGCCTATACATACAGTTACACGTACATACATACGCCAGTACGACTATACATACAGTAACACGTACATACATCACAGTACGCCTATACACAGTACGCCTATACATACAGTAACACGTACATACATCACAGTACGCCTATACATACAGTAACACGTACATACATCACAGTACGCCTATACATACAGTAACACGTACATACATCACAGTACGCCTATACATACAGTTACACGTACATACATCACAGTACGCCTATACATACAGTTACACGTACATACATCACAGTACGCCTATACATACAGTTACACGTACATACATCACAGTACGCCTATACATACAGTTACACGTACATACATCAGTTACACGTGAAACACCACAGATATCGTACCCAGATATACCAGTTACAGCTGCTGTACGCCTATACATACAGAACACGTACACCAGTAGACAATATATAAATATCTCTTTTAGGGTGAAATACTGTAGTTATCAGTTATTGTACTCAAGTGATGAAGATTTATGTTAAAACTATTTAAATCTGCCTCAATGACATTGCAAAACGACAAGGCAACAAGTAAGTAACTTACATACAAGAGGCCGCCTCCATCTGTTGACACTGATACAAACTGACCTGGCTTCGACCTTTGCAATTTATAGACTACCTGTATTTATTGACTACTTGAAACGGACAGCCCATGAGCAGAATGCAAACACTGTCCTATACCATTAGAATTAAAAAGGTAAGCTGACAGTAACTTCCTCCATTCGAACGCTATCAAATAACACTTAGAATTCAAACAACTGGGGTGGCATCCATTGTTGTAAAGAGGTGTCAACGCGTGGTATATATGCGTCGACTGGGGAATTAGCTCATAATTAAGATGAAGTGTGCGTTGATGAAGACGAAGGCATAGTTGAATTCAAACGTCTTTAGTACATGACAAACAAATACACACGACATGAGCGAGATGAGCGGAGTACCTGCTCAACCCCAGGGCGTTTCCTATACGAGCGGCATTATCCTGCTCGTGGTCGTCCCAACCGACAGTCCAAATACCGAACTCGTACTCCTTCTTGTCTAGATGTGAGCATACTAAGTATATATGTACAGTTTTTGACAACAATGGACAGGCGACGACTCATCAATGGACAGACAGAAAAACAATAGCACTTCCTTGACCAGTTGATGTGATGGCAGACACGGCCAAGCGGGATTACCAATGAAGGTTATAAATGTCTTATACAATAATTAATGGGCTGACAAGTCAGTTATCAATGCGGTAGTGATAAGGATGTACAGTAGTGATTAAAAATACAGCTTAGCGTCATATATATATATATATACAATAAAGTCTCACATGTCTTGAGTACATAGTTTTGGACTTTTTAAATATTTGGACGATGGCTGTCCTGAATTAGTCACTATAACAGAGGTAAACATGGTCAGCAAGCAGCATCCATGGTTGTATTGTTTGTCATAAAATAGACGATCATTCCTTTTAGCCATATGGTTCGTAGAATACTTCAGGTTTAGGGACAGTTCATACACGGTGACATGTCTCATGATTTAATACATAATTGTTTTCACCAGCAGTTTAAATGGCAAATGTCTGATTGCAATGAAACGACGCTAAAACAAACGTCCAATCAAATCACATGCATGTGCGAAAGAAAGTCTGTGGGAAGTTCCTGATAAGAGAGATTGTGAAATTGCCCGAATAACAGAATGGGACCGGTATATACGTTATATATGTGACCATCGTGACGAGCGGACGCTTTAACCACTTGGCTACCCCACAATATCCTCCCTATATATGTAGGATTACGGGGGCCGGGGGGGTAGCCTAGTGGTTAAAGCGTTGGCCCGTCACGCCGAAGACCCGGGTTCGAATCCCCATATGGGTACAATGTGTGAAGCCCATTTCTGGTTTCCCCCGCCGTGATGTTGCTGGAATATTGCTAAAAGCGGCGTAAAACCAAACTCAGTCAGTCAGTCAGTATGATTACGGCCTAATCCGTCGAAATTTTGAGCGGTCAGCAGTGCCGATCCGTCGAATCATGCTTGAGTGGTTCTGTGCTAATCGGTCGAATTTCAGACTGTGTTAACACACTGGGAGAGTGTAAGTTCATTAATTAAGGGTTCGGAAGTAGCACTGTATCAGAAATTTCCCGTCAATATTTATCAATGTCAGTCATATAACCTGTCACTTTCTTCACAACCACTTTAATAAGAACAGACACCTGACATAAACAGACATGTTTTATTGGTTAATCGGACAGTATGAAATATGAAATCTATTTATGTACATGTGTTTTAACTCTGTTCCATGAACTGTATGTGTTGTGATAAACCGCTATTCTCGGGTCGTTATATTTCTTTCCGACTGTTGTTACGTTTCACATTTTACAGACGGGTATCAACCGAGTTCTCCACGTGTTTGTTTCCGAACTTTTTCTCCTTCCTCTTGGCCAGTCGGTACTGTACAAGCATTCCACAACACAAACAGAAACCTGCAGAAACGAACAAGAACAATACCAAATTAAAATGTTATTTGTAAAGTACAACGCCCTATGATTGCAACAATGAAATAGTATTGGATTTCAATGGATCTAAATGCTGAAATAGTTGCGAGAAATCAATTTATACCATTATGAAAAAATGGGCAATTATTTCTGCAATATATTGTTTCCTATTCCTACGGTTAAGTGACTTGTTTATGCTAAACAGTATGTGTTAGGAGTACAAAGTCACGGGGTGTCAGCTTCATGTAGGAGGAGTGAGTGAGTGAGTGAGTGAGTGAGTGAGTATAGTTTTACGCCGCTTTTAACAATATTCCAGCAATATCATTGCGGGGGACAACAGAAAGTGTTTTCACACATTGCACCCATGTGGGGAATCGAACCCGGGTCTTCGGCCCTGGGGTAAATTGAACAGACGTAACGTCAGTAGTGTTAAAGTTTTGATGACGCGTCGTCCTTTTGTCAAAACGTAGCGGTTCTGTCAGTTTTCATCAATCCTTTTTTTGTAATTTAGGCCCAAAAAAATAAATGTTATGGTTCCGATTTCCTACATTTTAGAACTAGGGTAGGTAGGTAGGGTTTTTTTTTGGTTTTTTTGCAAAATAATTTTGAAGCCTATAAAAATCTGTAGGACAAATGTCCTAAGTGGGTGTCTGGCGATAGGCCATTGACCTAAAGCTCTTTTTGACATTTTTTAAATCCCAATGCCATCATATAACTAAATTGTTAATGACATTTAATGTTGCAACTTGGATTCTAGATATACAGCAAAGTTAAAAGATCTAATCCCACTGTTGATAAATAAAAAATTTATTTTTCTAACATTTTTCAAATAATACATCTACAACTTAAATAAATTGAGTTTTTAATGAAAATGCAAGCATTTATAATGTCAAGAAATATCACAAAAGAAGCAAAAACTATAGCGATTTTTTTCCATTTGTGACATGTCATAACATCCCCGTGCCTTTTTCTTTTATATTTTCATTTTTACGTAATCAGAAAATTATAAAAAGCCACTGATATCGGGAAATAGGCGACCATACATATTATTTACGAAATCTTTATAGGCGACCATACATATTATTTCAGAAATCTTTATATTATATTATAAAGATTTCTTAAATAATATGTATGGTCGCCTATTTCCCGATATCAGTGGCTTTCCGCTCGGTAACATGACACAACAACGGAAAATACCTCCGTTTTCGAAGCTTCGTATAAATAACATGCGAGGCGAATCGTTTGATGGCGGGTATCGTTCGAAAGCTCTGAACATCAACAATATCACTATACCCTTGCTGAGAGTACTTTCACAGTTGTAAGAAGCGGTTTTATTGGATAAAGATTGGTTTCTAATGACGCTTTTTCGCCACAGTTTGCTATAAGAGTCGTGATTGGTCAAAATCAGACACGTGACATGAGGCAGCCAATCATATTACGGCAATGGATACACTCCTCGTAAACGAAAACTTTTATATTTAGACGAAAGTTTTGAGTAAAATAATGCTATTCAGAACATATTAAGCACGAAATCGCTATGTATACGTAAATAATGGAACTTACTGGACGTATCGTGCTGGGTTATGACCTGTGACAAAAATGCTTCATGCATATATTTTCGCATTAAACATCGTGTCCAAGCGTGAAGATTGAGGCGACGAAAGCCGAGATGTCACTTGTCAGTGACTTGACTCGCATTGCATGATCGCACAAAAAGATGGAAATAGTAGTTTTATATGTACGTTTGACATCTTTTATGAATGCTATTGTTGATTTTATTCATTAGTTCATTCAATTTATTTATTGATTTCCTTGAAACATTGTTACATGCGGGTGGGGTCGGGAAAGCCCGTTTCTGGTTGTCCAATACTTAAAATAGCAGCCAATCGCGCAATCCATTACATGTACATTTGGTAGCTTAGTGTGATAAAAATGGATGCGTAAATACATACACGCCGCAGAAACATGATCAAGATTTCGTGGTTAGTTTTTGATGAATTCGTAAATGATAATGTTCGTAATTTATTTGGTCCAATATGTGAAAATAACATCGAAATTATCGATCGGCCCGAGTGTCCTAATTAGTAAAAAAGTAGTCGGTCATTTGAAAATGTTATCGGACTATGACCGAAGGCCGTAGACAATTTGACAAAACAACTTGGATTCGGACGAAGGATTGGGTGAAGGACATTGGATTCCAGCACGTGACCACGTAACATTGCGGCGGCCCTCCCACCAAAATCCCCCACCCGTGAATATCAGGATCCAAATTGGTCTTCAGCGACCCATGCTTGTCGTAAGAGGCGACTAACGGGATCGGGTGGTCAGGCTCGCTGACTTTGTTGACACATGTCCTCGTATCCCAATTGCGTAGATCGATGTCAATCGTAGTCACAGGATTATCTGATCTCGACTCGATTATTTACAGACCGCGGTCATATAGCTGGGATGTTGCTGAATGCGACGTTACAAAAACAAAAACAAAACTTATCCCCTTAATCCCTAAATCCACTGTAACTATATTTATGTACGTACTGAACACGATCCCTCCGGCTCCTATGTACAGTATCCCTTGCCATCCAATAGCGGATTTCAGCTGTGACGTCAGGAGCGCACCTGCCAGCTGAACTACAATCTGGAACAGAAAGGAATAATGTTTATTTTGTGGCCAAATGTCGATTTTTCTGATTTTTTCTCGGACAATATTTTTCGATCAAATCTCAGAAGCCCTCACGATATCATACTCAGCAGAACCACATTTGGCAAGACGATACAGTTTGTTGTGCCTGCAATTGTGAAATATTGGAAATAGTTCTCAACAGAGCAGTCACTCACAGTGAAGCTGTCATTTGTTCTTTTAGAGGCATTTAGAAGTTGTAAAGATGAAGGAAAGCCAAGTTCTATGGATAGTCAACTTCTTTCTTGCAATGGGTGCAACGTTTCGGTGTAAGTACTACACCGTTACATTATGCAAGTAACAAATACATCTGTCAGAAGGTGCAGTTAACGTGTAACATCACTTGCTTGATAACGGTGTTAGTACCTACATCGAAACGTCGCACTCATTACTATAAAAAAGTTGACTATCTATAGAACTTGGTTTTTCTTCAAGCTGTCATTTGTTGTATATCAGCTCTGACAAGAATTGTCCCAGGGTTGAGCTTGCTCTGCATTGATCCCTGACTTTAACGACTACCGCAAGTCAAAACCTGGGCTCACGACAATCCAAGCGCAGAACCGTTTGTGGACTGAGTGCGACAGAGAGGTCAGAAATTCGATTGTACACACACAGGTTGTCACTGTTGAACATTACAACAGTAGATTTTTGTCACTTCATATTACATATGTACTTGTGGTGCTCGCGGTGTATATTATATTCAGGGGCGGATACAGCTTTTTGATACACACTTCATTTTCACCCAAGTTTCAATGGTCAATTAACAAACTTTCACCACCCCAAAAAAGGGGCGCACTCCTGCAAACACCCCCCCACCCTCTGGATCCGCCTATGTTTTATTGAACATCCACGGTCACTACTGAAAAATCACATAAATCTGTAGTGCATATTCATTTAACGAAACAAAGATTGTTCTAGTATCCCTTTTGTTCAGTCAAAACACTTCTCTGTACAGGTTCCGGTTTTTCTTATTTGCATGTTATTGAAGAAATAGTCGATGTGAGTGGTCACTGTTTTATTTACGAAAATTATAAGTTATGGTCTTTGTCTCTGTTTGGAGATTGAATATCGTTTGAGCTGCTTGCGCACAACTGAATATTCTAAAGTGAAACTTTGAGCAAAAACATGTTTGTTTATCTATCAAAATGTGTGAGGCAGACAGTTTGACAACGTCTAAACGCAGATGGGATTTGGATGAACCAGTGTATGGCTGCTAGTCTTCCTATAAATGACAAGGAAGAGTAGGCAGTTGATGTAGACTCACCATGCTGGTGTAGAGCAGGCCGTAGTTGACGCTGTAGTACTTCTGACCATACAGCGAGACGGTAAGAGAAGGCATCAGGGCGTAGAATCCTGAGAATGTCCCGTAGATCAGGCACAGCCAGATCATCAGCATCACTTTCCCGCCATATTCACACAAGGTGAAGGTCGCTCCTGCTGTTCCAAACACTCCGATGACAATGGTGAGTGTTTCCTGTGTGAGAGTTATTTGGGTGATTAACATAAATCATTCATCAATAATTAGCAGATTTGTAGGAATGCGAAAGAACACACGAATTAGGTCATTCCCTGATGAAATAAGTTATTCGTTCTTATTCTGATCAGTTACAAAACAGTGTTGAGTTTTTGACATTTTTAGAAGTTGGTAAGTGATAGTAATTGCAAAATATTTCATGGGTGCAAATGCCATTCTACGTTTCTATGTCAAACATTGTTGTGTCCAAGTTTTGTATCGAAGTAAAAGCTTGGCCCCAGCGTATTCCTTATTTCGACATCAAAATGTCGAGCGTCGCATAACTCGAAGTATTAACGTGGGTCCCTTCAGCTTCGACACAGCGCTGTTTGACCGCAAGGCCTTTTACCAGACGCCACAGATTTATGACTACACTGCATGAAGTCATTCTATCCGTTTATTTGTATGTAATGTAACGCACAGGCAAAGTGCAGCGCAAATAGGGTTGCACAACAGAGAGAATAGTGACCAGTCTTACCATATGAGAGCGAAGCGAGCAAAGGTTGGCAACGTGCTTCCCTCGCTTCGGTTCGATAATTCGGTTCACTCAACGAAGTGAAGGAACAAGAATAAGCATATTGCCTAATTTTACCATTACATTGTTGGAGATATTACTTATCTGCGGTCATTATTGTTAGAAATTTCGTAACATTATTCTACAAAAAACACTTCTGGCGAAGCGGGTGAATGAAAGCAAGGGAGGTAACTCTGCAAGTATTCCAAATGGCGGATATGTGATTCAACAAGTATATTTAGATTTAACTCCCCTGTTCCTTCACTACGTTGAACTGGAAGCCGGAAGGGGTAATGGAGGCGAAGAACGATTTGACATGCCAGGAGTGGCGCTTAAACTATAGAATAAAATATATTTTACGTGAGTTATTAGTAGATATGAGGTTGGAAATCTGAATCACAACCCTGTGAGGAAATGAGTGTCTACCTTTGACGGTGGCGATATTTTATTTTGATATTAAACATATTTTTTTAACCGAAGCGAGGGAAGTACGTTGCCAACCTTTGCTCACTTCGCGCGCATATAGGAGGACACATTTCATAGACTCGGATTCCGACTAGAGTTATCCTTCTTGGAACTGATGTACTCTACTAAGACGAGAGTGTAACACGCCTTCCACAGAACAAAATGTTGTTTAATCTTCAAACTTGTTGAGTTTCTTGACAGAAAACTTTTTCTAGATGTATTCGTGGGATGGTTGTCTTTTAGATTTCCCAACTTTTAACCGTTGACTTTCCCAAAAATTGACAGGTTTTTGCCAGAGTGTGTTTCAACACTACACCATCACCCGTCACTAGAAAACACGTCAGTCGTGAATGAACGATGTTCCGTCGCACTGCCTTGATCGAATAAATGTTTAGCTTCTATTAAGTTCAATGATATATTTAAAATATCATTTTTATCATATTAATTAGAGAATAACCAACGAGGTACGAGTGATTACGGGAAATATGCCCGAGTTGAAATAATGTTCACAGTGCCGAGCCTTGGCGAGGCACTGAACATTATTTTAACGAGGGTATATTTCCCGTAATCACTCGTACCGAGTTGGTTATTCTATTTATTACCCATAATGTAATTTAAAAGGAAGAACCACGAAATATAAACCACCCGGAGACAGGACTTGTGACCTTAAACAGCTGATTCCTATTCATGCGCGTATTAAACCTAACTTCTCCAGCGGTAATAACATAACTACGCTATGGAAATAGTACATCATAAAATCGCTTTAAAATACAACAAAATTATTATGCCTGGAATAATTAATTAACATTTGTTATTACCCATACGGGTGAGGCGATCCCGCGTAATATCTTTTTGATATTTGCACAGTGTGCAATTTAGTGATTCTCGACGTTGATTGGTTGATCGTATATTTGTACATTTTCATTGGATGCCGGAACTACTTTCACACACTACGTTCATTCATAAAGTTTCATCGATTCATTGATAAATTGACATTAAGTAAAGTAATCACACATTCCGAGATCTAAAAAAGAAAACGTTAAGGTTAAAGAATATGAATATTCTTTTTATTAGACGTTATTATTTTGGAATAAAACTGCGTTATAAATAGTAGTCTTTTTAAATTATATAATCTTTAAAAAAACACACCAAACAATCGATTGCATTGTTTGTAAACAAACATGGCCGCCGTTAGGCTAACCCCGATCAAGGTCACTTACCTAGTTAAAGTTGACGGTGACCAAATAGGAAGAGTGATAAGAATTTTACAGCCCTTCAATTCCCAAAACCTGTTTGTTGTTGAAACTGAATTCGGGGAAATAGAAACAGCAAGATACCGACTAAAGATGTTATCTGAAAGTGTAACAAGTAAGTCGGACACGGCGTCCATGCCATCGAACCAGAAAACAGCTCCTTTCTTACCGGAATCAGTGCTAAATGTTCTTCTTCAAGATGACTTTTTATATCCATGCATTCCTAATCAATCTGAGAGGTTGGTCCCAGTAGCCGATGCAGAGATTGACACATTTCATAGACTCGGATTCCGACTAGAGTTATCCTTCTTGGAACTGATGTACTCTACTAAGACGAGAGTGTAACACGCCTTCCACAGAACAAAATGTTGTTTAATCTTCAAACTTGTTGAGTTTCTTGACAGAAAACTTTTTCTAGATGTATTCGTGGGATGGTTGTCTTTTAGATTTCCCAACTTTTAACCGTTGACTTTCCCAAAAATTGACAGGTTTTTGCCAGAGTGTGTTTCAACACTACACCGTCACCCGTCACTAGAAAACACGTCAGTCGTGAATGAACGATGTTCCGTCGCACTGCCTTGATCGAATAAATGTTTAGCTTCTATTAAGTTCAATGATATATTTAAAATATCATTTTCAAGCCCTTCAATTCCCAAAACCTGTTTGTTGTAATAAAATATATTTTACTTGAGTTATAAGTAGATATGAGGTTGGAAATCTGAATCACAACCCTGTGAGGAAATGAGTGTCTACCTTTGACGGTGGCGACATTTTATTTTGATATTAAACATATTTTCTGAACCGAAGAGAGGGGTACGTTGCCAACCTTTGCTCGCTTCGGGCGCATATAGGAAGACTTGTCATTTTCTCTTTGTTGCGCAATCCCATTTGCGCTACAGTTTGCCTGTGTGTAAAGGAACGTGTGAAAGAGATCGTTCACCGTGAGACTTGGGCCAGGTATGCTGTGTGGTGTGATGATTTTATGTGCTACTGATGGACCCTCGTTGTCTGATATCCTAAACTAATTGAAGAGAGAGACGTCTCTGTTAAAGATATATGGATATGAACCAAACCTTCTACTGATATGCTGATACTAGACAATAGAGTTTTGTTTTAGCACGAATAGTTCTCAATCCTACAAGCTTGTACCAAATGAAAAACTGAAGGGAGGTTTGCATCTCTGAACGTTGAAACTAAGTGGGTACAAAGAGACATTTCCGATAAAAGATATATTGCATGTGAACTTATTGGCAATCAAGAATACTTCAACATAAGATCTTGTAAAAATTTAAGTACACATCATTATCAAATGACGATTTTCGTTCTACAGAAAATACAAACATGATCGTGTTCGGTTGCTATCCACCTCAAATTGTTTTATTCATTTTTCAATAAAAAAAGAAACTAGGCGGTTCACATTTCAGGATATGCACACACCTACGAACTAAACTGACTGAGTTTGGTTTTACGCCGCTTTTAGCAATATATCAGCAACATCACGGCGGGGGACACCAGAAATGGGCTTCACTACAAACTAAAAGTAAACTATTTTAACTTTGACTCCTCCCGCTAAACACCCCTGGACGTACCCTGTAGCCTATCTTGTCCCCCACGGCTCCCCAGAACGGTCGTCCCAGAGCATTAAAGGCCGATCCTACAGAGCCAGCCAGAGTTATAAAATGGTCATCTTTGATGAAAGTCTGGGAAAATGTCTGAAAAGAAACATGCCTGCAGTAAGCTAAAGCATATTCCCTAGAAATTGATATTGTTGTTTGCTGTAAGTTATTTTATTCCCTATTTTTTTCTGAAAGAATCTACTAATCATAAACACCCACGAGCACGCACGCACGCACGCACGCACACACACACACACACACACACGCACCCACGAATATTCACCTTCAAACATATAAGTGTTTAGACATTTATACAGCGTTCAAATCCATAACTGGCTACTGGGCAAGGATAGTGACGTATTTCCCCGAGAATCCCACCCTACCAAGGAATAGAAGTAGCATGGCTGTCCAAAGTGCCACCAGAATAAATAGTTTGAAAAACAAAATACCTAATTTAATTAAATGTGCTTTTGTTTTTTATGTACCTGAATTGGGTTTAATAATTATATTCAGTTTCCACAATGGCCATTTAATCAAAGGAGCCGCTAGTCGGTGTACGAACCTGTGACCTTTAGGCGTATCAGGATTCGATGATCGTGAGGTCGAATTAAAAATTCACCTTAATTACGACGCTGGTATTGTCAACACTATATTCAGGTTCTTGGGATTATGAGTGAGTGAAGTTTAGTTTTACGCTTTCAGCAAACATTCCAGCATTATCGATGAGGTTGGACACCAGAAATGGGCTTCACAAATTATACTATACTATAGTGGGGAACCAAACCCGTGTGTTCAGCGTGAACGCATTAATCACCCAGCCCTGTGATTACGAAGCCCTGTTGGCTGCAATGCTGTACCAATCGGCGAAAAAATCCACTCACTCACTCTCTCTTACCTTGTAGAAGTTCATCACAAAGAAAATGCCAAGGACCACACAACCGAAGATGACCCACAGCAAGTAGAACAGCTTTGACCGAAGAACCTGGCGTGGAGTGTAGTTGCCATCGTCGTCATCAGTCCCACCGCTGGGGACGGCCATGCAAAGGTTGGTTAGTCAGGATTACGTCAATATTTCTATTGGCAGTTACATAATACAACTACTACAGTTTTCCCAGAAAATCGTGAGAAAATCTTTGTTTCCTAATACTGATAGTAGAATTTTAAAATAGGTGTTACATTATGTAGTAAGGTTCTTAATATGGGAGGCAACTCTTGTAGGCTTAAGCATGAACCTTACGTCATCAAGAGTTATCTCCCCTGGTGTAGCATACGGCTTCCTGTGTTTATATGGCAGATTTGACAATAGAAGAGAAAAGAAAGCTGGTTCTAGATGAGTTTGAAAGGGGTGTGACTGATGCAAAAGACTTAGCTGGTAGACATGACATTCCTAATGCTACAGTATAAAGAACGTTGAAGAATATTCAGTCAGGAGCTGAGATTGAGCACAAGACAGGGGCAGGGAGGCCAAGGGAGTTCAGTGCTACGGATCGCCGGCGATTTGGTCAGATTGTGAATAGGGGATAATTTAAAAGCTATGAGAATACCAGAAATGTGATGATTAATAGATGAAGTCCTCAGGTATGTAATGAAACCTTATACAAGAATTACGAAGACTTATCTGGGTGAAAAGGCGCGGAATTCCCTCACCATTGATGAAAAATGTACAAAAAAAAAAGGCGTTTAAAACTGGTGTAGGACTCACGAAAATCAAGATTGAGATTATGTTTTCTGTTCTGATGAAAGTTCTGTCTGGCTTTTTCCGAACTCTGTGAAAATTTGGATACCGTGAAACCTATCTAGCAACGCCAAAAAATAGCCCGAAAATTCACATGTGGGGTGGGATATCATCACGTGGAGTGACGCTGTACATCTTCACTGTAAATGTGATGAAGGGACGATATGTTCACATCTTAAATGGTCGCCTCCTTCCAACGGCCCGAATACTGTATGAAGATAATGGGATTTTCTAGCATGATAACGACCCAAAACACACTGCGGGCTACACAAAACAGTGGTTGTGGGACGAAAATGTTTTAGACTGGCCCAGCTACAGCCTAAATTGTAACCCTCTTGAGAATGTGTGGGGTCTAATGAAGGACAGATAACCGAAAAGGACTTAGAAATATTGAGGATATGAAGAAAGAAGTGGTCGGATGTTGGGATACGCTGTCACACGATATCCTGCAGACTTTGATCGGTTGTGTACCTAGGCACATTCAGTCGTGTATTGCAGGGCAAGGAGGTCTCACAAAGTACTGAAAAGACACTTAGACTGTAAGAGAATCATATCTCAACATATTCGTTTAAGTAAAACTTCTATAGTATACATACATGTATTAGATATTTGCCAATTATATCTCAATAATTTCTGTGAATACTATAACATGCGGTGTTGAGTTCCGTGACTAAAATGACAGTCGATGCGGGTCCCTGTTTTGTCTTGTACAACGTGTTCTCAAGATGTTTACGTAGGGTGTAATTAATGAAGACACATCTCTTAATATTTTAAAGTAACGCTAAAGCAAATTGTTTTTGATATTCTATAATACAGTGTGCTCACAGAAGAACCTCGCCGTGAAGATCCGGGGTAGAATAGGTCTTCAGCAACCCATGCATGCTTGCCACAAAAGGCGACTATGCTTGTCGTAAGAGGTGACTAACGGGATCAGGTGGTCAGGCTCGCTGACTTGGTTGACACATGTCATCGGTTCCCGATTGCGCAGATCGATGCACATACTGTTGATCACTGGATTGTCTGGTCCAGACTCGATTATTTACAGACCGCCGCCATATAGCTGGAATATTGCTGAGTGAGGCGTAACACTAAACTCACTCACTCACTCACTCACCTCGCTGCTATGTCGATGGCCTCGACCAGTGCCGTCTCCGGCAGCAGGCCTTGCGGAATTTTCCATTAATTTCAAACAAAAATACATTTACATCTTGATTCAACACTTGACTGCCCATCGTCCATGATAACAAAGTCACCTGTCTGTGCGGGATACGGTGTCGAGATCTTCTTTCATCTTTTCATCCGGCATCTTCTCTTGGTCAGGGCTCTTCTCCACGTTGACTTCCTGTACATGTATGGTCATGTCGTCACAATACAATGTTAAACACTAATGTTAAAAAATGTTAAAAAATAACCAAACATGTTATTTTCGTTTATAACAAGAACTGACTCCAGTACTGTATAAACCTCTGATAAATGAACAGGAATATTTTTACGGACTACTAACTGTACCAACAATGCAGCCAACGATAGGAAAGTTAGCGTAATAATACAATACAAGCGAAGTAGTCCGCCACTAGGCATTGCGTAATAATATCTTTTTGGTTTGGTTCATGGAAACATAATCATCAGTAACCACTGCAAAAATCCATGTTTCAACCCAAACAGAAAACATTCCCCAAAACGTACCATGATCCCGATAACAACGCATCTGGTCCAAATGCACGTGCATGATTGTGGCATAAATACCGATGTTGGACAGAGCACTTGATACTACGGAACTAAGTCTAACCAGAGTTTTCTCCCTCTTTAACAGTTACATATTAAAGATCCATTCAAATTCAATTTCAGAAAAATCAAACGACATGTAACATGGTATGTGATAGTCCTCCACCCTGATGATTGACGAACGTCAAAATCCAAGGTCAGTTTTCACGACCACTCGGATCAGTCCGGGACAAAACCAACCCATCACGACAATATCTCGCGCTCTGGCTCCGTGTTCGCGCTTACTGGTAAAGTTAAAAATATAGGCCTAAGACATCGGTCTCTGCTTTCTTAATAGGACATAGTTCCCATTTACAAAGACCTATTTTTCAGAGTATTGAGACAGTTCTGACCTATCATTCAGATGTTTTACATACAAACTATTGGAAAACGCTTATGGATGTATTCTGTTGAATACATATAGACGAATACTTAGATTCTTATTTTAAAATTGATCGGCAGATGCGAGTCTTCTTGTAAGAAGCGGAAAGAGGTGACTGGTCGCGAATAAAAAGAGATACTAACCTGTGTGGGCGTGTCTGTGGGCGTGGCTATGAGGAAGAGGACGGCGATGAGCTGTATTGCTGTGTAGACCCCGCCCAGCAGCAGGAAGCTGTATGGTACCCTGTCTAGAAGGGAGCTCTGTGTGAAGTACCTAGACAGGACACAATCGGTATCAATGTGTAATTACGGAAATAGTCAGTTTATCTGTGAGTTAAGGTTATAGAAGTTACCTATCTCAAACGGTATACTAAACAGGTGCTATCATAGACGATATACTGTTACTTCTGACAAAGCCTTGCATCATCTCAACTTCATCGTGAATTCTTCACGGGTATAATGGTAATGGATTTCTAACTTTAATGGATCAAACAAATCACGGTCTGGTTCCAGACCTCTTGTCCTGAAACTCGTGAACCTTTTCAAAAGTGTGTCGGGTTTTATTGTGCACCTCATCCCAGTGATCTTACATGTCCCACAGACCCGTGAAGGTCCGGGTTAGAATGAGCCTTCAGTAACCCATGCTTGTCGTAAGAGGCGACTAACGGGATCGGGTGGTCAGGCTCACTGACTTGGTTGACACATGTCATCGGTTCCCGATTGCGCAGATCGATGCTCATGCTGTTGATTACAGGATTGTCTGGTCCAGACTCGATTATTTACAGACCGCCGACATATACTGCGGCGTAAAACTAAACTCACTCACTCATTACATGTCCCACAGTAGTAGAATTACACTTTTCCTTTTGCCCAACATTCAGGCAACTGTGGTATTGAAGTCTGCACCCTATCCACACCGTTCTTTGGTACCCACGACTCTCCATTTTTTTTAACATCTCCATTTTTATATTCATAAAAATACTTTCTCGAGTCATTTTTGCGCGTGCTGAACTCTGTGATTGTGAGTTCCCCTTCAGAGGCAAATGCTTTGTTTTTAGTGTGCAGCATATGCTATTCAGGCATGATGTGATTGTGATTAGAACTCACGGTCGTTCAGAACCGAACACATCTACAATCACTGATCCCCTATTTGTATTGTCAGCAGTATGTATACATGTGTGAAACTTAAATAGCATCGTGAATTACCATATGGCATGGAAATTAGTTGACAGAAAAAGCAAAGCCGTCCGTATAGTCGTGTAAGCTGACATAACCGTACAGAATTACCACAGTGTCAACTCAAGGGAAGACCACGACCTGACGTATAAGTAAGGATGGCTGATGAACCTGTCCAGTCTACTGTATCAGAAGGTTTATAAGTAGGTCAAATAACCATACATGAACTCCACGTCACACATAACATCAATCCCCTGTCAGGGGAAAAGACTGTTTCCTGGCAAGCGAATGCCAGCTGTCTCAAGGTGCGGTTTGGTAAACTGAAGAAATACTTACAAATCATCTTTTATTGTTTCATCAGGGGAGAAGTTGTCAGGGTTGATGAAGGCCGTGACGACCTGGTTGAACACAAAGGTTCCAAACCCGATTCCACTGATAATGATGCCTGTCACCAGACCTGATCTGTTGGGAAACCACTGAAACAGAGGATGTTTGTATAGTGTGGATGGATACTTCCGGTTATCCCGGGCTGAATGGTTTGTAGTCATCCCGCACTAACTGGCCACCATATTTCAGTCAGCAGCATGCAGCTTTATCACGGCGGTCTGTACAAAAGAGTCGACTCGGATGTGGACAAACCAGTGGTGATTTGAACAATGTGCATGTCATCGGGTAACGTACCCGTGAAGGTCTCGGTTAGAATTGATCTTCAGCAACCCATGCTTGTCGTAAAAGGCGACTAACGGGATCGGGTGGTCAGGCTCGCTGACTGGGTTGACACATGTCATCGGTTCCCAATTGTGTAGATCGATGTTCATGCTGTTGATCCCTGGATTGTCTAGTACAGACTCGATTATTTACAGACCGCCGACATATAGCTGGAATATTGCTGAGTGTGGCATAAAACTAAACTCAGTCACTCACTCATCGGGTAACGGGTAACGTAATCGACCAATTCACCAAAAATCGACCAAAAGCACATACAATCAACTAAGACACCATGATGGCACGCAGTCAACCAAGACACCATGATGGCATGCAGTCAACCCGATCACCAAGCATGACCATCCATATATCATTCAGTTGCCTTTGACAAGCAATGCTCAAAGTGTTTGTGCCAAAGGAGCTTGACTGAAAACAGGAAGTACAATTATCACCATAGATATATCTGGCACAATCAACGATCCAAATTTCCCTCTTCTAAGCACAATCAATAGCATTTCGTGTTACATCGTACATCCTTCAGAATATACTAACATCACATAATGCACAGTTACTTTATGCCAGTAGCTTATATTACCTGGAGCACGTACATGCATTAGCCTTTCACAATACAATGCCTTTGAAACTGACCACCAACGTAGATTCCCTTTCACTCAGCCCAATAACCCTTTTGAAAGTTTTCTTACACGATGTTGTTTCACGTCCACGACATTGCTGACAAGAGAGAGTCCCTCCCTCCCTTACTCTTTCGTCCCTCCCACGTCAATATTTTGCAACTGACCTTGAGGGCACATTTCACAGCTCCAGGGTACGCCATACTCTTCCCAGCGCCATTGATGATGCCATAGGTCAAGGCCGTCAAGAGGAGGGAATGTTGCATGGTGAAGTAGGTGATGAGCATACCGGAACTGGAAGAGAGTATATTACGTATTGCTGAAGCATGGGTAACTTGTTACGGCATGTTACAGTTTGTTACGGCGTGTTACAGTTTGTTACGGCGTGTTCCAGTTTGTTACGGCGTGTTACAGTTTGTTACGGCGTGTTACGGCATGTTACAGTTTGTTACGGCGTGTTACAGTTTGTTACGGCGTGTTACAGTTTGTTACGGCTTGTAGTTGAGGGAAAGCCTCAGAATGTCACCATAATAAAACACATGGGTATGCTCACAAACATAAGAAACAGCGCAAACAGGATTCGAATCCACAATCATGGATTTCCGGTAGTCTAAAAAGTGTAGCTCTGCACAGCCTATTCAGACGCTTGACCGACTGAGCCAGTCTAGTCCTCTGCAAAGTGGAAACTGTTTACGAATGTTAGTAGTATAGGGGCCTTTATGGCATCAAAATCTATTTTTAGAATAGGCCTTTTATAGGTCAAAATCTATTTTTAGACCATAAGTTATGTTTCTATTTTTAGACTCTGATGGGTAATATAAGGTCCCCCGAACAGTCCTCCATATCATTCTGACTTCAGTCGGACAACGTCCCTTCTCCATTCTATGTTCTTGACTCTACTGGTTCTATTGGCCTTGAAAATGGAAGCCGTTCACCGTGATATTCTGAGTTGTGATAACGAGGCCCTGGTAAAACTTCCAAATCCCAGATGCCATTTACATCTAGGGGACGACGTCTATGTGACAGCCAAGACATGGAATGGAAAACTAGAAATTCATGTGAGGAAGTACGAAGTATACCCGAGTGGCAAGTGCTACCCAACCAAACGAGGCATCGTGCTTACCTTGAAACACTGGCTGGAAGTGTCTAGTGTTCACGTACAGCTGAAACAGCAGGGAAGGTACTCACAAGTCCATGTTGGAGGGAACATGTACGCTTCCTGGGACGACAATGGTATTGATGTGCGACAGTAGGAGAATGATCAGAAAAGTGGTAGAGTGATACCTACCAACCAATGTATTCTGTTGTCCCTAGATCAGTGGGAAAAGCTGGTAGATTGTGTAAGAGTCATGTTTGACTTTGTGCCAGAACTGAAGGACATGGTACCCTGTATGCTTCAGGACGATCATCAAAACCAGATGGGATACCTCCAGTGTTCCTTTTGCTACCCTAGTGACTACAGTTACTGGGTGTAAAGCCATTCTTGGTTTAGACGCTGTACTGTGCGGACGTGTTACCATTGGTCTGGGATATCATGGATGTGTGTGGACATTACCCATTCGACAAGACTGTCGTTGCCGATTGCTGTGCAATCAAGACTGAATGGACTTCATTCCAGAAAAGACTCGATTCGTTTAAAGACTGGCCAGTGCAGATGAAACAGAGTCCTAGTCACATGGCTCAGGCAGGATTTGTGTACTTAATCAGAGGGGATGCTTGCAAGTGTTTTCAATGTGGTCTCGTTCTCAAGAACTGGGAAGTAGATGATGATCCCTGGGTCGAACATGAAAAATGGTCTCCAGACTGTCCATATTTGGCCCTGGTGGGAGTACCTCAGAAAGAAGTGGCCCGTTGGGGTAGTCATGTGGATTTGCAACCAAGAGTGTGATGTAAAATGTGTGACTATTGGAAATAAATCAATGTTAAGAGTATGTCTGCCTTGGTTGTCTATGTATAGTATAAATAGAGGTTTACTCAAATACTAATCTCACTGAGATCCCAACCACGATAAGAGTTTGTTTGCTAGAAATAGTATGGCTAGGTACGTGTTGAAACATTACGAATTTTTAAGGTTCATGTTAATGTTTCAAGACATTGAGGAGATTCGACAAGACATCTTAGAAATGAACAGAGAACAGATTCTTACCATCAATGGTATTATCAATAGGTTATTAAAGGGAAGATTACCAGTGACTCGATATGAAAGGCGTCGTTTCCTGAGGAAAAATGATAGAAATAACTATCTAGCGGTGTTACGAAGATTAGTTCACCCCCTGTGGACGACAGACAGTATGTGGAAGAGTCTTTTTGCCAGTAACATGCCAATCGTAGCATTTGTTTTGAAACCACAGTTTGTCAATGCACTTAGAGATGAGGCCATTCAAAATGCCTGGTTGTTTGATAGAGCATTGGCTTAGTATGTTTGGTTCACTCGGTTTAGTTTGTCATAGTAGTGCATCCAAACCATCCTGGCAGCGATGTTGAAAGCTACACCAAGCCCAAGGTCAATGAAGATATCTGTATAACAGGCCACAAGGGCTATCTAACTTTATTTAGCCTCGGACCAGTGACAGTGACGCATCACCTCAAGCTGCTCCCGTTTTCATCATGAATAATCCACAATACAAACTCTTCGTACCCGATGCCGATAAATGGACACGATTTTACATGCTCAGGGCTGAAGGGAAAGGAGACCCTTATCATTCTATAACACGTGGGGGAGAAAAATCTGCCATGATGTCTGTCGATCGATATTTGGAACTGTATGACCCAGAGTGGAAGAAAGATAAACCGAAAGAAACCTCAGAACAACCTAAGATTAATTTTGTTACCCCTACTCAACAAGTGGTCGAACAAGCTAAAGCCAAGTTGAAGAGAGAAAGGGAAAGTGTCGTCAATAGGGAAAACACAAAGCGAATGAAAACATATTTTTAAATAGAGACGAAAGGCTAAATGTGTCATTTGTAGTAGGACTGTTGACGTGTGCACATCATTATGCATCCCTGTCCCGTATGCTCCAAACAATATGTTTGGGCTCATGACTTGTCCCGTCATATTCGAACAAAACATCCAAAAGATATCAAGCAGCAGCAGCAGCAGCAGCCGCCACCACCACCACCACAGCAGCAGCAACAGCAGCAGCAGCAGCAGCAACCAGTGCAACCACATTCATCAGAAAGTATTACCCAGTCATTGGAAGAATATAGGCTGTGACATCCATTCACCATGATCGTCTCAGGGCCAACCTCCTGTGGGAAAACCTACTTAGTGAAACAGATTCTAGAAAGGATGAACATTAAACCTTATCCTGAACGTATTATATGGCTCTACAAACGATGGCAGCCCTTGTATAATGCCATTCAAACCCATGTTTATCCCTATGTGGAATTTCATCAAGGCATTCCTTCTGATCTCGAAAAGGATGCATTTCTGGACCCCCATGTGGTGAACGTGGTTATCCTAGATGACTTAATGTCGACAGCGAGCAAAGATCCACGCATTACAGATCTGTTTACGGAAGGAAGTCATCATCGTAATCTCTCAGTGATTGCCTTGAACCAGAATTTGTATTTCAGTAAGGATCCCACACAACGAAGAAACTGTCATTATCTGCTTCTGTTCAACAACCCTATCGATCAACAACCCATCATGACTTTGGCGAGGCAAATGTATCCAGGTAACACAGACCATTTCATGGAGCCGTTTCAAAGGGCTACCCAGAAGCCTTATGGCTACTAAGCTTGTTGGTTGATCTAAAACCCAAAACACCTCCCCATATGCGACTTTGTCCCAATGCATTCAGTTTAAAAGGACACCTCCAAGCCAGGACAATTCAGTCCGAGTTAGATGTTCAGCGTGAGCAGACGTGTGAAGAAAACCTCTCAACCATGCCATCTTGTGATGACTGTGGACTCATGTTTCAAGACGTGCAGGATTTGCAAAAACACAGAAGAAACTGGTGTCCCGAAAAGTCTTCAGTGGGTCCTCCTGGGATACCCCAAGTGAAAAGGCAGTGGGAGGAGGACAACAACTTCTCACCTGTGAAGAGACCACGTCCTCTGTTGGACTGTGACTATTGTGGTCAAGTGTTTAGCACTAACCATAACCTACAAAGACATTTACACGATAAACCATGTCCTGAAATGGAAAATGAGGATGATGATGTTGAATCATTAAGCAATGTCACACACAACAGGAAAAATAAGATGGCTGATCTTGAAGAGCAAGGTATAAGACAAATGTATTCACGTACGCGTGAGCTGAATAAAGACTTTTTGGATGAGAAACGACAGCTGTACATGAAAAGAGGTTTAAACGAAGACATGATTCAAGCCAAACTGAACAAATTGATCTGGAGCACGTTTAAAGAGATGTATGCCCGATTTATTACTTATCTGTACCATATGCAGTATGGCCCAAAGACACAAGGAATACTGAAACAAGTAAAAGACACAAATAATATGTATCATGAAGTGATTTCAAAATTGTACCAATATAAGTCTTGGGTCGAAGGCGTGACTGAAGATGAAGACATAACATCTGATGAAGACAGTGAAGGACAGGTCGATGAGGAAGGGTAATAAGACAACAGATGTAAAGTAGGCATTTGGGAGAGCTCCTATCCTAATGTCTACTCATTTGAAACGGAGCTAATAAACAATGAAATCTGTATATCTCTCTTGTTTCTTAATGTATTGTACCCATGAAGGTCTGGGTTACCCTTCAGTAACCCATGCTTGTTGTAAGAGGCGACTAACGGGATCGGATGGTCAGGCTCGCTGGTTGACACATGGTGCATTGTGTAGAATGACGATCGTGCTGTTGATCACTGGATTGTCTGGTCCAGGCTCGATTATGTACATTATGTACAGACCACCGCCATAGAGTTGGACTATTCCTGAGAGTGTACTAAACTCACTTAATGTATTGCTGAAGGACTGACATAAGACAACTGTTGTACAATTCTTGGTTTTTATAATACCAATTTCAACCCTATTTCACTGAATCCACAGAAATTTTAACCTCCTCATACTATTATCAGACATACAAGTTTCAGTTTAAACGTCATTCCTGTTGATTGAATACAAGATAACAACTGTTACAGTTCATTGTATTGAAGATAACAAGTGTTTCAGTTCATTGTATTGAATACAAGATAACAACAATTTTAATGATCTGTAATGAATATATGTATATATATATATCTCTATAGTTTTCTAAACTATAGCTTGCATAAAACCAAATTTAGTGTATAGATGTACTCGCATAGTCAACATACAGTTGTGTACTCACGATACTTTGGTTTATAAATACATAAGCTATTACAAATGGTCACTTGTGTTGTAAGCCGTTTTGGTCTACAAGGCCGTTTTGGACATGTAGCCATTTTGAGTCAGAACCGTTTTCGAACCGGTTTGATAGAACCGTTTGCGAACCGGTTTGACAGAACCGGTTTTAGGTCGGGGCTGTTGGCGCCAAGCTTAAATACTCTTTGTTCACCGCCATGTGCAGCCAGTATGTTGTGCTGTGCGTGTTTAGGTATTCTGGCGGTTTCATGACTGTTTAAAACAGCACAGTAGGTGTGGAATTTATGTGATGGATCATTCTATATTCTAATTTGTGAGTATTTTGCGTATGAACGTATTGTGTGAATAATGTTGTTGACGACTGTCAAAGTATCGTGAGTACACAACTGTATGTTGACTATGCGAGTACATCTATACACTAAATTTGGTTTTATGCAAGCTATAGTTTAGAAAAACGATGAACCTAGGAAAAGGTTCTGACTATGATTGGACTGTGTTTATTGTGTGAGATTTAAAGATTCATGGCAAATGGGAGTAATGTGTAATCAATTTTCTATAGGTTGTATTCTGTGTGTGTATCGGGCTGTGTTTATTCATATGATTATGTTGGATTTTAAAGTAGGTTCATGGTGACTCGTTCTACATGGGATATTTTGGTGAGAAGCATGCTGTGTGTGATTTTGCTATGAGTTTCAACATTTTACTCAGTTTTTTTCATCGGCAGGCATGGCTAGGACTTTGTTATTTGTTCAAATCTATTTATTTATCATTTTTGTTCAAAATGGCGGCGGGGGACCTAGTTTTACGCTTGTGCATGCATGGTTGAGTACTGTTATAGGAAAATGTTTGTTATATATTTTGTGTTTACATCGGAGTCATGGGTGGGCAAATGTCTTATTCATAGTTGGAGAACAGTGTGAATCAATATGTTGTCTCCACTTGAATGAGTGTCTTGTCATACCCAACAAAACATCATGAATATGGAACCTATGGATGTGTTATTCCCTGATGTCATTCATATGGATATGATGAACAGAGGTAAGTTGACTTCATGTACACTAGAATAGTCTTTATCCCCAACACTCGTTCAATCTGATGATGATGAAAATCTTAATCTGTGTTACGATGTATTCTGTGTTACAATGTAAGGACTGAAGGTAGGACGTTGTATACATTTGAATTTCACATTTTCAATAGTTATAGTTATATTTAGTCAGACGGTAAATGAACGCTAATCTATGTCGCTTTTAACAAGTGTGTCATAAAACCTGTAAACTCTACCCGTGTAATTTCGTTTCACATTAGACCTAAGATTATCAGCTTGAGGAGGTGTCACATTACACATTGGCTAGGTGGCGAGGTTAATGTGTGGGGAGAGAAGGAGGGGGTGGGTAATTGATACTGCGATAACGGGCGCTCGCTTTGAGATAACAGAGAAATACACTGGTAGTATATCCACAATGTGTAGTCACTCCAGAGATGTGTAGTTGAGAGGCTGAGCTATTGAAAATATACATCCAGTGAATCACACAGTATAATCCAAGGTTGTTTAGTAATCCAATAAGAACTACACCAGTATGTATATCCACAATGTGTAATCACTAGGTATAATTGCTTCAGAGACTGAGCTGTGTATGATATGGAGGGCTGTTCGGGGGACCTTATATTACCCACCTGAGTCTAAAAATAGAAACATAACTTATGGTCTAAAAATAGAAACACCAGATGTTGATATGACTCATGGTCTAAATATAGATTTTGATACCATAATGATCCTATTCTAAATATAACCTGTTTGCCAGGGGGCTATTCTAAAAATAGATTTTGATGCCATAAAGGCCCCTATACTACTAATGTTTAAAATTTACAACAGTTATGGAAGAATACCTGAAGATAAGTCCACCAATCAGCGTACAAATTCTGGGAGTCAGTTTCTGTTCTATCCAGCCTAATATGGGCATAAAAAATGCCAAGGTCAAATAGTTCGCTGTAGAGATCCAAACAGTTTCTGGGTACGTAGCGTCAGTCGACCCACTTCTGGCACGCAGGTATGACGTCAGATAGGGTGTCATGTTGCCTGGAAACAAGGGAAGTGATCGTGTATGTACTGACGGAAAGAAAATAAGTGAACGTGCCATTACAAAAAGAACGTTCTCCCATTTATTTGACACTTTATACTGAAGATGTCGACATTTTACTCATATGTATATGGTTAACTTGTTAATGTGAAAATGATATTAAACACTCCTTCCATCACTGTAGGATTATAAATAATCCGCTCCATTGATGAGATTTCTGCATTATGGGGTAGATTCCGGTGTGCTCTGCTATATCGGTGAAAGCTCTGGTGTATGGTCTTCTCTTTAAGTGAAGGTTTTGGTATATATTCTGCTCTGTCAGTGAAAGTTCTGGAAGGTGTTCTGCAGTATCATTAGTGTTGATTCTTGGACCTGCTCTGCTCTATCGGTGAAGGTTTTCGTATATGTTCTGCTGTATCAGTGAAGGTTCTGGTATATGTTCTGGTATGTGTTCTGTTCTATCAGTGACGGTTCTGGTATGTGTTTTGGTAGATGTTCTGCTCTATCAGTGAAGGTTCTGGTAGATGTTCTGCTCTATCGGTGAAGGTTCTGGTATGTGTTCTGCTCTATCAGTGACGGTTCTGGAATGTGTTCTGCTGTATCAGTGAATGCTCTGGTAGATGTTCTGCTCTATCGGTGAAGGTTCTGGTATGTGTTCTGATCTATCAGTGAAGGTTCAGGTGTATGTTTTCCTCTATCGGTGAAGGTTCTGGTACGTGTTTTGCTCTATCAGTGAAGGTTCTGGTATTTGTTCTGCTCTATCAGTGATGACTCATTTACGTTCTGTTGTGTCAGTAATGGCTCTTACATACGTTCTGCTCTATCAGCGATAGCTATATATGTAATATATTGTATATACCCTGGCATATGAATGTGTGTTATTGTTTCCTGTCCCTGTCTTGCTATAGCGATGTTTATGTTGTAATATCATTCTGTGTTCGACATTTGCTCCTGTTGCCATTGGTCGAACTATAGTTTCGCCATAACTGTTAACTGAACAACGAGATAACACGAGTCAATGAACACTGACTCGTGCAACATACACGACTGTTTTGTTCTGGAACAGCATTACTGGGTTTGGTATAATAACATTTCAATTATTATAAACTATTTTTTCAATATTTGGACCAACGGTGAGAGGAATACTTGTCCTCCACACGACCGACTTACCAAAGATGTATCCGGTGCTGATGGTGCTATGAATCAGGAATCCGCCAATCACAGTCAGCACCCCGCGGACAGGCAATGTGCGCAGGCGCGACAGGAAGTTCGTCGCCATCTTGGGCATGTTTCCAGTTCGATCTAATATGTAAGAAAATCAGAATAACAGCTTGAAGTTGGAATATAAAGCATTTATATTCCAATCCAAACTCTAAATTCAATTCCATAAAATTTACCCATGATTCTAGTAAATATGGGGTACAAAGTCGGAAGCTGCTTATGTCGCCCTGTACCAAGCCGAAACAAGAATGGTCTAAGGCTAAAGTCAGGTATCGTATTTTCAGTGACATGAAGAAATTGATTTCAAACTTTCACTCAGGTAAGAGAAGTATTGCAATATGCGACTAGTTATAACTAGTACGTGACCAGATGGAATCGTCTGCACGAAAAGAATTTTTCAAATTGGAAGCAGTCACGTATATTTCCACGAATTGACTCGGCTGTGCCCTATCTTGCAAATATGCGACAGCTTTTGATTCTCTTTGAAAATCTTTATTTGAAATCTGAAGTTTGAACCAGTCAAGAATGTGAGTGATGTGACATTGTCTTCACTAGAGTAAAAACACTTATGTGTGTAAGAACTGCACTCATCCGCTCGTTCTGAGACAGATAACCAGTTTGCCTCTGAGTGAGTGCGCCTTCCTAGTGAGCGTCTATGTCGTCATGGTAGAACAGAGGTAAACCTTCTAAGTTTTAAAATTGTAAGTAGAGTAACTGTATCTGTAGAGGAGATACCTTATTGAGCCATTTGAAACATCACGCTAAAGCGCTGGGTTCCAAATTTAAGTAAGAGGTTTGAAATGTACCATTAGACTGCCTCCAGTCTTAAACAGATTTATCTCCTTATTGACGAATTCCAACTTGCTCCGAAACACTGAACCCGTGCTGCTGAGATTAGACAATCTGGCCGTTGTAATGGTGTAACCCCAAACAGCATTCATCAAAACGAGTTTTGCGTTCTGGTAATCTGGCCTATTTGATAGAAGACGTCAAAATATCGCTTTGTTTGTTTGTCAACTAAGCCTTACAGCTCTTAAAACTCTATTTTCCGTCAAAGTCAAATTAAACGGTCTATTTAAATCCCGAGGTGAAACGTTACTCGAATTAGAGGCAATGTCTGAGCTGATCAGATGATGATACTGTTATTGACGATACAATTATTCGATAAACATACGTTAAGTGTGCTTATATTCTTCATTTGTTTTCTCTCTCTGTGATTTTCAATTTCAACTCAAACCTGTCAAAGGTTACGGCGTAATCCCATCCCTATGATCATGAATTAAAGCGATTAAATTTGGACACAGTAATTGAATGAGGTCAGTGGTTTGGACATTGCTTGCTTGCTTGATTGAATGACATATATACAGGCATACGTACGGAACAAACGTACGTACGTGCATGCGTGCATGCATATATGCACGCTCACACGCCTCTACATACAGACACACGTATACACACCACACGTAAAACACTACAGATATCGTACCCAGAAATGGGTTATTAATGCTGTTATTAATTATATTCAGTATCACGTTCTGGGTGAAATACTCTATTAATCTGATATTGTATTCAAGTCAAATCACGTTTCATGTTAAAACTATTTAAGTCTGCCTTAATGGCATGATGTTTTGAATAAAAGCAAAAACACACGACAATAAGTAAGTTACTTACATACAAGGCGCAACCTGCACGTGACACTGTTGCAAACAAACTGACCTGTCTTCGAAGCGGGTCCTTTGTAATGTATAGAGTGTGCCTGAAACAGACAACCCTATACAGCAGAATGCAAACACTATCTTATAACACTAGAATATACAAACGTAAGCTCACAGAAAGTTGCACCACTCAAACGCTATCAGATAACACATAGAGTTGAAACAAAGACGGGCTTTCTTCCAGTGTTAGAGGTTAACATCGTCAAGGAGAAGCAGTCAGGTGATGTTTGGGTGTGTTCATATACGGTAACACTTCTCATGATTTAATACATAATAGTGTCCTCTTAAGTGTTCACTAGCAGTTTAAATGACAAGTGTCTGATTGAAATGAAACGACGCTAAAACAAACGTCCAATCAAATTACACGCATGTGCGAAAGAAAGTCTGTGGGACGTGCCCTTGTAAGAGAGATTGTGAAATTGCCCGAATAAACGAATGATACCGGTGTATACGTCATATACGACGTCATTGTTATGACTATTATGAGTATGGTTATGACTATCTTGTCTGAAATAGATCCTTGGCTCGGACCAACTCTTGTATCATTTGTCACGCAATAAAGCAAACCCCTCTCTGTTTATGCTGTAGACACACAGGACACCAGTGACGTAGAGTGAATGTCTCTTTCAAGACAGGTTACTAATTACACATTACTAAATAATTGACTCAGTGACTCATTGTAACACGTCAATAATTACACAGAGACGATATCTTACTATGGGATAATCTGACAACGAAGTCAAAATAAGAAACTGAATCGGACATAATTATTCGTCAAATTTGGAAATGTTCTTCACACGTTCTCCATGATCCATTCTTAAAACATTCATGATGCTTTGAATATTGTATCCCTGATCAAACAACCTTTACACCAGACTCGTGTGGCGATCAAAGAAAGAACACTCTCCATTGAGAGCTGTAGACACGAAGGCTGCGGGTACTGAAACAATGTTTGACATAAAGAAAGGGGAGCGGTCACTAAGCGCCACTGGAACAATCACAGGATATCTCAAGTTGCTTCCTCGCGACCCTTTAATCCTTTCAGTGCTGCCGTCGAACCCATTCGACGGGAGAGTAGCATAGCGACATAACCAAATATTACTTGCAATAACTATATAAAAAGTAGGATTTACGTGCCTTTGAATAATGTATGCAATGCTTGAATGCTCAGCTTTTTATAAATATATGAACTTAAAGTAGTTCATGTACCCCAAAATAAAAAGACCGCAAATGAAAACTGTATTTCTCGGCACACAATCATTGTTGATTTCAGGCACTTCAGGCCGAGTGGTGGACACTCTGCTATTTTCTTCATAATGTAATAATTTTTCATCATTTATATAATTTTGTTCTTTGGTGAAAAGAAAAGAATGAAGTTACTTATTTTCTAAAAATTGGTAACTTTCGGTGTAATAGGGCCCGTAAGTAGGTCACGGCACTACGCGAGATCACTGGATTGTCTGGTCCAGACTCCAGACCACCACCATGCAGCTGGAATATTGCGGAGTGCGGCGTAAAACTACAAACCAAACCAAACCGAAAACATGGAAATACTTTATGTCATGACCACACATTCCAAACACCTGGAACTGAAAGACGTAGGTGTACATGTCAATATCATTGCCCATAGGTTATGTTGCCTGTGAGCATAGACTCCAAAAACATGGGGAATCACATAATAAGTATGGGATATATTTCGCTGTGTAGATGTTTTAACACTGGTCCGACTGTTGCTGAACTTAACGCGGATGTGAACAATGTGGCCAACTGTTTTCAGTAGTTCATACCCTGGTGTACCCGTCAAACTTACAAAGACGATCTAGAAGTAGTCACATGCCGAACCTCATACCCATTAAAATATCATTCAAATAGACGAGCTGTTTGTAGAGTGGACAGCGTGTAGCTCCATAACTGTTAATGGATATTACAAAAAATGAATACCTAATCAGAAATTGCCGTAATCTACTTGCACTGTTGTATGCAAAACACTTCTGACCTAGTTTGACATTTACACGCTGTCTACACGAGTCATTAAAACACATTCCTATCTAAGTTGTAAAGGGACACATTTCTCAGAAGTTTGTTTATTTGTTTGTAAAACCCTAAAATATCTGATCCTCGAATGTCTAAGGCGAGTAACTCTGCAGAGTAAGCGAAATGTTATATAGTATCTACAAAAAGCATCGCTGCATGATATTCTGGAATATAATGTGTTTTGGGTCCAAAATATTTGTAATTTTCTCTTTTCAGAGCAGAAAACATGTTTGTAGGATCCAAGTGACTGTCCCAACAATGCTCCCTCCAGAATAGTTAATTGTTGTTCCCTAAATGCAACAGTGCCCGGGATGTGTGGACTCTGACATTTATATACTGAAAGGCAAAAGAATCGTCGTAATATTGGAAATGACATTTAAGCATCAATGGAGTATTTGAATTTTTTTTAAATAGACACCGGAAGTCAAGTTTGAGGAAAATATGAATCGTGGTCCTACCAACTGTTTTGCCCAATAAAGTATTGTTTGCCATTGAGGTTAGAAATGTTTGTGTTTGTGGACAGAGAAGAGTCCACAAACACACAAACACAACACTGGAATCGAGATGCACGTGCATCATGCATGCATTCAGGCATAAATTGCCGGCGTGAATGGCAATCGTTCACTTGTTTTCTGAACACAGCAGCTGTATGGCTAGGTTAACGAGAGATGAACGACAACAAGCCTTTGGACGTGTACACGCTGGCCAACGTGCTCGAGTCATTGCTAGTGACTTCATTTGCAGCGTACAAACGACAGAGCGTCTTAGACGGCGATACAACGCCACCAACAGCACTGATGACCGTCTTCGCAGTGGTCGACCCCGTCTAACAACATGTCGCCAATACCGTCATATCGTCCATCAACACCTGCAAGGCAGATTCGCAAGGGCCACAGAAACAGCTCGTGTGACCATAGGAAACCACCAGCGACCAGTCAGTGACCGAACCATTCGGCGTCGTCTCCAAGCCAGGAACCTGTTTTGTCGACGTTCTGCCAGGGGACCCATAATCACCCAACGGCACCGCTCGGAACGTCTCCAGTGGGCACAACAGCGGCAAAACTTGCGTAGGAGACAATGTAGACGGGTTACCGTCTCTGATGAAAGTCGGTACTGCTTTTCAGTGGCTGATGGGAGAGCTAGTATCTGGCGTCGCACAAGGGAACGTTACAATGAAACCACTTGATAACACAATCTCCAGCGACGTTTTTTTGCCTTTCAGTACATTGTATACATATTCATATCCTCGTTGACACACTGACCTTGTCACAGTGAGACATGCACGTTGTATAACAATGGGCCATGTTGTTAATCAGTGGCCATTCGGCATCACTAGGGTCAGTAGATAAGCTTGTTTTAAAGCCGCTTTGACCACAGTATCCTTGCTATAGCCTAGCTTGCGTATCCGTGGGTATAGTGGTGATCGGAGACAATTTCCCTTTCATGCTCAAGAAAACGGGCTCCGAGACCAAAAAGAAAGTGTAATCCTTAATATTACATAATTTTATAATACATTTGACTACCTCCTAAAAAAAGGTGTATTTACCGCGTCTCATACATTACAACGGGGTGTCTAAATCTCATTCCAGCATGAGTGAGTGAGTGATGAACTCTGGGCATCGTTACCACGATAAGCGTATCATGTCTATGCACAGAGAACTTCGTCGCTGTAGGGGCGGTGGGGTAGCCAAGTGGTTAAAGCGTTGGCTCGTCACGCCGAAGACCCGGGTTCGAATCCCCACATGGGTATAATGTGTGAAGCCCATTTCTGGTGTCCCCCGCCGTGATGTTGCTGGAATATTGCTAAAAGCGGCGTAAAACTAAATTCAGTCAGTCAGTCAGTGCTCGCTGTAGACCACCTTGTACCAACTGAAAATACAGGTGAAGTATGCCTACTAGGTGTCGGACATATCGGTACAGCCTGAATACTATAGTGTCGAGACGGGGTTTGAGGACACCTTGTACCAACTGAACATACAGGTGAAATATGCCTGCTAGGTGTCGGACATATCGGTACAGCCTGAATACTATAGTGTCGAGACGGGGTTTGACTAGGTGTCGGACATATCGGTACAGCCTGACTACTATAGTGTCGAGACGGGGTTTGAGGACACCTTGTACAAACTGAACATACAGGTGAAGTATGCCTACTAGGTGTCGGACATATCGGTACAGCCTGACTACTATAGTGTCGAGACGGGGTTTGAGGACACGATGAAAATAATATCTGTCGCTGTCCCGCCGTCCGGGTAGTTGTCGCTACTGTTATAAGGTAAAAATGCATCCCCAAAACCATGAGAGAATTACATCAGATTCGTATTTAGATTTGCAGTTTGCTCATGAGTCATAACGGTTAGGCACGGTATGGAGACGGAAAGTTTCCACAGAATGGCGTTTAGCCGTAGGCTATGGAAAGAGAGACAGAACACATTCTGTTGAAAGACATAACAGATTAATCTTAAATTGAAACAAACAACAAAGGGGTGAGTGACCGAACGATTCTTACCGGTACTTTTCCAATCGTAATATTCATGAGTGCAAGGTCGGATACAGGCTAACCGAATCAAAATGATTAGTTGAAACATGTGATCAAGATCAGGCCAGGCTCGAACCATATAAAAAGACAGGTTGGGCACTGAGCGAGTGGTGCGCGCTTTTTAGTGACGGAAGCCAGTCCACGCCGCTCAGTTGCCCCGTGTGGTACGAACCTGCCCTGTCTGATGTTGAAGTTGTAGTTAGAGAGATGGACTGAGACAGAGTAAAAACTATGTGAGTATAAACTTGGTGTTGCGTTTATCTTTGAATGTATGTGTGCCAGTACATGAATGTTATGTGGTTAATTAGGAGTCACGGTCGTCCGAACCCTCACGCCTTGACTTAGCATCCTGCAACGGACCAAGCGAGTGGAGCGCCAGAGCTACCATCTCCCCGAACAATGTGGAACGAGCATATTTAATAGGTAACTGTGATAGGGTTTACTAACACCCAAACGCCAGTTACGACATGATGGAGTCTGCGGGTTCTTCTTGAACAAAATGTTTAAGACGATCCCTTTCGCTGTTTTTCTTATGGTCGTTCCTACCCTTTTATTCCTTTGCGTTGACGTTTGACGGTAGGTTCCCTTTTCGCGGCCCGGATATGTTATCTGCAGTTTTCCCTCAGGATATTTGGAATTTTTGTAATGCCTCGTGGAAATGATTCAGATTCATCTACGTCCTATGACAGTCCGGTCCAATCTCGTCCCATCACTTCTAACATTTTTACTAATCCAACCCGACTTGGCATCATACAACAACCCACGTCAACGTCTCACCCTCCGTCTGCTCCCAATGACCTCTCCCTATCCCTTTCCCAGGAGGATTTAGAATTCTCATTTTCCTCTTTAGATTTGTCATCTACCAATAGTTCTTATTCTGCACCTGACTTCAATATGGGCGATTCCACTTTAATGCCAGAACATTTCACAGGTAGGGACACGTCTCATGCTGCCGAGTGGCTTGACCGTTTTGCTCATTTTGGTAACTTTAACAGGTGGACTGATGCAGAGAAAATTGAAGTTTTCCCACTCTTTTTAAAGGACGCGGCGTATCTATGGTACAAAGATCTGATAGAATCGGCAGAGGAAGAAATAGTCCGTTTTGATGAGATTGAGAAATTGTTCAAGGACAAGTATGTCCATCCTACTGACCGTTGGGCCCTTTTGGAAACTTTTGTCAGTCGAAAGCTATCCTCTACAGAATCTATAGATACTTATTTGGCGGACTTGACTGAGACGGCTAGCCTGTTGGGAAAATCAGACACGGACTTAATGGACGCTTTTGTCCGGGGATTGGATGACAATACTAGGCGACATGTTTTAAGGAAACAGCCAACTGTGCTTAATGAGGCAGTCTCATTTGCGCGATTGGCCAGGTCAGTGATTCCGCAGTCTGCAGAAAGTACGACTATGAAGCTGGCAATAGATACCCTGAGAGAGCAAATTGCATCGCTTGCGGGGAAACTCGCTCAACCAGCACCACCGGTCAATGCTTTTCAGTATCACCAGAATCAGCGTTCTCAGTTCCCCAGAAACCCTTCTAGGCAAACAGCTCGTCCGTGGCAGCAGCCACAACCTCAGTTTCAGCTGCTGCGACGCCCACCCCAGTCTCCTCGGCCAAACTACACCGCAGGAAGGAGCATGACACGTGCACGCCAGTGTTATAGCTGTGGAGGTGAGTATGATTTATCTCATTCCGATAGGTGTCCAGCTCGAAATTCAAAGTGTCACTATTGTCAGAAGGTAGGACATTTCCAACGTGTTTGTAATGCTCGAGGTCAGGCAGAGATATCACAACGTGGATAGCAATCAAATCCACGATCACAAAAGCAATGTTCTCACTGTATACATCAGACTTTTGTCCCCCCCCATATTTGTACTCGCAGGAGTCACCAATTCCTATCTTATCAGGTCATAACCAGCCTCAACCGCCTGTTTTACATGTCACTTCTAACGATGACAATAGGCACAGAATTCATGTCCTTTTAGGAGATCAGATAGTTTCTACAATAGTGGATTCGGGTGCTGCTATTAGCGTTGTAACTCTTGGACTGTTCAATGACTCAGGTCTGTGGAAAGAATTCCCTATTCAAAAATCCGATGTGTTATCTCTTCAGGGCATAGGCTCAACCATAGTGCCAGTGATAGGACAAGTTGAACTTCCTATAACTATTGGTGATTTTCTGATGACACAACGTTTCCAGGTAGTTGCAGATTTAGCATCACCTATGTTTTTAGGAATTGATTTTTTGATACAGAAGAGTGCTATCTTGAGTTTTCAATCGTGCACTTTAACTCTTCAAAACGGGTTAACAGTAGTTCCTGTTTGGGCAAATAGCAGCGAGCCCCTTTATCAAGTATTGTCTACGGAACCTGCATACATTTCGGTTCGCACGCTGGCGGATATTACCATCCCCCCTCAATCTGAAATTATTTTCCCCGTTTCCATGAGTTGTTCCCCATCCGACCAGATAGGTATATGTGAACCAAATCCCATATTAGCAGAAACACATCAAGTTTTAGGAACTCATTGCATCGTCTCAGCAACTTCAGGGAAAAGTGTGTACCAAATCATTAACACCAACGATCATGCTGTAGACATTCCAAAAGGCCATGAAGTTGCTAATTTCACTTTTGTACAATCAAATGAAATTACGCCAATGCAGTCACAGCCCTCGTCTGATTCAGAACCACCCCTCTCTCCGTCAGAAGTAGACGCGAGATTACGTGACTTGAATATTGATTTTTCTGCATCCCCTCTGTCACAGGAGCAACAAGCTAGGCTAGGACACCTGTTAGCTGAGTATCGTGATTGTTTCGCTGTTGATCTGTCAGAAATTGGACTAAACGATACAGTCCATCATGATATTGATACAGGAGATGCTCCCCCGGTTCGGCAACGTTTTTACCGTACTAATCCTGCTATGCGTGCAGAGATAGATCGTCAAGTTCAGGAGTTAGTGGATTTAGGCATATGTGAACCTGATCATGATAGCCCGTGGGCCTCTCCAGTTGTAATGGTGCCCAAGAAAACTGCTAAGGGTTCGCCTCCATCATGGAGAATGGCGATCGACTTCAGAGTTGTGAATTCATGCTCCCGTCCAGTAGTTTTCCCAATGCCAAGATTAGAAGATGTTCTCGATGTTTTAGGCACTGCACACGCAAAATATTACACAACTAATGATTTGGCTGCAGGATATTGGCAAATAGCTTTAAATGAAGAAAGTAAGCCCAAAAGTGCATTTGTGACAGCTAGTGGTACTTATCACTTCAACCGTATGGCCTTTGGCTTAGCCTCTGCCCCAGCAACTTTTCAAAGACTGATCAATGATGTTTTCCGTACACTCAATTGGCGTAAAACAATGTGCTATTTGGACGATGTGTTGTGTTTTTCGCCAGACTTTGAGACTCATTTAGCTGATTTGGAAGAAGTATTTTTGTGCTTACGCAGGGCAAACCTGAAAGCAAAACCATCTAAGTGCCAGTTTGCAAAACAGTCAGTTTCTTATCTGGGCACATTTTTTCCAACAAGGGTGTCCAAGTCGACCCTGAGAAAACTAGCGTGATAGCATCTGTTCCGACACCCACAAAGTCTAAAGAAGTTAAAAGCTTCCTAGGAATGGCAGGGTTTTACCGCCGCTTCATTCAAGAATTTTCAAAGATAGCAGCTCCCTTACATTCACTGTTGCAAAAAGATAAGAAATTTGTTTGGACAGATGAACATGAACTGGCATTTCAAACTCTCAAATCGGCCCTACTCAAACCTCCAATCCTCGCATTTCCAGACTTTGACAAACCATTTCTCCTATATACAGATGCTAGTGATGAGGCTATAGGATATTTACTTGGTCAAAAAGATGATAGTAACAGAGATGTAGTAATTGCTTACAGTGGTCGTGCTCTGTCTAAAGCAGAGAAAAATTATGGAATCACTGAAAAAGAATGTTTAGCAGTTGTGTCAGGTATTAAACATTTCAAAGTGTATTTGTCACATGCTCCGTTCACTGTAATAACGGATCACAGAGCTCTACAATATTTGAAGGACAATAAGGACCGCTCTGCTCGATTGAGCCGCTGGTCACTTTTGTTGAGTGATTTCACGTTCACAGTTCAGTACCGACCAGGTAAAAACTTGGGTAATGTGGATTTTTTGTCACGCTTACGGTACCCAGAATGCCCAGAAGGCATGGATGATCCACTCTCTGATGTACCCTATTTGTTTGCTACTGATGTGAATTGTACAGACAATGAGATCACTCAATCGGACGACGACAGTCACATATCGATTGTGACTGCACCTGAGAAATCACCTGCGTTGTATGAGGATGACTCACTTTCTGACCCTCTTCGTGTAATTTCCAACCCTGTAGGAGATTGCTCCATAGCAGAGAAACAATATGCCGACCCTGAACTACAGCCCTTGATTGACTGTTTAAAGTTCCCAACATTTGCAACGGACGACAAAACCACACGATTACTCTTATTACAAAGCCAGAATTTCATTCTTGACAATGACATATTGTATCATCTGTTTGCACCACCAGGACCGGGGCACAGGAAAGACAGGCTTATTCGTCAGTTAGTGATACCCAAATCGTTAGTAAAAGAGGTGTTACAATCATATCATGACAGTTTATTGGCAGAGCATGTCGGTATTGATAGAACATTCAATGCTATTCGACAGAAATATTATTGGCATCATATGTTGTCTGATATAAAGCAGTATATTGTGTCATGTACTGCTTGTCAAATCAATAAACGTGATTTTCACAAGAGACCAGCCCCTTTTGCAACCGTTACCTGTTCCAGGTAAATTGTTTGACCGTGTTCAAGCTGATTTCAGCTGAAAACGAGCAGTTATCACCAACAAGCCAATGGAGCTTGTGAAAGACTCAATTCCTTTATGTGGCAGACATTGCGTATGTTTATCAATGAGAACCAAGACAATTGGGATGATGTCCTTCCTAGTGTTATGTTTGCATATAATACTAACCCGGCAACACAAAGTACTGGATTTTCTCCCTATTTCCTCCTGTTTGGACAAGAATGTTCAGTACCCATTGATGTTGAATTACAATCGTTTCAACCTCTTCCCCACACAATAAAGCAACGTCTTGATGTCATCATCCATCATATCGAGGTCACAAGACAGATGGCACGTGCCAACTTACAGCAGGCGCATGAGAAAGCGAAATGATATTATGACAAAAATACTTCAAATCCTATTTTTCAACTCGGGGATAAAGTATGGCTCCATTCGACGGCACGTACTGTAGGGAAATGTAAAAAGTTAGGCCAATTTTTTCAAGGACCTTTCTACATTGCTGATGAATTGCCCCATTTTACCTTCAAGTTACGGCGTTGTGATAATCACAAATTACTGAAAGTGCCTGTCCACGCAAACCGGCTTAAAAGATTTGTCGACCCCAAGGATAGATTAACTCATCCCATTCCAGCTGGCGGGGACGACACACCAATTGTTATGTCTCAACATGATGCATCTGATTCGGACGCACGGGGGCCAACCCAGGCGTCCCAGCAGTTAAACCCCACCCAAACACAACAGCCCACTTTTGACTTGGAAGATGATGACGTTTTCATAGTGAAACGAATTCTAGCGCATAAACTCGTCAATGGAGAGAAATACTACAAGATTCACTGGGAAAATTTCACTGTACAAGAAGCTACATGGGAACCCGAATCGAACATCCCTCAGGGTTTGATTCGAAATTACATGATTCAGAAGTCATTGAAGAAAAAGAAAAAGCGCAAACGTTACTAATGTGTGTCTATTTTTACACAGGTTTCCCAGTTGTTTATTTTAATTAATATATTTCGTTTCCTTTTCATTTCAGGCACTGCATATATCATGTTGGAGATGGCCACTCTAATACTGATTTTTGCATGTGTTTTATTTCAGGATTATTACTATATGATGCTATACGCATGGTGCTAGCCCACGCTATAGATCCTTCTTTACGATGTTACATGATGCAATTGTCACCAGGTTACAAGGAAATAGAAGTGTGCATATATGTTGAACTGTGTATTGTTTCTTGTCAAATGTCTTGTTGAATATATTCAGAATACTTCGACTGCATACAGTCACGTGTTGGTTGATATTGAAAAATACATTCATATTCACGGGTTAGTGACCAAACGCTGCGAAGGTTTGGGTCACGTTGCGTACTACTACTTGAAGAATACATTCCCGGGCTACTGACCAAAATGTTTGGGTCAGGTTATACATATTCATACTACTTCTACGGGAAGGTTACAGGTCGCGCTGTCCAAAAGGGACGTTGTACATATTTCGCGGACCATTACAAAGCGTTTCGCTATGCGTGTATATACGAGAAAACAAACATGAACTACGATCTCCGGGATCTGACAATCGTGCGTCAAATGGCGATACCATATGTTTGTATTACAGGGTTCATTAAAATATACAGTGAAACGTGATGATGTTCGATGAGATACTACGATGTGCAATGAACTACAGGTACATGACTCGAAAGGCAGTCAAGAGAATTCAGTGTTCAATGGTTATACCGTACCGATACATATATGTTCCGTGATGAGAAATCTTCTGATGAAACAGGTTGATCCGTATACCTTCATGTGACAATTGTTATCATATTTAATACAGTCAGTTTCAATTCAGAACGCACTGTTCATTGTTCTAGAACTGGAGATTGGATTTTAATTTCGCTCATTGTTCCTATCCAGACTCATTCAACTCTCCTCGATGTATATCGAATTAATTCATTTGGCCTACCAATTAATCAATCAAGTTCACACGTGACTCAGGTTATGAATTTACCTGATTATTTGGCAGTTTCGGAAGCGAAAGTTCAGTATATTGAATTTTCTACCAGGGATTTTCAAACATGTTTTGGTGAACACGAAAAACATTGCCCAATTTTTCTTAGCCCCAAACCAAACACTGTTCTCACCTGCGCACTTGCTCTGTTTAATCAGGACGCACCAGGAATTAAATCCTTGTGTGATGTTAAATTTAAATTAAACAGGCTTCGTTCGATGGCTCTCGAAATCGAACCAGGCCTTGTTTTGCTCAGTGGCATAAAAACTATTATATTAACTTGCAAGGGTCGCATTGAGAAGCGTCCAGCTTGTCAGATTTGTTTAATTAAAATTCCTTGCCACTGTGCGTTGAAACTGGATGAATTCGACATTGACATGAGAATTCATAACAGTGAAAAAAAGTCAACAACTTCAAAATTGTATCCACCCAATCTTCTACTCTTATCGGAATTTTTCAATTCATCCGCACTGAAACCTTTCGAAACTTTACAGCCTCTTTTAGAAGATTCTGCGTTCAAAATCCCACATTTATTAATCGATGATAAAGTTTTCGATGACATTCGGAAAAAGGACAAGAAATTTCAAGTTGATTTAGGCCTTATTTCCAAGGGTATGAAAAAGGCACAAGTGATTTCGGATAATTTAATTGAAGATAATTGGATGGATTCCCTTCCATCGTCTGCTTTGGATGGGTCCTTAACCAACCCCTATCATTTAACGGCTAGTTTTGCCGCAGGTTTGCCCTTATTTCTATTTATACTGGTTATGTATTTTGGTTAAAAGTTAGACGCCTATTTTTTTGCTTTAACGTTTCTTACAGCAGGTTCCCCGACTAATGGGTTGACAGATTGGAAAGCATACCACACAACCACCCCTCCGAACTATCCCCAGCCATCTTTTATGTCTTGTACCGATACATATATGTTCCGTGATGAGAAATCTTCTGATGAAACAGGTTGATCCGTATACCTTCATGTGACAATTGTTATCATATTTAATACAGTCAGTTTCAATTTACAGGAGAAGACGCCATATGAATACAGTTTTACAGTGATGGAAACTTTTCATAAGAATATTGATGATGTATATGATTTCATTTTAAGTTTCTATTTATGTTCATAATCACGTTCTTTGAATTTTAGAATCCAGATGTCTCCTTCGACAAGTTTGGGTGTTGTTCACGCTGATGGCGCTTGTCAGCATCCAGAATCAAGTTAATTCTGTCCATACAGAATTACGACTTCCATGGGGAGTTGTATTTATCCATACGTCACGTATCCACATTTCACAAAATAAATGGATCCATGTATTCCAGTATAAATTGCCAGATTTATCTGAAATGGGTAATAGACCAGATTACCAGCAGTTTTGTAAAACGCACGCGCTACATTGTTATTCTGTGAATGCTATAGATGGATACATAAAGAAAGCGGAACAAGAATTGCTCGTGTATTGGACGAATGTCAGTAAGGACATTAAAATATTAATTCCGCATATTAACACTTTTCAAAAGGATTCACGCACGAGACGGGCAATTCTTCTATTTATCGGATCCATTAGTCTTTCACTTTTTGGTACTGCTACAGTCGAAGATGTAGAACGACTGGCGCAGTATGTCAAACAATTATCAATGCATGTAACTAATACTTCTCGTGTTGTACAAGTGCAAGTTCGTCAGATGTCGTCATTTATAGCCAAAACCAATGACCGTATTTCTTCCGCTCTTACAGGTATTGAACGAATCATAGGGACATTTCTCAGGTAGCTGAACAGGGACAAGATGTAGAAAAAAAGTATTTTCATTTCTATGAAAATTTTGCAAGATCGTAGGACATTTTTGACGACTATTCGACAGGAAATTGATGAAATGTATCTTGGAATACAGCAATTAGTTAACCAACGTTTGAGTCCATCTTTGCTCCCAGTCACGGAAGTAAAGAAGGCCCTAAATATGATTCAAAAACGTCTCAATGCAGAATATCCGTTGTTTCACGTTGCTCACAAGGATCCAGGCTATTATTATCGGGAACGCACTGTTCATTGTTCTAGAACTGGAGATTGGATTTTAATTTCGCTCATTGTTCCTATCCAGACTCATTCAACTCTCCTCGATGTATATCGAATTAATTCATTTGGCCTACCAATTAATCAATCAAGTTCACACGTGACTCAGGTTATGAATTTACCTGATTATTTGGCAGTTTCGGAAGCGAAAGTTCAGTATATTGAATTTTCTACCAGGGATTTTCAAACATGTTTTGGTGAACACGAAAAACATTGCCCAATTTTTCTTAGCCCCAAACCAAACACTGTTCTCACCTGCGCACTTGCTCTGTTTAATCAGGACGCACCAGGAATTAAATCCTTGTGTGATGTTAAATTTAAATTAAACAGGCTTCGTTCGATGGCTCTCGAAATCGAACCAGGCCTTGTTTTGCTCAGTGGCATAAAAAACTATTATATTAACTTGCATTGAGAAGCGTCCAGCTTGTCAGATTTGTTTAATTAAAATTCCTTGCCACTGTGCGTTGAAACTGGATGAATTCGACATTGACATGAGAATTCATAACAGTGAAAAAAAGTCAACAACTTCAAAATTGTATCCACCCAATCTTCTACTCTTATCGGAATTTTTCAATTCATCCGCACTGAAACCTTTCGAAACTTTACAGCCTCTTTTAGAAGATTCTGCGTTCAAAATCCCACATTTATTAATCGATGATAAAGTTTTCGATGACATTCGGAAAAAGGACAAGAAATTTCAAGTTGATTTAGGCCTTATTTCCAAGGGTATGAAAAAGGCACAAGTGATTTCGGATAATTTAATTGAAGCTAATTGGATGGATTCCCTTCCATCGTCTGCTTTGGATGGGTCCTTAACCAACCCCTATCATTTAACGGCTAGTTTTGCCGCAGGTTTGCCCTTATTTCTATTTATACTGGTTATGTATTTTGGTTAAAAGTTAGACGCCTATTTTTTGCTTTAACGTTACTTACAGCAGGTTCCCCGACTAATGGGTTGACAGATTGGAAAGCATACCACACAACCACCCCTCCGAACTATCCCCAGCCATCTTTTATGTCTTTGATTAAATCAACTATTTCAATGGATGTTTTCCTCATCATATCGACAGTATTTCTGGTGTTTATTTTACTTCTTCGCAGAGTAAAAAAGTTCAATCGACCGGTTACGACCTTAGTTTTACATTTGACTAATTCTTTTGCTTGTCATGAGATTATTCTGTCACAGTTTTATCTCTGCCCCCGTGACCTCACATTGTCAGCTGCAAATGCTTTGACTAACTTTCGTATTCAACGAGTTTTCTTTACATATTACTTGCTGTTTGATAGCCCTAACCTGCACGTCCACACCCCGACACAATCTATATATATTTCTGGTAAGATTGCTATCAGCTGCATAAAAGTGTGGCAATTAAAAAAATTTCTCCCCACTACTACAGGTGTTTTTATGGTTCTACAACATTGTGGAGTTGCTTTTCCATTACCGGTGAATTAAGCCTTCCCCAGAAACCAATTTATGCCTTTTGTTTCCCTCCATCTGCCGGAGCGGCCAGAAACTACTATTCATTTGACTTGGGCACATGTTGACTTTGTCACGTAATCACGATGATGATTTGTGTCCGTTGAACATTTGACATGAGTTTTATAATCACGAGGTACCCTGTTGTCGGTATATAAGACCATGATTACAATTCATTCGACCCGGCTCTTCACACATCTCTACGTCGCACCCATATTGTCCTGATGACTCCTCTTGGCGATCAGATTCTGAAAAGCTTGAACCGGACATTATTGACTCGTTACTGTTGAACTGAATACCGTCCTTCTAGTCTATTGTCTATCGGTCTCTCTTTGTTCGTACTTCTTACCAATCGGATGTATTACCCGAATCTTCTTCTCGGGTGGCGGACACTCACGGTTTCACGTTTTCAATTCAAATGTTGTACTCTTTGATTATTGAGTAACTTGAGATAAGGATTAGTCAGTATCTTAACCTGTACCTATATCTATGCTTGTTCATGTGTCCATGTATACACAAGGCAAAAATTAAACAAAATTCTTGTTCTATAGTCAATTTGTATCCTTGTTTCAATGTATGTTCTAAGTCCATCACATAGTCATCTATGTTGTTCGTTCTTGTTGTTTTAAACTGCAAAGCATTTACTGAATGTTGTGAGTAACTTCCACCTATTTAACCTATTACAGGTATTACAGATGTCGTCCATGGTTAAAATAACATTTGATTCCTATTTATTGATGCCATGTTACATAGGTATCAGAGAATATTCATGCAACATAATGGACTTAAATTGTTTTCGGCACGCAGTCGGCAGTCAAGAATGCTGTTATTGTCTACTGTGTTCTGTACACAGGTTGCCATTTATTTGAGCGTGTCATGTTTTAACATGTATTGCTGTCGTATCTAATGTATATTATAATACTAATTATATTCGTCGTGGTTTAACACTCGTTTCAAGTGTTGTAGATTAATGGCCGGACCCCATTCAGACGGGAGAACAGATAAGCTCCTCCCTTGCTGTCGTCTGGTCCACGCCACATCGATTATCTGGCTCCACACTTGCTGTTACCGGCGAACGCTATCGCAAGGGTTGCGACGCTGAACACCGCCCACGAAGGCGCAATATTGACGATCGACACTGCAAGACCTCTACGATGCTCCAGCCCTCTCGCAGTGTGCAGAACATTTCGTCTCCTCACTTTGTTGACCAAGCCAAGAACTATGCTGTGTGATACACGGCCCTGTGTTCAGACATTAATTTTGTTGTGGCCTCGCACTGAGTGAACAGCGTTCAGTGTATATCAAGTGACATTCAGAACATGACTTTTCCAGTAGACGTGTGCCAGTTTATTCGATGGGACCAGAGACTTGGTGGTGCCATTTTTTGGCCATATTGAAGACATTTTCACATTTAATATTGACTAATTTATTGCTGTGTTATCATCTCATATAATATATGTATGATGTATATGCTTTGTGGTTCCCCGAAGTAACATAGGGTCATTCTCTTATTCCTTGGCATGCTCGTTTTTTAAGGTACAGTATCCTCGACTTTTTCCGAATATTTCTGAAGTTTGAAATGGGTTATCATTTTCGCTCAGAAATTACCGATCCTGTTTTGCTTCGATGGTGTTCAATGTGTTTAACTTTAACATATCGGACCTGTGCTCATGTTTAATGTATCCGAGCTGTGGGCAGCTCTTGTCCACAGGCGGAGGATGTTATAAGGTAAAAATGCATCCCCAAAACCATGAGAGAATTACATCAGATTCGTATTTAGATTTGCAGTTTGCTCATGAGTCATAACGGTTAGGCACGGTATGGAGACGGAAAGTTTCCACAGAATGGCGTTTAGCCGTAGGCTATGGAAAGAGAGACAGAACACATTCTGTTGAAAGACATAACAGATTAATCTTATATTGAAACAAACAACAAAGGGGTGAGTGACCGAACGATTCTTACCGGTACTTTTCCAATCGTAATATTCATGAGTGCAAGGTCGGATACAGGCTAACCGAATCAAAATGATTAGTTGAAACATGTGATCAAGATCAGGCCAGGCTCGAACCATATAAAAAGACAGGTTGGGCACTGAGCGAGTGGTGCGCGCTTTTTAGTGACGGAAGCCAGTCCACGCCACTCAGTTGCCCCGTGTGGTACGAACCTGCCCTGTCTGATGTTGAAGTTGTAGTTAGAGAGATGGACTGAGACTGAGTAAAAACTATGTGAGTATAAACTTGGTGTTGCGTTTATCTTTGAATGTATGTGTGCCAGTACATGAATGTTATGTGGTTAATTAGGAGTCACGGTCGTCCGAACCCTCACTCCTTGACTTAGCGTCCTGCAACGGACCAAGCGAGTGGAGCGCCAGAGCTACCATCTCCCCGAACAATGTGGAACGACCATAATTAATAGGTAACTGTGGTAGGGTTTACTAACACCCAAACGCCAGTTGCGACATTATATTTAATAATATACTCTTCAAAACGCATAAGTGATTATGAGAATATTGGACACATGTAGCTGCGGCAAAAACAAAACAAATATACCATTTCTTTCCACAATGTCATCTTTGTGTGATTGTAAAGTTTCAGCGCCAAAACGCGGCAATTTTAACTTTTTCGCTTGTTTTAGAACCGTTTGAAGAAATATTCGCCAAAACGTCACCAAGAAAACATGCAAAGCAAAATACACGTGCAAGTAAGCGGAAAAGCATGGGGTATTGATTACTAAAAAAAGGCAAATGTTGTGTTTAATTTTGGCATCGTTTTTGCCTGGAAAAGAGGAAATCATCATACCGCAACTGAGTGCCGCCAATCGAAACATCGCCATAGGCCGCCTTGATTGTAAGACAAAATCACCTGTGGACAAAGGCCCCTAGGACAAAAAACAACAACCTTGGACAAAAGCCTCTTAGGACAAAAAGCCATAAGGACAAACAAACAAAACAATGAGGACCTCTGGACAAAACTCCCAAATGAGGACCTCTGGACAAAACCCCCAAACATGTTTTAACTGCTGAGTGGTTGACTTAAGTGACATTTTTTGTTTGAATCAGTAATAGAGATTATCAGTGATAGGGATTAACAGGCTTCATTAATAAACTTAGCATTTCGTTTGTAAACATTATTTAGGGTGACGCTGACTTCAAGAGTATTAAAAGTTAGTATTTAGATATGTACACATCATTAAGTATTTCAACTCACTGTCATATTACAACTGGTATAAATATATGCTCCATAAACTAAGCAGGCAGTAGCATTCCAGCATGGAGGTACTGAAGAATAACAAGGGGAGTGTCAAGTAAGCTAGGAAGGTTATATATATACCAAGAAGAGCACTGGAAAGTCAGACTTTCTGATCGGTGTGGGAAAAACATCAGGTTGTGTTGATTGTTAGTGTTCAAATTGTGATGTACCCAGTTTGTGCTAGTGCTCATAACGTATGTGACGTCGGCTTAATAAAATATTTGAATGATAAACAATCTTTATTATTTATTTGGAGCTTTGGGGGGTTTTGTCCTACATGGTGGGGGGTTTGTCCCAAGGTTTTTTTGTCCTGGGTGTTTTGTCCTAGGGGGATTTTGTCCACAGGGGTTTTTGTCCGCACACCGGCGGCCTTGAAGCTGAGGAGACGCAATCTGCATTTGCCCCACATTTCAACGCTCATCGGAGCACCATATCGGACGGATCAGATCCGTCTTCAAGTCCCATTTCTTATCATAGGATATTTTCTAAACATCAAATTGTGTTCGTTTACACGATTTTTATGTAGAATTAATTGTTGATTCATAATTAATTTTTATTTTAGGGTTTGTCATCGAAGTGACACTACCAAGTACCAGTGAATAAAACATAATATAGGAAATGTTTCTACAACTATTATTATATGCAATGTCGCGATCACTCGTCTAAATTACTGTTAAATTACTGGTTACAATATTATGGTGTGCTGTATAGCTTTGTCCACAAACACGCTGGCCTAGTTTTACAGGTCATGTCTTTTGCACACAGCAAGGCAACAAAGTGTGAACACTGGCTAAAGCCTGAATACCCCACTCAGAGGCCTGGCGTTATCGAGCGCCAGGCAGGGATCTTATTTGAACGTCTTTGTAAAGTCGGTCGACCATAAAAAATATATCATTGCCATGCATAGCTTGCAGAAAGGGCACTGCTAGAGGAGCCAGAATCTTGTCCCGATAACGCTGTCGGGTAAGATTACTGTTGGCCACGTGCAGTGGAGTACGTCCAGAAGGAGTTATCCCTGCCCAAACCATGGCCGATTCCCCTGCCACAGTTGCATCTGTGATTCGCTCTCCATTGCGACGATAAATCCTCTGCCGACAATCACCGAAGGACAAATTGAATGTGCTTTCATCAGTGATGAGCACACGAGACCATTGACGTTGATTCCAGCGGCCCTGATGTCTACTACATCTCAAACGCTCCTGCCTGTGACGTGGTTTTCGTAGTGGACGAACTGCAGGTGGCCTACAGCGGAGTCCGGCTGCCCTTATAAGTCGACGAACGGTGCTCCTGGATATCCTTACAATGTTAACATTGAAGTTTTCTGTCTGAAGATCTGCTGCGTTAGGAATCTGTTACGGAACGCAGTGTTAATCATGTGCTATCATCTCGCACTGTTGTGACTCTGGGGCGACCTGGTCGACGTGCATATTCCACGGACCCATTGGCTTGAAATCTCTGCCACAGTCCACCAACAGCACTCTGACTCACATTAAAGCAGACATCAACCTGCCGCTGAGTTTAACCAGATTCCAAAAGGAATATAGCCTGATCCCTAACGTCTCATTTTAAGCTGCGATTTCAAACAGGTACATGAACAGCAAACGACACTTAAAAAGCATCAATGCATGTGTATTGTCCTCCACTTTCCATGGATAAAGAGACTAAGTGGCAGGTGTATTTCCATATTGACGATTTGAATATAAATGTGCCATTTGTAACAGAATGTATCGGACGTTAGAAACGTAATAATGACATTTCAACAGCCTGATGTGTTTTTTCCAAACTGTTAAGAAAGTTTGTAAAACATTCAGTTGTATATATTTCAAAGAAAAACGAAGAGTTTTAAGAAACAGTGTTACCAATAGCTTGACTCTTCATTAATGACGCCGAGCAACAGACAGGTAGGAAACATAGATCGCTATGGTTCATCTCTATTGCATTGCCGACACAGAAAAGACGTTGTCCGTCAATGTGTATCAATGTCAGTGATATTACCTTCAATCATTTCACTGGCAGTTATTTCCCAGCCACCTCAACAAAAACAGACACCTTACATAGACAAGTTTGTTTTATTTGGGCATCGTACAGTATGGAATATGACATCTTCCTATGTTCATGCGTTTTAACTCTTTTCAACAACTGTGAGCGTTGTGATATAGCGCTATTGTCGGGTGCTTATATTGCCTTCTGACTGTTGTTCAGTTTCACATTTTACAGACGGGTATCAATGGATTTCTCGACGTGTTTGTTTCCGAACTTTTTATCCTTCCTCTTGGCCAGTCGGTACTGTACAAGCATTCCACAGCACAAACAGAAACCTGCAGAAACGAACAAGAACAATACCCAATTGAAACAAATGTGTGATGCCCCGTGATGGCAACCATGAAATAATAATGAATTTCAATGGATTTAAATGCTGAAATCGCTGCGAGAAATCAAGTTATACCATTATGAACCTGTGGGTAAATATTTCGGCAATATATTGTTTCCTATTCCTACGATTAAGTGACTTGTTGTTGGTATACAGCAAGTGTTTGGAGTAGAAAGTCACGACGTCTCAGTTTCCTATGGGAGGTAAGCCCGACGTGGTGCATGTCTCAGACGTTTACCACGTCGGCGAAATCCATGACCTCGTAAAGGGATGCTGACAAAGTTGGAATAATAATGAAGGTGTGTCTTGGATTCGAACAATAGATTCCAACATGTGTCCACTTAAACTTAAGGCGTCGCACCAACCCACCCGTGAAGATCCGGTTTACAACTGGTCTTCATCAACCCATGCTTGTTGTAAGAGGTGACTAATGGGATCGGGTGGTCAGGCTTGCTGACTTGGTTGATCCATGTCATCGTATCCCAATAGCGTAAATCGATGCGAACAATGCCAGCCACTGGATTATCTGGTCCAGACTCGAATGCAACGATAAAAAAATAGTCCCAACACCTACTATGAGTATATTTATGTACGTACTGAACATGATCCCTCCGGCTCCTATGTACAGTATCCCTTGCCATCCAATAGCGGATTTCAGCTGTGACGTCAGGAGCGCACCTGCCAGCTGAACTACAATCTGGAACAGAGAGGTATAATGTTAGTATATTTTGTGGCCAAATGTCGACTTTTCTGTTCTTTTCTGGGGTAATTTCTTTTTGGATAAAATCCCTTTTTTTAAACTCCCATGATATCATTTGGTGGGCGTCATACTCTGCAGAACCACATTTGGCAAGACGATAGTCGATACAGTTTGTTGTGCCTGCAACTGAAAAATGTTGGAAACCGTTTTCAACAGAACAGTCACTCAAAGTGAAGCTGTCATGTGTATACAAGCTCCAACATGCCTTCTCTCACGGTTGAGCGTGTTCTGAACTGATACCTGAGCTTAACGACTATCGCAAGTGAAAGTGTGGGGTTACGACAATCCAAGCGCAGAACCGTTTGTGGGTCAATGAGACCGTCTCGTGGTCAAGGGACGGAGCCTAAGGTCATTGATTCGATCACACACACACGAATGTGAACACTCTTGAACATTAAACCGAACTCCAGCGAACAAGGGTACACTCGTGTCTCCTGAAGTACTCACGGAAATAGAGATAAACATATTAGCGATTTTGTGTAACTTTGAACACAACTAAAGTTTGATTGTAAACTATTCTATAACTATCGTTTTTCCCAACTTTATTTTTCAGCAGTTTTTGTAAAATCATCCGAAATAGATGAGTTTACAAGAGAGCAAATCGTGTCATTTTACCCCTTGAAATTTCATCGAAGTCAAAACGCATATTCCTGATGCAAGCTATACTATGCAAATGAGATAAAATCTCCATAGGTTCGCGTACATGATATATTTCATGAAAAACGTCATATATCATTCATTCTTTATTTCTTTTATCCTAATTGATATGCAAAATAATTGATTTAGGGATGCATGTGTTATTTTTACGAGCTCATTCACAGCTTTGATTGTCAATTGCACAATTGCTATGGCAACGCACGTGCAAATGCATCTTCCCATCTAAACAGTGGTGCAGGTTGTTGCTACCACCCATTGTTGATTGTGACATAAGTTATAACATGTTTCTAAATTTGTTCAAAATATGCAATTTTTTGTTGTTTTTACCTGTAAAATGGCATTTTGGATGGTGATTAGAGGACCAAAATTAAAAGGCCTAGTTGGGGAAAAATATATTTATTTTAATATTTGTTAAAACTACCTATTTTAATGTAGTTATAAACAAATAAACACCAAAAACCATTCCATTTGCATGGGTACTTTAATAATATATATTGGCTTGTACTGCTCACAATGTATGCTCTATTGAACATTTACAGTTACCACTGAAAATTAGTGTAGCATTCCCGTTCGTGATGTCAAAACATGTATCTGCTGATCTGCACCTTTGAAAATACCGTTTCCGGTTTTCTAATTTGAAATAGACGACACTGTTTTATTTTCGAAATATAAGACCTGTATTCTAAGATTTTGTATATAGAGACTGGATAGTGTTTGAGCTGCTGGTGCAAAACAAGATATTCTAAATTGAAATTATGAGCCGAAATATGTTTTTTTGTGCAACAGTTTGTGATGGCGGACATTTTAACAACGTCTATACTGAGATGTGGATGCACCAGCGTGTGGCTGAGAGTCTCCTTGTAAATGACAGGAAGAATAGGCAGTTGATGTCGTAAACTCACCATGCAGGTGTAGAGTAGGCCGTAGTTGACGCTGTAGTACTTCTGACCATACAGCGAGACTGTCAATGAGATCATTAGGGCGTAGAATCCTGAGATTGTCCCGTAGATCAGACACAGCCAGATCATCAGCATCACTTTCCCGCCATATTCAGACAAGGTGAAGGTCGCTCCTGCTGTTCCAAACACCCCGATGACAATGGTGAGTGATTCCTGTGTGAGAGTTATTCGGGTGATTAACATAAATCATTCATACATATATAACATATTTGTAGGAATGTGAAAGAACGCATGAAGGTTATTCTTTGATAAAGTAGGTCAGTCTTTCATATTGTTAGCAGTTAATGTAACTGTTTGACACTTTCAGAAGCTGGGACCCGTGAAGATCCGGGGTAGAATAGGCCTTCAGCAACCAATGCTTGCTACAAAAGGCGACTATGCTTGTCGTAAGAGGCGACTAACGGGATCGGGTGGTCAGGCTCGCTGACTTGGTGGACACGTGTCATCGGTTCCCAATTGCGCAAATCGATGCTCATGCTGTTGATCCCTGGATTGTCTGGTCCAGAGTCGATTATTTACAGACCGCCGCTGTATAGCTGGAATATTGCTGAGTGCGGCGTAAAACTAAACTCACTCACTCACTCAGAAGCTGGTAAGTGACAGTGATGGCAAATTATTTTACGACATTTCGATATACAGTCAAACACTGTTGTATGGGACTTTGATGTGTCGAAGGGTTGTCTCGAAGTATAAGTTTGATCACAGCATATTCCTTATTTAGTCATCATGTTGCGGTTGTGTCGCACCTCGGATAACTCGAAGTATTAACGTGGGTCCCTACAGCTTCGACGCAATGCTTTGTGATCGTAGCTTCTTGTACCGTTGTCAGACATGAGTGAAGAAAGACAGAACAGAAAAGATGAATGTACCATATAAAAAAAAACTTAAAGGAATTTTGCATCTCTTAACGTTGAAACTAAATAGGTACAAAGAGGCATGTCCGTTGAAGGATATATTTTACATAAACTTGTTGAGAATCAATAATACTTCAACAAGAGATCTTGTAAACATTTAAGTACATCCTTAAGAAATGACGATTTTCGTTCTACAGAAACTAAAAAAAAGAACATGTTCGTTTGCGGACTATCCACCTAAAACTGAATCATTCATTTTTCAATTATTTCAAAAGCGGAATTTGGAGATTCGAATTCCAGAATATGAATACAGCTACGAACTAAAAGTAAACTATTTTAACTTTGACTCCTCCCGCTAAACACCCCTGGACGTACCCTGTAGCCTATCTTGTCCCCCACGGCTCCCCAGAACGGTCGCCCCAGAGCATTAAAGGCCGATCCCACAGAGCCAGCCAGAGCCAGAAAATGGTCATCTTTGATGAAAGTCTGGGAAAATGTCTGAAAATAAACATGACTGCAATGAGGTAAAGTATATTCCTTTCAAATCGATATTGTTGTTAGTTTTTTTATTCTTTAGTTTCTGAAAAAAGTATTATTACACATAAACACACGCACACACACACACAGACACACACACACAGACATTTATCCCAATATACCAGAGAAGAGACGTACCATGGCTGTCCACAGTGAAACCAGAACAAATGTACTTTAAAAAACATAATGCATGCATCCTGATTTAATCAAATGTAAGTTGAATGCTCAAATGCAAAATTCACCTTAATTATGACGCTTGTATTGTCAACACAATGTTCCCGCTGTTGGGATTACAAAGCCCTGTTGGCTGCAATGCTGTACAAATCGTTGTAAAATCCCTTCACTCACTTTCTCACTCTTACCTTGTAGAAGTTCGTCACAAAGAAAATGCCAAGGGCCACACAGCCGTAGATGACCCACAGCAAGTAGAACAGCTTCGACCGAAGAACCTGACGTGGAGTGTAGTTGCCATTGTCGTCATCAGTGTCACCACTGGGGACGGCCATGCAAAGGTTGGTTAGTCAGCATTGCCTCCATATATCAGTGGGCAGTTACATAATACAGTTATTAATATTGTTGTGTTCCGTCATATCTGATGCAGTTCCCTATTTTGACCGTTGCCATGTGTTCCCACTTAGTCTGAATCGAAAAATGACTTTTCAGACAATTTTTACAATATTGGCTTTGTTCATAGAAGCGTCTTATGAAAAAGGAAATGGCTTTTGTTGCATGTATCACAGCAAGGAAGGTTCCCCTATAGTTGTTTGGTTCATTACGGTAAAGAGAAGAGGGTTTCAGAACAGTACACACTGGACTGGAGGCAACATGGGCTGTAGGCATTACATGAAGCAGCCGAAAACATTTAACGACAATAATTTGGAATTGAACCAAAGAAAACTTGTTGTGTTTCCTGGTATATATCGGTTCTCTGTTGAACTACACGATCTGTCGATTATCTGCAATATTCTGCAAGATCTGTGACACTTTTTGCAGTGGCCATGAATCCGTAATTTACCGCCCTCATATCTATTGTATAATATCACGTTTTGCTTCATTTTTCCTTCTGTCACTCTCCTCAGGAGGAGTAATGCAGACATATCTGTTAATACTTTCAAGTAACATTAAATCAAATTGCCTTTGCAAGCTTTTAATATTTTATAATGTATCATATTCACAGAAGAACATCGTCGTGACGTAGATGGCCTCGACCAGTGCCGTCTCACCACTATCAGAAGGCGTTGCCAAAATTGTCATAATCCTCCACCCATTTCAAACAATACTGGTCCGTGGGGTAGCCAAATGGTCACGCTGAAGACCCGGGTTCGATTCCCCACATGGATGCAATGTGTGAAGCCCATTTCTGTTGTACTCCGCCGTGACATTGATGGAATATTGCCAAAAGCGGCGTAAAACTAAACTCACTCACTCAAACTATAAATACATTTACAACTTGATTCAACACTTGACTACCAATCGATAAACAAAGTCACCTGTCTGTGCTGGATACTGTGTCAAGATCTTCTTTCAACTTTTCATTTGGCATCTTCTCTTGGTCAGGGTTCTTCTCTGCATTGTCTTCCTGTATAGCCAAATCGTCACAGTACAAAGTTAACATTAATGTTAAAAAATGTTTAAAAAATCACCAAACATGTTATTTTCGTTGTAAACAATTATTTTCGGTTTAAACAAGAAATGACTCCAGTGTAGTTTTTACTGAAGCAATTTCTTATGAGTAACAGATTCCTATAGTTCTTAAAACAAGAATATCTTCAGAGACTACTTACTTAATCGTTGAAAACAATGTAGGCCACGATAGGAAAAGTGTGAAATACGTCAGCGCAATAATATAACACAAGCGTCGAAAGTAGTCCGCCAGGAGGCGTTCATAACATTTTTGTTGTTTTGTTTTATGGAATATAACCACAGCCAAACGCCATGGAATCACTTTTACTTCATGTGAATTCCACGTCGTCATATGAGCGAAATATTCTCAAGCACGACGTTAAACCCAATGTCACCTCACCTCATGTGAATTCCGTAAATTTCATTATCATATGTCAATTCATGTTAAGTATATCTGTTGTTTGAGAATACATGTCTCAATAAGCCTTAATAGAATCCTTAATTGTTACGACAGACAATCCTGAACACACATATTGGAAAACACCTATTGATGTATTCTTTTATACAAAATAATAGTGTAATACGCGCGTTCTTGGTTCCTTTGTTATTGACTTGTTCAAGGTTACGGAAAGAGGCGATTGGCAGCTAATACAAGATATACTAACCTGTGTGGGCGTGTCTGTGGGCGTGGCTATGAGGAAGAGGACGGCGAGGATCTGTATTGCTGTGTAGACCCCGCCCAGCAGCAGAAAGCTGTATGGTACCCTGTCTAGAAGGGAGCTCTGTGTGAAGTACCTAGACAGTTGGACACAATCGGTATCAATGTGTAATTACGGAAATAGTCAGTTTATCTTTGAGTTAAGGTTATAGAAGTTACGTGTCTCAAACGGTATACTAATCAGCCAGCGGTGTGATCAAGGACACTATACTGCTGCCACTCACCCATCCTCCAGCCAAACACATTAACTCGGTAGTTTCCGGAACACAAGTAGTTTTGTTTAATGTTTTTTGGCTACAAATGTTGACTTAAGAACAAATTCTTCTTGAAAATATATCTTTTTACATGCTTTATGAATCGTTTGATTTAAGATTTTTACTGTATACCACCTTTAATCTCAACTTCACCGTGTATACTTCACGAGTTTGTGTAAAGACGCTCGTTTGCTGTTTTAACAAACAAATCACGGTCTGGTTCCATCGAAAGAGAAACAAATAAGCGAGTGTTGAGACCAATGATGAACACATATCAGACCCCCGAGGAAGGAAATAAACTCTTCGTTGCACGTGTAACACCAACGCGGTTTGGTGAACAGTTAGAAACCCTTACAAATCATCTTGTATTGTTTCATCAGGGGAGACGTTGTCAGGGTTGATGAAGGCCGTGACGACCTGGTTGAACACGAAGGTTCCAAACCCGATTCCACTGATAATGATGCCTGTCACCAGACCTGATCTGTTGGGAAACCACTGAAACAGAGGATGTTTGTATAGTGTGGATGGATACTTCCAGTTATCCCGGGCTGAATGGTTTGTAGTCATCCCGCACTAACTGGCTACCATATTTCGGTCAGCGGCATGCTGTAAATCGACCTGGTCATCATGATGGCAGACAATCCACCAAGTCGCCGCGATATTATCATATCCATTATTCGGTTGCCTTTGACAAGCAATGCTCAAAGTGCTTGTCCCGGCTAAGCTCGATGATTAAAAACAGGAATTACAAGTATCAGCAAAGATAGAAGTTGTTTACATCTGACACAATCAACGATTTGATTTTCCCTCTTTCAAGAACAAGCAATAGCATTTGGTGCTTCAGGGTACACCCATCAGAATAATTATCCGGAACTCTTATATACATTAGCCTTATACGATAAAATGCCTTTGACATCTTTTGTTAAACTGACGTAAATTCCCTTTCACTCAGCCCAAAAACTCTTTGGAAAATGTTCTTACACGATGTGGTTTCACCCCACTGACATTCCTGTCAAAAGTGAATCTCTCTCTCCTTTACTCTTTTGCCCCTGCCACGTCGGTATTTTGAAACTGACCTTGAGGGCACAGCTCCAGGGTACGCCATACTCTTCCCAGCGCCATTGTGGACGCCATAGGTCAAGGTCGTCAAAAGGAGGGAATGCTGCATGGCACACAATCAACCAAGTCACCATGATGGCACACAATCAACCAAGTCACCATGATGGCACGCAATCAACCAAGTCACCATGATGGCACACAATCAACCAAGTTACCATGATGGCACGCAACCAACCAAGTCATCATGATGACACGCAACCAACCAAGTCATCATGATGACATGCAATCAACCAAGTCACCATGATGGCACGCAACCAAAGTCATGGTGGCACGCAATCAACCAAGTCACCATGGTGGCACGCAACCAGCCAAGTCATCATGATGGCACGCAATCAACTAAGTCACCATGATGGCACGCAACCAACCAAGTCATCATGATGGCACGAAACCAACCAAGTCATCATGATGGCACGCAATCAACCAAGTCACCATGATGGCACGCAACCAAGTCACCATGGTGGCACGCAATCAACCAAGTCACCATGATGGCACGCAATCAACCAAGTCACCATGATGACACGCAACCAACCAAGTCATCATGATGGCACGCAATCAACTAAGTCACCATGATGGCACGCAATCAACCAAGTCACCATGATGGCACGCAACCAACCAAGTCATCATGATGGCACGCAATCAACCAAGTCACCATGATGGCACGCAACCAAGTCACCATGATGGCACGCAATCAACCAAGTCACCATGATGGCACGCAACCAACCAAGTCACCATGATGGCACGCAACCAACCAAGTCACCATGATGGCACGCAACCAACCAAGTCATCATGATGGCACGCAACCAAGTCATCATGACCGACTTAGTCACACATCTGTTACAATCAATGATCTAATTTTCCCTCTTCCAAGAACAAGCAATAGCATTTGGTGATCCAGGGTACGCACATCAGAATATACTATGCAAGGTAACTGTGCATAACATTAAATTGCATAAAATAAAGGTTATTTGAAAAGTTATAAATATATCCCTAAATATACACGTAGCAAAGCTCTTTGCATGAAATTTCATGTCACGTATTTCGCGCCGCACGTGCACAACAACCGGCCCCGACGGCCTGCAATACATCCAGTTTCGCTCCAACGTCACCGACAGGCACGTCTTGCCTGGTGCAGACAGCATCTACGGTACAGGAGACAAGATTGGTTTGGTGTTTACTGACAAGTCGAGATTTCATCTTGACAACTCAGATGGCAAGGCAAGGCAGGGGTGTATAGACGGAGAGGTGACCGGTATGCTGACGCGTGCGCGATTCAACGTCGACAGTTTGGTGGTGAAAACGTTATGGAATGGAGGGGGGGTGGGGTGTGGCATCACATCTCATGGCCGGACACAACTTGTCATTGTCAATGGCAATCTGGCTGGTCTGTGATACACGGATGAGATCAGTGGGCCTCATGTGCAACCGTTCATTCAAAGACTGAGACATAGATTCACGCTTCAGCAAGGGAATGCCCGTCCAAGTATCGCTCGTATTGTGACAGATTCCCTGAGACAGCAGAACATTCCGGTACTGCCCAGGCCAGCTGTTTCTCCGTATATGTCCGCTATCGAGCACGCTTGAGTTGAAATGGAGCGACGTTTACGTCAAGTCCAGAATCTGAATCGGGACAAGCGTTGGTTCAGACATGGAACAACATTCCCCAAGCTTTCTACAATCGCTTAGTGTCATCTATTCGTCGTTGTTGTTAAGCCTGCATCAACGCTAATGGTGGACACACACGATACTGAATTTGTGAACTGTCTTTTGACACCACATCTCTTCAAGGGCCTCGTCACGATGCCTAGCGTCAAATCACACAGATTTCGATATTATCTTGTCAACAGTTCAATAGTGATTAAGGATGGAAAACGCCACAAATCATGTTAACATGTTTTTGCATTAAATATGGCATAACATTAAATAATGCACAGTTACTTTATTCCAGTAGTATACAGTACCCGGAACTCTTATATATACTAAGCAGCAAAAGAAACGTCAGTTTGGAATTTTCTTTCGCAGAAACGGATAACTGTGAACTCATTTAATGTTTTGATTGTATATTGTTGACAACATCTCCAACTTTACCTGAGCAAAGACATTCCTTGCCAAACTCAGAATGGAACCCAGGAAATGGTCTCAAAAACGCAACCTAATCTCGGAGATGGTACGGTGTTCTCCATGTTTTTCATGCACCTCATGCTACACGTGCTGTTCACAAGGATCATCCCTATAAAATGCACCCCCAAACCTGGTTGAAACATTTACATTACAACATCAGCAGTGTGCCGCGACTCACGACAGCTGAGAGAAACGTGGCGCTAGGAAGACTTGAAGCTTGTCACACTGCAAAGCCTTGCCAATCACTTCCAGGTCAACTTTCGGACCATCTACTGGCTGCAGCAACGTTTCCAGGCCACCAAAACCACAAATGATCACCTCGTACTGGCAGACCAAGGGTGACCACAAGACGACAAGACCGCCATGTTGTGCGACAGCATGTACAGAATCCCTTTATGCAGGCATCCGAAACAGCACGCCAGACAGTGGGAACACACGGAAGACCAATTAGTACTGATACAGTACGCCGACGTCTTAACAGCGGGAACCAAGTACGCCGAACCTCCATTGCCGTAGACCTTACCGTGGACCTATCCTTACCCTCGTCATCGGCGTGAACGTCTACAGTTTGCCCTACAACACCAAAACTGGCGATACAGGCAATGGACAACTGTTCTGTTCACAGATGAGAGTCAGTACTGCGTATCAGGCGTTACTCAGACCAATGTGTTATGAAAAGAGACTCATGGGTAGGTGCAAGCATCATGGTATGGGGTGGAATAGGTTTGAGCCAGAGAGTGGGTCCTGTGGTGTTCCAGAACTTTGGTCCAGGGAGAGGAGGCGGCATCACAGCGGTGCGCTACATCAAACAAGCTCTCAGACCCCCAGTCATACCACATTTCGCACGTCACCGGAACAACATTTTCCAGCATGATAGCGCCCGGTCCACACTGCCAGAGCTACACGGGACTTCCTACAGCAGAACGGTGTCACCATTATGCAGTGGCCAGCCCTTGGTCCTGATTTAAACCCAATTGAACATCTTTGGGATGAAATTCAGAGGAGACTGAATAATGTCATACCAAGGTCGAACACAGCCGATTTATTGCGACAGGTCTTTCTCAGAGACTGGTTCCAGGTGCCATTGGCCTTCATCAATCGATTGGTGCACTCCATGCATAGACGCTGTGCTGCAGTTATCGCCGCTCGTGGTGGTCAAACTAGATACTGAAGTCAAGAGTCTGAATGGGCTGCAAACGTTCACGTAATGTCTTGGAATTGTGCTGAGTTATTCATTGATGTGTCAAGAAATGTTTTTGATCCGCTTATTTTGTCCATTTCTGTAATGATTTGATTACAGTGCCTATCTTATTTTGAATTCGTACTGACGTTCGTTTTGCTGCTGAGTATACATTAGCCTAATACGATACAATGCTTTTAAAAGTTTTTGAAACTGACGTAAAATCCCTTTCACTCAGCCCAATAACCCATTTGAAAGTTTCCTAACACGATGTTGTTTCACGTCCACGACATTGCTGACAAGAGAGAGTCCCTCCCTCCCTTACTCTTTCGTCCCTCCCACGTCAATAGTTTGCAACTGACCTTGAGGGCACATTTCACAGCTCCAGGGTACGCCATACTCTTCCCAGCGCCATTGAGGACGCCATAGGTCAAGGCCGTCAAGAGGAGGGAATGCTGCATGGTGAAGTAGGTGAGGAGCATACCGGAACTGGAAGAGAGTACATTACGTATTGCTGTAGCACAGATACCTTGTTACGGTTTGTTACGGTTTGTTACCGCTTGTCTGTTTCACATGGAGGGAAAGGTCCGACTCGCGGCATGTTGCGGAATGTTTCGGTTTGTTACGGCTTGTCTTTTTGACTTGGAGAGAAAACAAACATAAGAAAAAGGGCCAACAGGATTCGAATCCACAATCATGGATTCCGGTAGTCTAAACAACGTAGCTCTGCACAGCCTATTCAGACGCTTGACCGACTGAGCCAGTCTAGTCCTCTGCAAAGTGGAAACTGTGTTTACAAAACTAAGAGTTAAGATCTACACTGATTATGGAAGAATACCTGAAGATCAGTCCACCAATCAGCGTACAAATCCTTGGAGACAGTTTCTGTTCTATCCAGCCTAATATGGGCATACAAAATGCCAAGGACAAATAGTTCGCTGTAGAGATCCAAACAGTTTCTGAGTACGTAGCATCATTTGACCCACTTCTGGCGCGAAGGTATGACGTCAGATAGGGTGTCATGTTGCCTGGAAACAAGGGAAGTGATCGTGTATGTACTGACGGAAAGAAAATAAGTGAACGTGTCATAAAAAAAAGAACGTTCTCCCATTTATTTGACACTTTATACTCAAGATGTCGACATTTCACTCATATGTATATGGTTAACTTGTTGATGTGAAAACATGATATTTAACACTCCTTCCATCACTGTAGGATTATAAATAATCCGCTCCATTGATGAGATTTCTGCATTATGGGGTAGATTCCGGTGTGCTCTGCTATAGTAGTGTATGTTCTGGAAAGTGTTCTGCTCTATCGGTAAAGGCTCTGGTATATAAACTTCTCTACAAGTGAAGGTTCTGGTGTATGTTCTGCTCTGTCAGGGAAGGTTCTGGTATATGGACTTCTCTATGAGTGAATGTTCTGGTATATGGACTCTCTACAAGTGAAGGTTCTGGTATATGGATTCTACAAGTGAAGGTTCTGGTATATGTACTTCTCTACAAGTGAAGGTTCTGGTATATGGACTTCTCTATAAGTTTGGGTACTTATATAGGGACTTCTCTACAAGTAAAGGTTCTGGTATATGGACTTCTCTACAAGTGAAGGTTCTGGTTTATGGACTTCTCTATAAGTTTGGGTACTGGTATATGGACTTCTCTACAAGTAAAGGTTCTGGTATATGGACTTCTCTACAAGTGAAGGTTCTAGTATATGGACTCTCTACAAGTGAAGGTTCTGGTATATGGACTTCTCTACAAGTGAAGGTTCTGGTATATGGACTTCTCTACAAGTGAAGCTTCTTGTATATGGACTTCTGTATAAGTGAAGGTTCTGGTATATGTACTTCTCTACAAGTGAAGCTTCTGGTATATCGACTTCTCTATAAGTGAAGGTTATGGTATATGTACTTCTCTACAAGTGAAGCTTCTGGTATATCGACTTCTGTATAAGTGAAGGTTATGGGTTTGTTTCCTGTCCCTGTGTCCTCCTATATCGATGCTTGTTTTGTAAAACCATTTTGTGTTCTTCATTGAGACGTGTTCCTGCTGCTATCAAACCATAGTTAACTGGACTGATAACTGTTAACTGAATAACGGGATAATACACATTAATGAACACTGACACATGCAATATACACGACTGTTTTGTTCTGGAATAGCATTACCGGCTATTATGGTTTCAGTATAAACCATAATACAATATGTGGAGCAACGGTGAGAGGAATACTTGCCCCCGCACAATTAACTTACCAAAGATGTATCCGGTGCTGAGGGTGCTATGAATTAGGAATCCGCCAATTACAGTCAGCATACCGCGGACAGGCAATGTGCGCAGGCGCGACAGGAAGTTCGTCACCATCTCGGACATATTTTCCAGGTCTCAGTGTCTAATATGTAAGAACATCAAAACAAATGGAGTATATTCCATTCCAAACTCTCAACTCAGTTACATAAAATCACTCATGATACCAGTAGATATTGGAAAACAATATGCAGTCGGTAGCTGCCGAAACAAGAACTCCACCATGAACATAATATTGGTTATTAATGGTCAAAGGTTCAAGTCAGGTATCGAATTCTTTTCAATGGCATTAAGGAATTGATTCCTATCTGCCTCTCGGGTTAGGGGCCTATTGGAACAGGCGACCAGTTTTAGAGTACATAGCCAGACGAAATCGTCTGCATGTCTAAGGCATCATTGGCAGACGTGTTCGTCAACTTAAAAACTCAAAACACCACTTTCATGGAACTCTGATCTACACTCACGTATTGGTGGAGCAACATACGTATTAAGTTGAGTTGTCATTGTCACCTCACCAGAAGAATTCAAGGAAAGTACGGCATGTCTGGTCAACAGGGGTGGTCATGCCCGATATCGACGGCTCATTGCCAATATTCAGTTTTAACCCCCAACCTCTTTAACGATAGCTGTATCGATCACACGTTCTCTGGGTAGTATGTATTTTAAACCCTTTCTAACTGGAGAGTTCTACATTCGGTATATGTGACACCGTATCTGGGGAATTCTATATTCGGTATATGTGTCACCGTGACTGGGGAGTTCTACATTCGGTATATGTGACACCGTAACTGTGGAATTCTATATTCGGTATATGTGAGACCGTAACTGGGGAGTTCTATATTCGGTATATGTGACACCGTAACTGGGGAGTTCTACATTCGGTATATGTGTCACAGTGACTGGAGAGTTCTACATTCGGTATATGTGACACCGTAACTGTGGAATTCTATATTCGGTATATGTGACACTGTAACTGGGGAATTCTATATTCGGTATATGTGACACCGTAACTGGGGAATTCTATATTCGGTATACGTGTCACCGTGACTGGAGAGTTCTATATTCGGTATATGTAACACCGTAACTGGGGAATTCTACATTCGGTATATGTGTCACTATGACTGGAGAGTTCTATATTCGGTATATGTGTCACCGTAACTGGGGAGTTCTATATTCGGTATATGTGACACTGTAACTGGGGGACCACCTCCGTGGTGTAGTGGTTAGAACGTCCGCCTGGAGAGCGGAAGGTCGCGGGTTCGATCCCCGGCCGAGTCATACCAAAAGACGTTAAAATATGGTACTTGTTGGTCCCTGCCTGGCGCTCGGCATTACTGGGTACAACAAGGACTGGTCGGCTCGGAATCAGTATAATGTGTCTGAGTGGGGTATTCATGCTTCACTGCGGCATGGTATCTCAGTGGGCTAGCACTATAAAACCAGCTTCAGTCTGGGCTAGTACAAGCAGCCCACATACACACGCATGCACGTCGTCATATGAGCGAAATATTCTCAAGTACGACGTTAAACCCCATTTCACCTCACCTCACCTGTAACTGGGGAGTTCTATATTCGGTATATGTGACACTGTAACTGGGGAGATCTGTATTCGGTATATGTGTCACCGTAACTGGGAAATTCTACATTCGGTATATGTGTCACTGTGACTGGAGAGTTCTATATTCGGTATATGTGACACTGTAACTGGGGAGATCTATATTCGGTATATGTGACACTGTAACTGGGGAGTTCTATATTCGGTATATGTGACACGTAACTGGGGAGTTCTATATTCGGTATATGTGTCACCGTAACTGTGGAGTTCTACATTCGGTATATGTGTCACTGTAACTGGGGAGTTCTATATTCGGTATATGTGTCACTGTAACTGGGGAGTTCTATATTCGGTATATGTGTCACTGTAACTGGCGAGTTCTATATTCGGTCTCCAGTCTCAAACAGATTTATCTCCTAATTGACGAATTACAACTTGCTCCAAAACACTGTACAGTCGCTTGTTTTGTTAAGATTATCCAGACAATCTGGCCGTGGTAACCCTAAAAAACATTCATCAAAACGAGTTTTACGTTCGAGTAAACCGGCAATTTTGATTCAACACGCTAAAATACCACTTCATCTGTGTATCAACTCAGGACTCTCGGCACTTAAACTCCATTTTCTGGAATGCATGCCAAACTATAGGTCCATAAATCCCCAGGTTAAACGTTACACTAATTAGAGGCAACGTGGAAACTTATCATATAGTGGTTGTGTTATTGACGACATTCCATTCTGATAAACCTGATGAAGGAGGAAGAATTAGCTCTGAAACGTCGTGTTAAAGAATATAATGAAGAGGTTATCCATAAACCAAGTTTTCAAACCTACGTTGTCAAGTGTGCTTATAGTTTTGTAACACTTCAGAAACAATGGAAACCAGAATTATTTTTCTCTCTGTGATTTTCAAGTTCAGTTCAGACCTGTGAAACATTCTGGTGTAATCCAAGCACTATGGTCATGAAGTAATACGTTGAAATTTGGAAACAGTAACTGAATAAGGACAATAGTTTAGAGAATCCTTTAGTTGATCCAACCATCCATCCATTTATACAGGCACACACACGTACACACAAACACACGCCCACGCACATGTATGCACGCAGATCTACCTAAATACCTACAGGTAAACGTAGTACAAACATACGCCAGTACGCCTATACATACAGTTACATGTACATACATCACAGTACGCCTATACATACAGTTACACGTACATACATCACAGTACGCCTATACATACAGTTACACGTACATACATCACAGTACGCCTATACATACAGTTACACGTACATACATCACAGTACGCCTATACATACAGATACATGTACATACATCACAGTACGCCTATACATACAGTTACATGTACATACATCACAGTACGCCTATACATACAGATACACGTACATACATCACAGTACGCCTATACATACAGTTACACGTACATACATCACAGTACGCCTATACATACAGTTACACGTACATACATCACAGTACGCCTATACATACAGTTACATGTACATACATCACAGTAGGCCTATACATACAGTTACATGTACATACATCACAGTACGCCTATACATACAGTAACATGTACATACATCACAGTACGCCTATACATACAGTTACACGTACATACATCACAGTACGCCTATACATACAGTTACATGTACATACATCACAGTACGCCTATACATACAGTTACATGTATACATACATCACGGTACGCCTATACATACAGTTACACGTACATACATCACAGTACGCCTATACATACAGTTACATGTACATACATCACAGTACGCCTATACATACAGTTACATGTACATACATCACAGTACGCCTATACATACAGTTACATGTACATACATCACAGTACGCCTATACATACAGTAACACGTACATACATCATCACAGTACGCCTATACATACAGTTACGTGTACATACATCACAGTACGCCTATACATACAGTTACACGTACACACATCACAGTACGCCTATACATACAGTAACACGTACATACATCAAAGTACGCCTATACATACAGTAACATGTACATACATCAAAGAACGCCTATACATACAGTTACACGTACATACATCACAGTACGCCTATACATACAGTTACATCGCATACATACATCACAGTACGCCTATACATACAGTTACATGTACATACATCACAGTACGCCTATACATACAGTTACATGTACATACATCACAGTACGCCTATACATACAGTTACATGTACATACATCACAGTACGCCTTACATACAGTAACATGTACATACATCACAGTACGCCTATACATACAGTTACATGTACATACATCACAGTACGCCTATACATACAGTTACACGTACATACATCACAGTACGCCTATACATACAGTAACAAATACATAGATCACAGTACGCCTATACATACAGTTACATCGTACATACATCACAGTACGCCTATACATACACAGTTACGCGTACATACATCACAGTACGCCTATACATACAGTTACATGTACACATACATCACAGTACGCCTATACATACAGTTACACGTACATACATCACAGTACGCCTATACATACAGTTACACGTACATACATCACAGTACGCCTATACATACAGTTACATGTACATACATCACAGTACGCCTATACATACAGTTACATGTACATACATCACAGTACGCCTATACATACAGTTACACGTACATACATCACAGTACGCCTATACATACAGTTACACGTACATACATCACAGTACGCCTATACATACAGTAACGTGTACATACATCACAGTACGCCTATACATACAGTAACACGTACATACATCGTACAGTACATCACATACAGTTACGTACATACATCACAGTACGCCTATACATACAGTTACACGTACATACATCACAGTACGCCTATACATACAGTTACACGTACATACATCACAGTACGCCTATACATACAGTTACACGTACATACATCACAGTACGCCTATACATACAGTTACACGTACATACATCACAGTACGCCTATACATACAGTTACACGTACATACATCACAGTACGCCTATACATACAGTTACACGTACATACATCACAGTACGCCTATACATTAAGTTACACGCACATACATCACAGTACGCCTATACATACAATTACATGTTACGTACATACATCACAGTACGCCTATACATACAGTTACACGTACAAACATCACAGTACGCCTATACATACAGTTACACGTACATACATCACAGTACGCCTATACATACAGTAACACGTACATACATCACAGTACGCCTATACATACAGTTACACGTACATATTACATCAGCAGTGCTTATCACAGTACGCCTATACATACAGTAACACGTACATACATCACAGTACGCCTATACATACAGTTACACGCACATACATCACAGTTACGTCTATACGCCTATACATACAGTAACACGTACATACATCACAGTACGCCTATACATTCAGTTACACGTACATACATCACAGTACGCCTATACATTCAGTTACACGTACATACATCACAGTACGCCTATACATACAGTAACACGTACATACATCACAGTACGCCTATACATACAGTAACACGTACATACATCACAGTACGCCTATACATACAGTAACACGTACATACATCACAGTACGCCTATACATACAGTTACACGTACATACATCACAGTACGCCTATAGATACAGTTACACGTATATACATCACAGTAGGCCTATACATACAGTTACACGTACATACATCACAGTACGCCTATACATACAGTAACACGTACATACATCACAGTACGCCTATACATACAGTTACACGTACATACATCACACGTGAAACACCACAGATATCGTACCCAGATAACCTAGCTGCTGTTGACAATATATAAATATCTCTTTTAGGGTGAAATACTGTAGTTATCAGTTATTGTACTCAAGTGATGAAGATTTATGTTAAAACTATTTAAATCTGCCTCAATGACATTGCAAAACGACAAGGCAACAAGTAAGTAACTTACATACAAGAGGCCGCTTCCATCTGTTGACACTGATACAAACTGACCTGGCTTCGACCTTTGCAATTTATAGACTACCTGTATTTATTGACTACTTGAAACGGACAACCCATGAGCAGAATGCAAACACTGTCCTATACCATTAGAATTAAAAAGGTAAGCTGACAGTAACTTCCCCAATTCGAACGCTATCAAATAACACTTAGAATTCAAACAACTGGGGTGGCATCCATTGTTGTAAAGAGGTGTCAACGCGTGGTATATATGCGTCGACTGGGGAATTAGCTCATAATTAAGATGAAGTGTGCGTTGATGAAGATGAAGGCATAGTTGAATTCAAACGTCTTTAGTACATGACAAACAAATACACAAGACATGAGCGAGGTGAGCGGAGCACCTGCTCAACCCCAGGGCGTTTCCTATACGAGCGGCATTATCCTGCTCGTGGTCGTCCCAACCGACAGTCCAAATACCGAACTCGTACTCCTTCTTGTCTAGATGTGAGCATACTAAGTATATATATACAGTTTTTGACAACAATGGACAGGCGACGACTCATCAATGGACAGACAGAAAAACTATAGCACTTCCTTGACCAGTTGATGTGATGGCAGACACGGCCAAGGGGGATTACCAATGAAGGTTATAAATGTCTTATACAATAATTCATGGGCTGACAAGTCAATTTACAATGCGGTAGTGATAAGGATGTACAGTAGTGATTAAAAATACAGCTTAGCGTCATGTATATATTACAATAAAGTCTCATATGTCTTGAGTACATAATTTTGGACTTTTTAAATATTTGAACGATGGCTGTCCTGAATTAGTCACTATAACAGAGGTAAACATGGTCAGCAAGCAGCATCCATGGTTGTGTTGTTTGTCATAAAATAGACGATCATTCTTTCTAGCCATAATGTTTCGTAGAATACTTCAGGTTTAGGGACACTTCATTCACGGTAACACGTCTCATGATTTAATACATAATTGTTTTCACCAGCAGTTTAAATGGCAACTGTCTGATTGCAATGAAACGACGCTAAAACAAACGTCCAATCAAATTACAAGCATGTGCGAAAGAAAGTCTGTGGGAAGTTCCTGATAAGAGAGATTGTCAAATTGCCCAAAAAACAGAATGAGACCGGTATATACGTTATATGGGACCATCGTGACGAGCGGACGCTTTAACCACTTGGCTACCCCACAATAGCCTCCCTATATCTGTATGATTACGGCCTAATCCGTCGAGGGGCGGTGGGGTAGCGTAGTGGTTAAAGCGTTGGCTCGTCACGCCGAAGACCCGGGTTCGATTCCCCACATGGGCACAATATGTAAAGCCCATTTCTGGTGTCCCCCGCCGTGATATAGCTGGAATATTGCTTAAAAGTGGTGTAAAACTAAACTCACTCACCTAATCCATCGAACTTTGAACAGTCAGGAGGGGGTCTTCCCACTTACCCAACTCCTATTGTTTCAGAAGAAGAAATCACTGGGGTGTGATAATCCCCATTAATCCCTTATTTTGTTCCCTGTGAAATAGTAACCGGGACCAAATGGGATAAAATACTACTACTGTTGACTCAATGTTTTTTCTATATTTATTACTTATATAATATACTTATAATCATCCTATACATATATATCACAGCAGTATTCATTTATATTAATTTATACAACATCAGTATTTCGCAGAACACTTAATATCCAGTCAAATGGGATACTGAGTCAATGTATGACATGACTGTTCTGGCACTGCATGTGTTGTGATAAACCGCTATTCTCGGGTCGTTATATTTCTTTCCGACTGTTGTTACGTTTCACAGTTTACAGACGGGTATCAACCGAGTTCTCCACGTGTTTGTTTCCGAACTTTTTCTCCTTCCTCTTGGCCAGTCGGTACTGTACAAGCATTCCACAACACAAACAGAAACCTGCAGAAACGAACAAGAACAATACCAAATTAAAATATTATTTGTAAAGTACAACGCCGTATGATTGCAACAATGAAATAGGATTGGATTTCAATGGATCTAAATGCTGAAATGGTTGCGAGAAATCAATTTATACCATTATGAAATAATGGGCAATTATTTCTGCAATTTATTGTTTCCTATTCCTACGATTAAGTGACTTGTTTATGCTAAATAGTATGTGTTAGGAGTACAAAGTCACGGGGTGTCAGCTTCATGTGGGAGGAGTGAGTGAGTGAGTGAGTGAGTGAGTGAGTGAGTGAGTATAGTTTTACGCCGCTTTTAACAATATTCCAGCAATATCACGGCGGGGGACAACAGAAAGGGTTTTCACACATTGTACCCATGTGGGGAATCGAACCCGGGTCTTCGGCCCTGAGGTAAATTGAACAGACCACTACAAAAATAAGTTGGTTTCCGGAACACTGAAACTGAGAAGAAACGCCATGGAAACCACCATTTCCAGTTGGTTTCCAGGTAGTTGCCTATAGTTTCATTGTGGTTTCCATGAAAACGGAAACTGAATTTTGCACCATTTCCGGCTGGTTTCCAGTGAGATTAATTACCCACTACTCCAAGCAGGATCCAGCTGGTTTCCGTGTTTTCGTTTATTGTAGGTTTCAACCTGGTGTATACGGATGGTTTCCAGATTTCAGGAAGCCAAGTCATTTCCGTAGTGGACGTAACGTCAGTAGTGTTAAAGTTTTGATGACGTGTCGTCCTTTTGTCGAAACGTAGCGGTTCTGTCAGTTTTCATCAATCCTTTTTTTTGTAATTTATTTGCATATTTTAGTGTCTCTAAAGTATCACAAAATACAAAAGTTGGATAGCAAGACGTCGGGAGTGGAATTAAAGTTCAAGTATATAAATATTCTCCGATTCATCATCATGACAGTTAGTTTCAGTGTAAGGATACACTGGTTTACACTTTCGTGGCCGTTTAATGTAGAGTGCCCTTGATAGTTTTACGGCGTGGGACACCAGAAATGAGCTTCGCATATTGTTCCCATGGGGGGAATCGAACCCAGGTCTTTAGAGTGACAAGCTTAACCATTAGGCTAGCCCACCGCCCTCATGTGGGAGCAGAGTAGTGACCCATGTCTTAGGTATTTACCTCTTCGGCGAAATCCATGAGCTCGGAAATGTTTGCTCACCAAGTTGGAACAATAATCACTGTGTATCTTGTATTCGGACGAAGGATTGGGTGAAGGACATTGGATTCCAGCACGTGACCACGGAACATTGCGGCAGCCCTCCCACCAAAATCCCCCACCCGTGAATATCAGGATCAGAACTGGTCTTTAGCGACCCATGTGTCGTAAGAGGCGACTAACGGGATCGGGTGGTCAGGCTCGCTGACTTGGTTGACACATGTCCTCGTATCCCAATTGCGTAGATCGATGTCAATCGTAGTCACAGGATTATCTGATCTCGACTCGATTATTTACAGACCGCGGTCATATAGCTGGGATGTTGCTGAATGCGACGTTACAAAAACAAAAACAAAACATATCCCCTTAATCCCTAAATCCACTGTAAGTATATTTATGTACGTACTGAACATGATCCCTCCGGCTCCTATGTACAGTATCCCTTGCCATCCAATAGCGGATTTCAGCTGTGACGTCAGGAGCGCACCTGCCAGCTGAACTACAATCTGGAAACAGAGAGGTATAATGTATATTTTGTGGCCAAATGTCGACTTTTCTGATTTTTCTCAGACAGAGAGGTCCGAAATTCGATTGTACACGCATAGGTTGACACTGTTGAACATTACAACAGTAGATTCATGTCTCTTCATATTGCATATGTACTTGTGGTGCTCGCAGTGTATATTATATTGTATGTACTTGTGGTGCTCGCGGTGTATATTATATTGAACATTCACGGTCACTACTGAAAAGTCACATAAATCTGTAGTGCATATTCATTTAACGAAACAAAGATTGTTCTAGTATCCCTTTTGTTCAGTCAAAACAATTCTCTGTACAGGTTCCGGTTGTTCTTATTTGCATGTTATTGAAGAAATAGTCGATGTGAGTGGTCACTGTTTTATTTACGAAAATTATAAGTTATAAGAAAATTATAAGTTATGGTCTATGTCTCTGTTTGGAGATTGAATACCGTTTGAGCTGCTTGCACAAAACTGAATATTCTAAACTGAAACTTTGAGCAAAAACATGTTTGTTTATCTATCACAGTTTGTTAGGCAGACAGTTTGACAACGTCTAAACGCAGTTTGGATTTGGATGCGCCAGTGTGTGACTGATAGTCTCCCTATAAATGACAAGGAAGAATAGGCAGTTGATGTCGTAGACTCACCATGCTGGTGAAGAGCAGGCCGTAGTTGACGCTGTAGTACTTCTGACCATACAGCGAGACGGTCAGAGAAGGCATCAGGGCGTAGAATCCTGAGAATGTCCCGTAGATCAGGCACAGCCAGATCATCAGCATCACTTTCCCGCCATATTCACACAAGGTGAAGGTCGCTCCTGCTGTTCCAAACACCCCGATGACAATGGTGAGTGTTTCCTGTGTGAGAGTTATTTGGGTGATTAACATAAATCATTCATCAATAATTAGCAGATTTGTAGGAATGCGAAAGAACACACGAATTAGGTCATTCCCTGATGAAATAAGTTATTCGTTCTTATTCTGATCAGTTACAAAACAGTGTTGAGTTTTTGACATTTTTCGAAGTTGGTTAGTGATAGTAATTGCAAAATATTTCATGGGTGCAAATGCCATTCTACGTTTCTATGTCAAACATTGTTGTGTCCAAGTTTTGTATCGAAGTAAAAGCTTGGCCCCAGCGTATTCCTTATTTCGACATCAAAATGTCGAGCGTCGCATAACTCGAAGTATTAACGTGGGTCCCTACAGCGCTCTTTGACCGCAAGGCCTTTTACCAGACGCCAAAGATTTATGACTACACTGCATGAAGTCATTCTATCCGTAAATTATAAGGGTAATGCTATTTTTGAGGGCATTATCATTTGCAGAAGCCCGAGGTCTTCTATTAACTGCCCGACGAAGGAGGGCAGTTGATAAAGACCGAGGGCTTCTGCAAATGATAATGCCCTCAAAAATAGCATTACCCTTATTATTGCTAAAATACATGGAATTTGTGTTGAAAAGAAAAAGCAAACAATGAAGGAATTTGACTGTAAGTTTACTCAAAACCAACTTCTAAGTGGGTTGACTGACCCCGCAATGCAATTACGTCATCGAACAATTCAAGTGACGTCACAACAGAACGTGACGATATTCGACCTTGGCCTCTGCCAAGACCTTGGCCTGCAGCATGTCAAACTATGGCCGCCATTATGTCAGCAACAACGTCAGTTTTCAGTGTACGGTTTTGGTGCAACAACAACGTTAATAGTGCAATTGTTAAGGTTAGCACCAGCAAGAAGGCCAATATTACCGCTGAAGCGGGAATTCGGGTTGCTTTGACTTGTTTGCCCCAGAACATCTGCCAGTCCAAAGCCAATGTCGAATGAACCGTAAGTCATTTCAACATTTTCTTGAACAGAAAATCGGCGTTCACGTGAGCAGGTTGGCCTATTCGGATATTCTAAAGCGTTTGCTGGCATCTTGGGTGACAACACATGCTGGAGGATTTCACTGGATGCTCTCTTTTGCGCGCTACTGGACCCTGAAATGTAATGCTTGAGTGATTCCTCGGACTTGTGCTTCGTGATGTTGCAGATTTGTTTTACGTCTACACCTGCCTGAAACAGGTATGTGATGGTGGAAGCTCTGACTGAATGACAAGTGTATACCTGTGATAAACCAGCCTTTTGGGAAATCTTCTGCATAATGGTGCCCAATATGTTCTTTCCCAAAGGAGCATTATTGTACCAAACTCCTGATTTCTCGAAATCCTTCCGAGGAGCCTGGAAAAGAGCATCGCAGTCGGGGTGGAGTTTTGACAGATAAAAGAGATAAATACTGACTGGATCCTTGGATGACTCATTCTCGTATATTCTGACATCTGAACAGTCCTGATTAGAGGGATTACTGCCTTGCCAAGTTCTTTGTTTGCTCAGCCGAAGTGAAGGTAAGAAAGTGTTTGTCATTATCGTCACGCTTCAGTTGAAGTGTCGATTTGGTGAAACTTCTCCAACCTTCACGCCCCCGTCTTCCCAGAAAGAAACACAGATTGAACCAATCCATTTCTTGAAGCCTGGTTGGGTCAGTACTCTCTAAATCCCCAAAATATCCTGACAGTTTGTCCATATCTCCTCGCTCAATGCAAGGTTTGTATTGTAGGGATCTTCCTCCCTCTACAAAGTAGGCTTTACAACGAGATTCGAACATGCTGTTTGCATTTGTAAACTCTTTATCAGCCATTATGTTTATGTTGCGCGAGAAAGGTGGATCTTTTAGAGTACGATGAACTGCAGCTCTCAGTGATCTCAAAGTGCTAGGGATGGGAAGCTCAGCTTTCTTAGTGCGGTACTCAGCATAGAATTTTCTTAATATTTTGGCCAGGTCTTCCGTTTCGACTGATTTTAGATCAATGTTGATATTACGTCGAGATGCCCAGTCTAAAAACCAACAAAAAATAAAATTGGTGAGACAAAATCGTGACGGTTTTAGTTTCTGGCTCATTATTTAATATATCAAAATTGCTACATAATTAGGCCTAGCGTCAAAGCTCACCAGTGAATGCCTTGGTTCCCCAGCAAGTTTGTTTTTGAGTATTTGCTGATTTTCCTTCCATTTGGAGTTTATCAAGTTCGTCTTCATCTAAATCGCTGTCAGTTTCATTGATATCCGATTTTTCGACCCAAAGAGAATCGGTTGGTTCACGAAGCGCTCGTTCAATCTCCCGAGCCGACGCTGCCGTACCAACACAATCAGACGCCATCTTGTATTGTCAGCGTTCGGCATTGTCTGCCCACGCACCCACTATGACGTCACTTGACAACAGAACTGATAGTGGCCCGTCGTTAAGGTTGAGCGGTCCAATATCATTTGCAGCGGACCGCAAATTTCTGATAATGGGAGGGCCGTTTCATGATAATTCCATGTATTTCAGCTATAACTGTATATAATGTAACGCACAGGCAAAGTGCAGCGCAAATAGGGTTGCACAACAGAGAGAATAGTGACCAGTCTTACCATATGAGAGGGAAGCGAGAGAAGGTTGGCAACGTGCTTCCCTCGCTTCGGTTCGATAATTCGGTTCACTCAACTAAGTGAAGGAACAAGTATAAGCAGAAATGAAAAAGAAATTTTCATATTGCCTAATTTTACCATTAAATTGTTGGAGATTTTACTTATCTGCGGTCATTATTGTTAGAAATTCGTAACATTAATCTACAAAAAACACTTCTGGCGAAGCGGGTGAATGAACGCAAGGGAGGTAACTCCGCAAGTATTCTAAATGGCGGATATGTGATTCAACAAGTATATTTAGATTTAACTCCCCCGTTCCTTCACTACGTTGAACCGGAAGCCGGCAGGGGTAATGGAGGCGAAGAACGATTTGACATGCCAGGAGTGGCGCTTAAACTGTAGAATAAAATATATTTTACTTGAGTTATTAGTAGATATGAGGTTGGAAATCTGAATCACAACCCTGTGAGGAAATGGGTGTCTACCTTTCACGGTGGCGATATCTTATTTTGATATTAAACATATTTTCTGAACCGAAGAGAGGGGTACGTTGCCAACCTTTGCTCGCTTCGCGCGCATATAGGAAGACTTGTCATTTTCTCTTTGTTGCGCAATCCTATTTGCGCTACAGTTTGCCTGTGTGTAAAGGAACGTGTGAAAGAGATCGTTCACCGTGAGACTTTGGCCAGGTATGCTTTGTGGTGTGAGGATTTTATGTGCTACTGATGGACCTTCGTTGTCTCTTAATCTTAAACTAATTGATGAGAGAGACGTCTCTGTTAAAGATATATGGATATGAACCAAACCTTCTACTGATATGCTGATACTAGACCATAGAGTGTTTTGTTTTAGCACGAATAGTTCTCAATCCTACAAGCTTTCATTCAAATTCTTCGCCAGAAGTGTTTTTTGTAAAAATAATGGTACGAAATGTCTAACAATAATGACCGCAGATAAGTAAAATCTCCAACAATTTAATGGTAAAATTAGGCAATATGATAATTTCTTTTTCAGTTCTGCTTGTTCTTGTTCCTTCACTCCGTTGAGTGAACCGAATTATCGAACCGAAGCGAGGGAAGCACGTTGCCAACCTTCTCTCGCTTCGCTCTCATATGGTAAGACTGGTCACTATTCTCTCTGTTGTGCAACCCTATTTGCGCTGCACTTTGCCTGTGCGTTACATTACATACAAATAAACGGATAGAATGACTTCATGCAGTGTAGTCATAAATCTGTGGCGTCTGGTAAAAGGCCTTGCGGTCAAACAGCGCTGTGTCGAAGCTGTAGGGACCCACGTTAATACTTCGAGTTATGCGACGCTCGACATTTTGATGACGAAATAAGGCAATACGCTGGGGCCAAGCTTTTACTTCGATACAAAACTTTGACACAACAATGTTTGACATAGAAAGGTAGAATGGCATTTACAAGCTTGTACCAAATGAAAAACTGAAGGGAGGTTTGCATCTCTGAACGTTGAAACTAAGTGGGTACAAAGAGGCATTTCCGATAAAAGATATATTGCATGTGAACTTATTGGGAATCAAGAATACTTCAACATAAGATCTTGTAAAAATTTAAGTACACATCATTAGGAAATGACGATTTTCGTTCTACATAAAATACAAACATGATCGTGTTCGTTGCTATCCACCTCAAATTGTATTATTCATTTTTCAATAAAAAAAAGAAACTAGGCGGTTCACATTTCAGGATATGCACACACCTACGAACTAAAAGTAAACTATTTTAACGTTGACCCCCCTCGCTAACCACCCCTGGACCTACCCTGTAGCCTATCTTGTCCCCCACGGCTCCCCAAAACGGTCGTCCCAGAGCATTAAAGGCCGATCCGACAGAGCCAGCCAGAGTTATAAAATGGTCATCTTTGATGAAAGTCTGGGAAAATGTCTGAAAAGAAACATGCCTGCAGTAAGGTAAAGCATATTCCCTAGAAATTGATATTGTTGTTTGCTGTAAGTTATTTTATTCCCTATTTTTTCTGAAAAGAATCTACTAATCATAAACACCCACGTGCACGCACACACACACACGCACGCACGCACACACACACACGCGCGCACACACACACACACACACACACACACACACACACACACACACGAATATTCGCCTTCAAACAGATAAGTGTTTAGACATTAGCTGTGGACAATACAGCGTTCAAATCCATAACTGGCTACTGGGCAAGGATAGTGACGTATTTCCCCGAGAATCCCACCCTACCAAGGAATAGAAGTAGCATGGCTGTCCAAAGTGCCACCAGAATAAATAGTTTGAAAAACAAAATACCTAATGTGCTTTTGTTTTTTATGTACCTGAATTGTGTTTAATAATTATATTCAGTTTCCACAATGGCCATTTAATCAAAGGAACCGCTAGTCGGTGTACGAACCTGTGGTCTTTAGGCGTATCAGGATCCGATGATCGTGAGGTGGAATTAAAAATTCGCCTTAATTACGACGCTGGTATTGTCAACACTATATTCAGGTTCTTGGGATTATGAGTGAGTGAAGTTTAGTTTTACGCTTTCACCAACATTCCAGCATTATCGATGAGGTTGCACACCAGAAATGGGCTTCACAAATTATACTATACTATAGTGGGGAACCAAACCCGTGTGTTCAGCGTGAACGGATTAATCACCAATCCCTGTGATTACGAAGCCCTGTTGGCTGCAATGCTGTACCAATCGGCGAAAAAATCCACTCACTAACTCTCTCTTACCTTGTAGAAGTTCATCACAAAGAAAATGCCAAGGACCACACAACCGTAGATGACCCACAGCAAGTAGAACAGCTTCGACCGAAGAACCTGGCGTGGAGTGTAGTTGCCATCGTTGTCATCAGTGTCACCGCTGGGGAAGGCCATGCAAAGGTTGGTTAGTCAGGATTACGTCAATATTTCTATTGGCAGGTACATAATACAACTATTACAGTTTTCCCAGAAAATCTTGAGAAAATCTTTGTTTCCTAATACTGATAGTAGAATTTTAAAATAGGTGTAGGTGTAGTAAGGTACTTAATATGGGAGGCAACTCTTGTGGGCTTAAGCATGAACCTTACGTCATCAAGAGTTATCTCCCCTGGTGTAGCAGACGGCTTCCTGTGTTTACATGGCAGATTTGACAATAGAAGAGAAAAGAAAGCTGGTTCTAGATGAGTTTGAAAGGGGTGTGACTGATACAAAAGACTTAGCTGGTAGACATGACATTCCTCTGTCTACAGTATACAGAACGTTGAAGAATATTCAGTCAGGAGCTGGTATTGAGCACAAAACAGGGGCAGGGAGGCCAAGGAAGTTCAGTACTACGGATCGCCGGCGATTTGGTCAGATTGTGAATAGGGGATAATTAAAAAGCTATGAGAATACCAGAAATGTGATGATTAATAGATGAAGTCCTCAGGTATGTCATGAAACCTTAGACAAGAATTACGAAGACTTATCTGGGTGAAAAGGCGCGGAATTCCCTCACCATTGATGAAAAATGTACAAAAAGAAAGACGTTTAAAACTGGTGTAGGACTCACGAAAATCAAGATTGAGATAATGTTTTCTTTTCTGATGAAAGTTCTGTCTGGCTTTTTCCGAACTATCCGATAGGATACCGTGAAACCTATCTACCAACGCCAAAAAATAGCCCGAAAATTCACATGTGGGGTGGGATATCATCACGTGGAGTGACGCTGTACATCTTCACTGTAAATGTGATGAAGGAACGATATGTTCACATCTTAAATGATTGCCGCCTTCCAACGGCCCGAACACTGTATGAAGATAATGGGATTTTCTAGCATGATAACGACCCAAAACACACTGCGGGCTACACAAAACAGTGGTTGTCGGACGAAAATGTTCAAGTTTAAGACTGGCCCAGTTACAGCCCAAATCTTAACCCTCTTGAGAATGTGTGGGGACTAATGAAGGACAGAATAAACCATAAAGGGCTTAGAAATATAGAGGATATGAAGAAAGAATATTGGGATACGCTGTCACAAGATTGCCTACAAACTTTGATCGGCAATGTACCTAGGCGCATTTAGTCGTGTATTGCAGGGCAAGGAGGTCTCACAAAGTACTGAAAAGACACTTAGACTGTAAGAGAATCATATCTCAGCATATTCGTTTAAGTAGAACTTCTATAGTATACATACATGTATTAGATATTTGCCAATTTCTCAATAACATCTGTGAATACTATAACATATGCGGTGTTGAGTTCCGTGATTAAAATGATAGTCGGTGCGGGTCCCTGTTTTGTCTTGTACAATGTGTTCTCAAGATGTTTACGTAGGGTGTAATTAATGAAGACACATCTCTTAATATTTTAAAGTAACTCTAAAGCAAATTGTTTTTGATATTCTATAATACAGTGTGCTCACAGAAGAACCTCGCCGTGAAGATCCGGGGTAGAATAGGTCTTCAGCAACCCATGCTTGCCACAAAAGGCGACTATCCTTGTCGTAAGAGGCGACTAACGGGATCAGGTGGTCAGGCTCGCCGACTTGGTTGACACATGTCCACGTATCGATGCTCATACTGTTGATCACTGGATTGTCTGGTCCAGACTCGGTTATTTACAGACCGCCGCCATATAGCTGGAATATTGCTGAGTGAGGTGTAACACTAAACTCACTCACTCACTCACCTCGCAGCTATGTCGATTGCCTCGACCAGTGCCGTCTCCGGCAGCAGGCCTTGCGGAATTTTCCATTAATTTCAAACAATAATACATTTACATCTTGATTCAACACTTGACTGCCCATCGTCCATGATAACAAAGTCACCTGTCTGTGCTGGATACGGTGTCGAGATCTTCTTTCATCTTTTCATCCGGCATCTTCTCTTGGTCAGGGCTCTTCTCCACGTTGACTTCCTGTACATGTATGGTCATATCGTCACAAAACAACTGTTGAACACTAATGTTCAAAAATGTTAAAAAATAACCAAACATGTTATTTTCGTTATAACAAGAACTGACTCCAGTACTGTACAGAGGGAAGCCATTTCTTATGAACAACAACTTCTGATAAATTAACAAGAATATTTTTACGGACTACTAACTGTACCAACAATGCAGCCAACGATAGGAAAGTTAGCGCAATAATACAACACAAGCGAAGTAGTCCGCCACTAGGCATTGCGTAATATATTTTTTGTTTGGTTCATGGAAACTTAATCAGCAGTAACCACAGCAAATCACTTATGTTTTATATGAAAGTCGTAAATTTCCTTATTATAAACTACCGGACAAAAGAAAGGTATTACTTTTAAAGTTATTGTATAAAAAGCAAAAAGTTTGGTACAGGTTTGAACCCAAACAGAAAACATTCCCCAAAACGCACCATGATCCCGACAACAACACATCTGGTCCAAATGCACGTGCATGATTGTGGAATAAATACCGATGTTGGACAGAGCACTTGATACTACGGAACTAAGTCTAACCAGAGTTTTCTCCCTCTTTAACAGTTACATATTTAAGATCCATTCAAATTCAATTACAGAAAAATCAAACGACATCTAACATGGTATGTGACAGTACTCCACCCTGATGATTGACGAACATCAAAATCCAAGGTCAGTTTTCGCGACCACTCGGATCAGTCCGGGACAAAACCAACCCATCACGACAATATCTCGCGCTTTGGCTCCGTGTTCGCGCTTACTGGTAAAGTTAAAAATATAGGCCTAAGACATCGGTCTCTGCTTTCTTAATAGGACATAGTTCCCATTTACAAAGACCTATTTTTCAGAGTATTGAGAAAGTTCTGACCTATCATTCAGATGTTTTACATACAAACTATTGAAAACGCTTATGGATGTATTCTGTTGAATACATATAGACGAATACTTAGATTCTTATTTTAAAATTGATCGGCAGATGCGAGTCTTCTTGTAAGAAGCGGAAAGAGGTGACTGGTCGCGAATAAAAAGAGATACTAACCTGTGTGGGCGTGTCTGTGGGCGTGGCTATGAGGAAGAGGACGGCGAGGATCTGTATTGCTGTGTAGACCCCGCCCAGCAGCAGGAAGCTGTATGGTACCCTGTCTAGAAGGGAGCTCTGTGTGAAGTACCTAGACAGGACACAATCGGTATCAGTGTGTAATTACGGAAAAAGTCAGTTTGTCTGTGAGTTAAGGTTATAGAAGTCAAGTGTCTCAAACGGTATACTAAACAGGTGCGATCATGATCTCAACTTCATCGTGAATTCTTCACGGGTATAAATTCGCTGGATTTCTAACTTTAATGGATCAAACAAATCACGGTCTGGTTCCAGACCTCTTGTCCTGAAACTCGTGAACCTTTTCAAAAGTGTGTCGGGTTATATTGTGCAGCCTCATCCCAGTGATCTTACATGTCCCACAGACCCGTGAAGGTCCGGGTTAGAATGAGCCTTCAGTAACCCGTGCTTGTCGTAAGAGGCGACTAACGGGATCGGGTGGTCAGCCTCGCTGAGTTGGTTGACACATGTAATCGGTTCCCAATTCCGCAGATCGATGCTCATGCTGTTGATCACTGGATTGTCTGGTCACTCACTCATTACATGTCCCACAGTAGTAGAATGACACTTTTCCTTTTGCCCAACATTCAGGCAACTGTGGTATTGAAGTCCGCCCTATCCACGCCGTCCTTGGTACCCACGACTCTCCATTTTTATCTTCATTAAAATACTGTCTCGAGTCATTTTTGAGCGTGCTGAACTCAGTCTGTGATTGTGAGTTCCCTTTCAGAGGCAAATGCTTTGTCTTTAGTGTGCAGCATATGCTATTCAGGCATGATGTGATTGTGATTAGAACTCACGGTCGTTCAGAACCGAACACATCTACAATCACTGATCCCCTATTTGTATTGTCGGCAGTATGTATACATGTGTGAAACTTAAGTAGCATCGTGAATTAACATATGGCATAGAAATTAGTTGACAGAAAATGCAAAGCCGTCCGTATAGTCGTGTAAACTGATATAACCGTACAGATTTACCACAGTGTCAACTCAAGGGCAGACCACGACCTGACGTATAAGTAAGGATGGCTGATGAACCTGTGCAGTCTACTGTATCAGAAGGTTTATAAGTAGGTCAAATAACCATACATGAACTCCACGTCACACATAACATCAATCCCCGTCAGGGGAAAATACTGTTTCCTGGCAAGCGAATGCCAGCTGTCTCAAGGCGCGGTTTGGTAAACTGAAGAAATACTTACAAATCATCTTTTATTGTTTGATCAGGGGAGAAGTTGTCAGGGTTGATGAAGGCCGTGACGACCTGGTTGAACACGAAGGTTCCAAACCCGATTCCACAGATAATGATGCCTGTCACCAGACCTGATCTGTTGGGAAACCACTGAAACAGAGGATGTTTGTATAGTGTGGATGGATACTTCCGGTTATCCCGGGCTGAATGGTTTTGTAGTCATCCCGCACTAACTGGCCACCATATTTCAGTCAGCAGAATGCAGCTTTATCACGGCGGTCTGTACAAAAGAGTCAACTCCGTTGTGGACAAACCAGTGGTGATGTGAACAACGTGCATGTCATCGGGTAACGTACCCGTGAAGGTCTCGGTTAGAATTGATCTTCAGCAACCCATGCTTGTCGTAAAAGGCGACTAACGGGATCGGGTGGTCAGGCTCGCTGACTGGGTTGACACATGTCATCGTATCCCAGTTGTGTAGATCGATGTTCATGCTGTTGATCCCTGGATTGTCTGGTACAGACTCGATTATTTACAGACCGCCGACATATAGCTGGAATATTGCTGAGTGCGGCGTAAAACTAAACTCACTCGCTCATCGGGTAACGGGTAACGTAATCGACCAATTCACCCTGAAAGCACACAATCAACTAAGACACCATGATGGCATGCATGCAATCAACCAAGACACCATGATGGCACGCAGTCAACCAAGACACCATGATGGCACGCAGTCAACCCAATCACCAAGCATGACCATCCATATATCATTCAGTTGCCTTTGACAAGCAATGCTCAAAGTGTTTGTCCCAAAGGAGCTTGACTGAAAACAGGAAATACAATTATCACCATAGATATATCTGGCACAATCAACGATCCAAGTTTCCCTCTTCTAAGAACAATCAATAGCATTTCGTGTTACATCGTACATCCTTCAGAATATACTAACATCACATAATGCACAGTTACTTTATGCCAGTAGCTTATATTACCTGGAGCACGTACATGCATTAGCCTTTCACAATACAATGCCTTTGAAACTGACCACCAACGTAGATTCCCTTTCACTCAGCCCAATAACCCTTTTGAAAGTTTTCTTACACGATGTTGTTTCACGTCCACGACATTGCTGACAAGAGAGAGTCCCTCCCTCCCTTACTCTTTCGTCCCTCCCACGTCAATAGTTTGCAACTGACCTTGAGGGCACATTTCACAGCTCCAGGGTACGCCATACTCTTCCCAGCGCCATTGATGATGCCATAGGTCAAGGCCGTCAAGAGGAGGGAATGTTGCATGGTGAAGTAGGTGAGGAGCATACCGGAACTGGAAAAGTACATAACGTATTGCTGTAGCACAGATACCTTGTTACGGTCTGTTACGGCATGTTACAGTTTGTTACGGCGTGTTACAGTTTGTTACGGAGTGGAGGGAAAGCCCCAGAAGGTCACCATAATGAAACAAATGGGTATGCTCACAAACATAAGAAAGAGCGCAAACAGGATTCGAATCCACAATCATGGATTTCCGGTAGTCTAAACAATGTAGCTCTGCACAGCCTAATCAGACGCTTGACCGACTGAGCCAGTCTAGTCCTCTGCAAAGTGGAAACTGTGTTTACGAATGTTTAAAATTTACTACAGTTATGGAAGAATACCTGAAGATAAGTCCACCAATCAGCGTACAAATCCTTGGAGACAGTTTCTGTTCTATCCAGCCTAATATGGGCATACAAAATGCCAAGGTCAAATAGTTTGCTGTAGAAATCCAAACGGTTTCTGAGTACGTAGCGTCAGTCGACCCACTTCTTGCACGCAGGTATGACGTCAGATAGGGTGTCATGTTGCCTGGAAACAAGGAAAGTGATCGTGTACGTACTGACGGAAAGAAAATATGTGATCGTGTCATTACAAAAAGAACGTTCTCCCATTTATTTGACATTTTATACTGAAGATGTCAACATCTTACTCATATGTATATGGTTAACTTGTTGATGTGAAAACATGACATAAAACACTCCTTCCATCACTGTAGGATTATAAAAAATCCACTCCATTGATGAGATTTCTGCATTATGGGGTAGATTCCGGTGTGCTCTGCTATATCGGTGAAAGCTCTGGTGTATGGTCTTCTCTTTAAGTGAAGGTTTTGGTATATATTCTGCTCTGTCAGTGAAAGTTCTGGAAGGTGTTCTGCAGTATCATTAGTGTTGATTCTTGGACCTGCTCTGCTCTATCGGTGAAGGTTTTCGTATATGTTCTGCTGTATCAGTGAAGGTTCTGGTATATGTTCTGCTCTATCAGTGAAGGTTCTGGTATGTGTTCTGCTCTATCAGTGAGGTGTTCTGCTGGTGAATGTAGTGTGTTCTGCTCTATCAGTGAAGTTCTGGTAGATGTTCTGCTCTATCAGTGAAGGTTCTGGTAGATGTTCTGCTCTATCAGTGAAGGTTCTGGTAGATGTTCTGCTCTATCAGTATCAGTGAAGGTTCTGGTAGATGTTCTGCTCTATCAGTGAAGGTTCTGGTAGATGTTCTGCTCTATCAGTGAAGGTTCTGGTATATGTTCTGCTCTATCAGTGAAGGTTCTGGTAGATGTTCTGCTCTATCAGTGAAGGTTCTGGTAGATGTTCTGCTCTATCAGTGAAGGTTTTGGTAGATGTTCTGCTCTATCAGTGAAGGTTCTGGTAGATGTTCTGCTCTATCAGTGAAGGTTCTGGTAGATGTTCTGCTCTATCAGTGAAGGTTCTGGTAGATGTTCTGCTCTATCAGTGAATGTTTGCTGGAAGGTTCTGTAGATGTTCTGCTCTATCAGTGAAGGTTCTGGTAGTATGTTCTGCTGCTATCAGTGAAGGTTCTGGTAGATGTTCTGCTCTATCAGTGAATGTTCTGGTTCTGGTAGATGTTCTGCTCTATCAGTGAATGTTCTGGTAGATGTTCTGCTCTATCAGTGAAGGTTCTGGTAGATGTTCTGCTCTATCAGTGAATGTTCTGGTAGATGTTCTGCTCTATCAGTGAATATTCTGGTAGATGTTCTGCTCTATCAGTGAATGTTCTGGTAGATGTTCTGCTCTATCAGTGAAGGTTCTGGTAGATGTTCTGCTCTATCAGTGAATGTTCTGGTAGATGTTCTGCTCTATCAGTGAAGGTTCTGGTAGATGTTCTGCTCTATCAGTGAAGGTTCTGGAATGTGTTCTGCTCTATCAGTGAATGTTCTGGTAGGCGTTCTGCTCTATCAGTGAATGTTCTGGTATGTGTTCTGCTCTATCAGTGAATGCTCTGGTAGATGTTCTGCTCTATCAGTGAATGGTCTGGTAGATATTCTGCTCTATCAGTGAATGTTCTGCTCTCTCATTGAAGGTTCTGGTAGGTGTTCTGCTCTATCAGTGAAGGTTCTGGAATGTGTTCTGCTCTATCAGTGAATGTTCTGGTAGATGTTCTGCTCTATCAGTGAAGGTTCTGGTATATGTTCTGCTCTATCAGTGAAGGTTCTGGTAGATATTCTGCTCTATCAGTGACGGTTCTGGTATGTGTTCTGTTGTATCAGTGAATGCTCTGGTAGATGTTCTGCTCTATCAGTGAAGGTTCTGGTAGGTGTTCTGCTGTATCAGTGTTGTTCTGGTATGTGTTCTGTTGTGTCAGTGAATGCTCTGGTAGATGTTCTGCTCTATCATTGAAGGTTCTGGTAGGTGTTCTGCTCTATCAGTGAAGGTTCTGGTATGTGTTCTGCTCTATCATTGACGGTTCTGTATGTGTTCTGTTGTATCAGTGATTGCTCTTACATACGTTCTGCTCTATCAGCGATAGCTATATATGTAATATATTGTATATACCCTGGCATATGAATGTGTGTTTTGTTTCCTGTCCCTGTCTTGCTGTAGCGATGTTTGTGTTTAATATCATTCTGTGTTCGACATTTGCTCCTGTTGCCATTGGTCGAACTATAGTTTCGCCATAACTGTTTACTGAACAACGAGATAATACGAATCAATGAACACTGACTCGTGCAACATACACGACTGTTTTGTTCTGGAACAGCATTACTGGGTTTGGTATAATAACATTTCAATTATTATAAACTATTTTTTCAATATTTGGACCAACGGTGAGAGGAATACTTGTCCTCCACACGACCGACTTACCAAAGATGTATCCGGTGCTGATGGTGCTATGAATCAGGAATCCGCCAATCACAGTCAGCACCCCGCGGACAGGCAATGTGCGCAGGCGCGACAGGAAGTTCGTCGCCATCTTGGGCATGCTTCCAGTTCTCTCTAATATGTAAGAAAATCAGAATAACAGCTTGAAGTTGGAATATAAAGCATTTATATTCCATTCCAAACTCTAAATTCAATTCCATAAAATTTACCCATGATTTTAGTAAATACGGGATAAAAAGTCGGAAGCTGCTTATGTCGCCCTTTATAGGCCCTATCGGCCCAGTACCTAGCCGAAACAAGAATGGTCTAAGGCTAAAGTCAGGTATCGTAATTTTCAATGGCATGAAGAAATTGATTTCAAACTTTCACTCAGGTAAGAGAAGTATTGCTAGTTATAACTAGTATGTGACCAGATGGAATCGTCTGCACGTAAAGACTTTTTCAAATTGGAAGGTGTCACGTATATTTCCACGAATTGACTCGGCTGTGCCCTATCTTGCAAATATGCGACAGCTTCTGATTCTCTTTGAAAATCTTTATTTGAAATCTGAAGTTTGAACCAGTCAAGAATGTGAGTGATGTGACATTGTCTTATGTAGAGTAAAAACAATTATGTGTGTAACAACTGCACTTATCCGCTCGTTCTGAGACAGATAACCAGTTTGCCTCTGAGTGAGTGCGCCTTCCTAGTGAGCGTCTATGTCATCATGGTAGAACAGAGGTAAACCTTCTAAGTTTTAAAATTGTAAGTAGAGTAACTGTATCTGTAGAGGAGATACCTTATTGAGCCATTTGAAACATCACGTTAAAGCGCTGGGTTCCAGATTTAAGTAAGAGGTTTGAAATGTACCATTAGACTGCCTCCAGTCTTAAACAGGTTTATCTCCTAATTGACGAATTCCAACTTGCTCCGAAACACTGAACCCGTGCTGCTAAGATTAGACAATCTGGCCGTTGTAATGGTGTAACCCCAAACAGCATTCATCAAAACGAGTTTTGCGTTCTGGTAATCTGTCCTATTTGATAGAAGACGTCAAAATATCGCTTTGTTTGTTTGTCAACTAAGCCTTACAGCTCTTAAAACTCTATTTTCCGTCAAAGTCAAATTAAACGGTCTATTTAAATCCCGAGGTTAAACGTTACTCGAATTAGAGGCAATGTCTGAGCTGATCAGATGATGATACTGTTATTGACGATACAATAATTCGATAAACATACGTTAAGTGTGCTTATATTCTTCATTTGTTTTCTCTCTCTGTGATTTTCAATTTCAACTCAAACCTGTCAAAGGTTACGGCGTAATCCCATCCCTATGATCATGAATTAAAGCGATTAAATTTGGACTCAGTAATTGAATGAGGTCAGTGGTTTGGACATTGCTTGCTTGCTTGATTGAATGACATATATACAGGCATACGTACGGAACAAACGTACGTACGTGCATGCGTGCATGCATAAATGCACGCTCACACGCATCTATATACAGACACACGTATACACACCACACGTAAAAACACCACAGATATCGTACCCAGAAACACTCTCTGATGCTGTTATTAATGATATATAGTATCTCGTTCTGGGTGAAATACTCTATTAATCTGATATTGTACTCAAGTCAAATCACGTTTCATGTTAAAACTATTTAAGTCTGCCTTAATGACATGATGTTTTGAATAAAAGCAAAAACACACGACAATAAGTAAGTTACTTACATACAAGGCGCAACCTGCACGTGACACTGTTGCAAACAAACTGACCTGTCTTCGAAGCGGGTCCTTTGTAATGTATAGAATGTGCCTGAAACAGACAACCGTATACAGCAGAATGCAAACACTATCTTATAACACTAGAATACACAAACGTAAGCTCACAGAAGGTTGCACCACTCAAACGCTATCAGATAACACATAGAGTTGAAACAAACTGGGGCTTGCTTCCAGTGTTAGAGGTAAACATCGTCCAGTAGAAGCAGTCGTGAATAGTTCAGGTGATGTTTGGGTGTGTTCATATACGGTAACACTTCTCATGATTTAATACATAATAGTGTCCTCTTAAGTGTTCACTAGCAGTTTAAATGACAAGTGTCTGATTGAAATGAAACGACGCTAAAACAAACGTCCAATCAAATTACACGCATGTGCGAAGGAAAGTCTGTGGGACATGCCTTGTAAGAGAGATTGTGAAATTGCCCGAATAAACGAATGATACCGGTGTATACGTCATATACGACGTCATTGTTATGACTATTTTGAGTATGGTTATGACTATCTTGTCTCATGTCTGAAATAGATCCTTGGCTCGGACCAACTCTTGTATCATTTGTCACGCAATAAAGCAAACCCCCTCTCTGTTTATGCTGTAAACACACAAGACACCAGTGACGTAGAGTTAATGTCTCTTTCAAGACAGGTTACTAATTACGTCAAATTTGGAAATGTTCTTCACAAGTTCTCCATGATCCATTCTGAAAACATTCATGATGCTTTGAATATTGTATCCCTGATCACACAACCTTTACACCAGACTCGTGTGGCGATCAAACAAAGAACACTCGCCATTGGGAACTGTAGACACGAAGGCTGGGGGTACTGGAACAATGTTTGACATAAAGAAAGGGAGCGGTCACTGAGCGCAACTATAACAATCACATTATCTCTCTTGTTGCTCCCTCGCGACCCTTTAATCCTTTCAGTGCTGCTGTCGAACCCATTCGACGGGAGAGTAGCATAGTGACATAACCAAATATTACTTGCAATAACTATTTAAAAAGTAGGATTTACGTGCCATTTGAATTATGTATGGAATGCTTGAATGCTCAGCTTTTTATAAATATATGAACTTAAAGTAGTTCATGTACCCCAAAATGAAAAGACCGCAAATGAAAAATGTATTTCTCGGCACACAATCATTGTTGATTTCAGGCACTTCAGGCCGAGTGGTGGACAGTCTGCTATTTTCTTCTTAATGTAATAATTTTTCATCATTTATATTATTTTGTTCTTTGGTGAAAAGAAAAGAATGAAGTTGCTTATTTTCTAAAAAATGGTAACTTTCGGTGTAATAGGGCCCGTAAGTAGGTCACGGTACTACGCGAGATCACTGGATTGTCTGGTCCAGACTCAAGACCACCACCATGCAGCTGGAACATTGCGGAGTGCGGCGTAAAACTACAAACCAAACCAAACCGAAAACATGGAAATACTTTATGTCATGACCACACATTCCAAACACCTGGAACTGAGAGACGTAGGTGTACATGTCAATATAAAAAACATGGGGAATGACATAATAAGTATGGGATATATTTCGCTGTGTAGATGTTTTAACACTGGGCCGACTGCTGCTGAACTTAACGCGGATGTGAACAATGTGGCCCACTGTTTTCAGTAGTTCATACCCTGGTGTACCCGTGCGTATCAATGGAGTGAGTGAGTGAGTTTAGTTTTAATATGGCGGCGAATCAGTGGAATAGAACTGTACATAGCGTGAGCATGCTATTTACAGGAGTGAGTGAGTAGCAATATTCCAGCAATATCACGGCGGGGGACACCCGAAATGGGCTTCACACATTGTACCCAATTGAGGAACGAACCTGGGTCTTCGGAGTGACGTGCGAACGCCTTAACCTCTAAGCTACACCACCGCCCCAATTTTCAGGAAGAACCAATATTTCGGGAAGAATATTAATTTATCATTTCTTAAATATATCAGTCAAACTTACAAACACGATCCAGAAGTAGTCACATGCCGAACCTCATACCCATTAAAATATCATTCAAATAGACGAGCTGTTTGTAGAGTGGACAGTGTGTAGCTCCATAACTGTTAATGGATATTACAAAAAATGAATACCTAATCAGAAATTGCCGTGATCTACTTGCACCTGTTGCATGTAAAACACTTCTGACCTAGTTTGACATTTACACGCTGTCTAATATGGAACAGAGTCATTAAAACACATTCCTATCTAAGTTGTAAAGGGACACATTTCTCAGAAGTTTATTTATTTGTTTGTAAAACCCTAAAATATCTGATCCTCGAATGTCTAAGGCTAGTAACTCTGCAGAGTGAGCGAAATGTGATATAGTATCTACAAAAAGCATCGCTGCATGATATTCTGGAATATAATGTGTTTTGGGTCCAAAATATTTGTTATTTTCTCTTTTCAGAGCAGAAAACATGTTTGTAGGATCTAAGTGACTGTCCCAACAATGCTCCCTCCAGAATAGTTAATGGTTGTTCCCTAAATGCGACAGTGCCCGGGATGTGTGGACTCTGACATTTATATACTGAAGGCAAAAGAAACGTCGTAATATTGGAAATGACATTTAAGCATCAATGGAGTATTTGAATTTTTTAAAAATAGACACCGGAAGTCAAGTTTGAGGAAAATATGAATCGTGGTCGTACAACCTGTTTTGCCCAATAAAGTATTGTTTGTGATTGAGGTTAGAAATGTTTTTGTTTGTGGACAGAGAAGAGTCCACAAACACACACAAACAAAACATTGAAATCGAGATGCATTTGCATCATGCATGCATTCAGGCATAAATTGCCGGCGTGAATGGCAATCGTTCACTTGTTTTCTGAACACAGCAGCTATATGGCCAGGTTAACGAGAGATCAACGACAACAAGCCTTTGGACGTGTACACGCTGGTCAACTTGCTCGAGTCATTGCTAGTGACTTCATTTGCAGCGTACAAACGACAGAGCGTCTTAGACGGCGATACAACGCCACCAACAGCACTGATGACCGTCCATGTAGTGGTCGACTACGTCTAACAACACCTCGCCAGAACCGTCACATCGTCCATAAACACCTGCAAGGCCGATTTGCAAGGGCCACAGAAACAACTCGTGTGACCATAGGAAACCACCAGCGACCAGTCAGTGACCGAACCATTCGGCGACGTGTCCTGCAAGCCAGGAACTTGTTTTGTCGACGTTCTGCCAGGGGACCCATATTCACCTAACGTCACCGCCCGGAACGTCTCCAGTGGGCACAACAGCGGCAAAACTTGCGTAGGAGACAATGTAGAGGGGTTACCGTCTGTGATGAAAGTCGGTACTGCTTTTCAGTGGCTGATGGGAGAGCTAGGATCTGGCGTCGCACAAGGGAACGTTACAGTACATTGTATACATATTCATATCCTCGTTGACACACTGACCTTGTTGTTAATCAGTGGCCATTCGGCATCACTAGGGTCAGTTGGTAAGCTTGTTTTAAAGCCGCTTTGACCACAGTATCCTTGCTATAGCCTAGCTTGCGTATCCGTGGGTATAGTGGTGATCGGAGACACTTTCCCTTTCATGCTCAAGAAAACGGGTTCCGAGACCAAAGAGAAAGTGTAATCCTAAATATAACATAATTTTATAATACATTTGACTACTTCCTAAAAAAGGTGTATATTTACCGCGTCTCATACGTTACATTCATACAACGGGGTGTCTAAATCTCATTACAGCATGAGTGAGTGAGTGATGAACTCAGGGCATCGTTACCACGATAAGCGTATCATGTCTATGCACAGAGTACTTCGTCGCGGTGGGGTAGCCTAGTGGTTAAAGCGTTTCTGGTGTCCCCACGCCGAAGACCCTGGAATATTGCTTCGAATCCCAGTCAGTCATGGTCAGTATAATGTGTGAAGCCTTGTACCAACTGAACTGGTGTCCCCCAGCCGTACAGATGTTGCTGGAATATTGCTTGTAAAACTGCGTCGTAAAACTAAATTCAGTCAGTCAGTCAGTCGTCGCTGTAGACCACCTTGTACCAACTGAACATACAGGTGAAGTATGCCTACTAGGTGTCGGACATGTCGGTATAGCCTGAATACTATAGTGTCGAGACGGGGTTTGAGCATACGATGCAAATAATACCGCCCGGGTAGTTGTCGCTACGGCCGCGACCTTCCTGAACGGACATCCCGACATGGAAATCCGACATCTGAGTTACACGGTAAATGTTGAACGGGTAACAAAGTACGAAGCAAACATATACACGATAAGAGAACATTTCAGTAACACACTGAACACTAGATAGTAACTAACAGGTGCACACCAGAACCAGACATGTGTTAAGTACCACTACGCCAAATTCTTACACACACACCACTTGTAAAACCGGTAACTTACTGTGCAGTTTAACACGCAACGACACTGATGTCCTTAAAAAGTACACTTTGATTTGATGGTTTCTATGATACTGGCTGCATTCACTTAACATTTTATCATCAATATCAATAACGTGGAAAGGTAGATCCCGAAAGTCCGAGGCCTTGTGATCAGATAGCGGATAACGTAATTCTTCAATCGCTAAAAATGAAAATGGTGTAATTCGTTCAATACATTTTTTATGAGTATACCGCTTTCTTTCCCCATAGAACGGACTTAATTTTGTTACTTCAACATCGATGTTCAACCTGTATGTTTGGCATGAAATTGTCATGGTTTTCATAGAAGATGTAGCGCACATATCCAGGCAACTAGTACATGCTCAAGGCGTTGGTATTTTTTCCCTCGATCATAGGATGTCAATTATCAATCTCAACTCCCCGGGGATCATACAACTCTTGCAGCCACATCCAAATTGTGTTGGAGAAGAATACAGCTATTGAAGCTGAAACCCTGACAATGTATATACCTGAGAAACCGAAAAAAAACCCATACAGAATCTGGGCTAAATGTCTTCCATATAACATAACCATCAATGACGCTATGGCGTCAGAATGACATCAGTATCATGGAGGAAATTCCGTAAGATATATTGAAGTTCGGAATTGAGCAAAATGAAGGAGGGGTGTTGCTACACTTTCTTCAGATGAATAAATGCATAGACATGATATAAAGTAGCTGAACATGTAAATAATACACAGTACACAATATCACACAAAAAAACTCACCTGGCTTGGACACCACCTACCAAAAAATGTGTCGGTTATATATACAGCCGGGTGAGGAGGTAGTGTGTTATGTACACAAAGGAAGGCCCGTCCGGCCTGTCTCACTGTCACGGTGACGTGAAATGTACAATGACACGTAGCTTCATACGTGAAATCGACAAAGCGATGAAGCTGGAGTAGGGGTACACTGCCAGTGGATGTTGACATTTTGTATTATGAAATACACACACTGAAAGTATATACATGTTGTTGACAACAGTTAGGTTTTTTTACAGAACCACACACAGCCTCTTACAGTTCTTTAACAACAGAAAGCATTCCAACAAAGTATGTTTTCCCATCTGTTTTTCGTGTGTACTAACCTATGCACAAAAGGTATATTGTTCACAGCTTTCGGTATAGGGAACCAGAGCCGTACCTATTTACACTTCTCAGATCGATTTCTAGTACTAGTAAAGATCGATTTTTTAGTGGAAGCCGCAGTGGCTGGGTGGATTATATCGCTGACTAGACGCCTAATCCTGACAGCGCAGGTTCGAATCCAGGATGGGACTCAGTCCCCAAATATTCCACAATATGTGCTTTACTGGGAAAGTGTAACCCTAAATATAGCATATGATACATTTGACTACTTTCTAAAAGGAATTGTGTATTTACCTCGTTTCATACATTACATCCACACGACGGGGTGTCTAAATGAGCGAGTTGGTATGATTTTACGCCGCTTTTAACAATATTCCAGCAATATCACGGCGGAGACACCAGAAATGCGCCTTACACATTGTACCCATGGGGAATCGAACCCAGGTCTTTGGCGTGACTAGCGAACGCTTTAACCACTAGGCTACAACACCAACACACACACACAACACACACGCCAGCATGAATCCACCAACAACGTTGAAGGAGCTTATTGACGAGCCAGTCCACGTGGATGTTGAGCTGCGGTTCTATCTAAAACTGTTGTGCTTCATCTTGGATATTACATCACAGACAATACACAGGCGAAGTGTACCGACAAGAAACTCCCCGCCCCATACAACTCGTAGAGATAGCCATGTTAAAGGATGATAAACGTTAAATGTTGCTTTATTTTACGGGTGCTTCCAGTTAAATTGATTTTTCACTCATAAATCTCCTTCTTTATTACTACCAGCATCTCTTTTGTTCCCTCCGTGAGCAAAAAAAAGACTTTAAATGAATGAGAGTAGTTAAAAAACAGTAAACATAAAATATGTATGTCACAGTGGTCTATAAGCTATCTACCTTGGACCCGGCAAACCAGTGGTTGAAAGTATGAGCATTGGTTTAATTCACCTGTTACTAAGTACCGCCTCCGTGGTGTAGTGGTTAGAGCGTCGGCCCGGAGCGCGGAAGGTCGCGAGTTCGATCCCCGACCTCGTCATACCAAAAGACGTTAAAATGTGGTACTTGTTGGTTCCTGCCTGGCGCTCGGCATTAATGGGTACAACAAGGACTGGTTGGCTCGGAGTCAGTATAATGTGTCTGAGTGGGGTATTCATGCTTCACTGCGGCATGGTATCTCAGTGGGCTAGCACTATAAAACCAGCCTAAGGCTCGGCTAGTACAAGCAGCCGCACATACACATACACACGCATGCACGTCGTCATATGAGCGAAATATTCTCAAGCACGACGTTAAACCCAATTTTACCTCACCTCACCTGTTACTAAGACACACAAATTGCCACAGTGTCTACCGCCTGGTTCATTCAGATGACAGCTGCTACATACAGTCTGGAAGCTGCTTTCAACCATTAATCCCATCATGGCTGATGTTTTGCTGTAATTCTAGGTTTGTTAGCAGCATAAGGAGCTCCTGGTTTTCATCAAAGTGGCAAATGTCTCAGACCTTCACACATTGTTGCTTGTGATATCAACAAGCATTAAGCAATCACCCAAAATAAGCTTTTGTTTCATGATGGTCAAAGATGGGACATCAAAAATAAGTGTGAGTGAGTGAGTTTAGTTTTATGCTGCTTTAAAAATATTCAAGCAATATCACAGCAGGGAACACCAGAAATGGGTTTCACACATTTTACCCCAATCAAACCTGGGTCGTCGGTGTGACAGCGAATACTTTAACCACTAGGGTATCCGGCGCCCCACACCAGATATACATAATTCCCAAATGCTTTGTTGTTGAGCATAAAGTTGGTGGGAATAATCACAATTTGACAAGGCAGTCTAAAAGTTCCCACTTAATTCATGACACTCTGGAAAACATAATCCACTCAGTCTGTAGCTCAATAAACAATTTGATGCTCGAGACTGTCCCCATCACGTATGATCTGCTTCAACCCACGGCGTAGACCATTTTGTACTGCTTTGATCATCACGTTGGCCTATATGCTTAGGATGTTGAATGTTGTACCCAAACGTTCTGGAGGTGAACACTGGATAAGATTGAACTTGCAAAAGAATCTTTTTAAAAGCATAACCTCTGTTATATTTATCACAAGACATTTGTTACTGTACAAATTTTATTCATCACTAGAACTACTACTAGATGAGTCACTAGACATTAGCTCCACTTCTTCATTCTCCTTGTTATGTCCCTTGAGGGGGTCAGAGGGGGGCTGGGGGGTGCTTGATGGGAGGGATACAGGTAGGTCTTGTGGCGGTTGCCATGACAACCCAGCACTGGCACCAACTGTTGTTGGTGTGCCTTGATCTGGAAGAGAAGAAAATCTTGAAGTTGTAAAATGGTGGCCACAAAGTTATGATCAAAGGTGAGTTGAAATAGGATTTAGGATTAAGCTGTCCTGGCCTAGATGACACCCAGTATACCCACCTTGACTAAGCTGTCCTGGCCTAGATGACACCCAGTATAACCCACCTTGACTAAGCTGTCCTGGCCTAGATGACACCAAGTATAACCCACCTTGACTAAGCTGTCCTGGCCTAGATGACACCCAGTATAACCCACCTTGACTAAGCTGTCCTGGCCTAGATGACACCCAGTATACCCACCTTGACTAAGCTGTCCTGGCCTAGATGACACCCAGTATAAGCTGTCCACCTTGACTAAGCTGTCCTGGCCTAGATGACACCCAGTATAACCCACCTTGACTAAGCTGTCCTGGCCTAGATGACACCCAGTATAACCAACCTTGACTAAGCTGCCCTGGCCTAGATGACACCAAGTATTGTCCTACCTTGACTAAGTTACCCTGGCCTAGATGACACCCAGTATACCCACCTTGACTAAGCTGTCCTGGCCCAGATGACACCAAGTATACCCACCTTGACTAAGCTGTCCTGGCCTAGATGACACCCAGTATACCCACCTTGACTAAGCTGTCCTGGCCTAGATGACACCCAGTATACCCACCTTGACTAAGCTGTCCTGGCCTACATGACACCCAGTATAACACACCTTGACTAAGCTGTCCTCGCCTAGACGACAACAAGTATAACCAACCTTGACTAAGCTGTCCTGGCCTAGATGACACCAAATATAACCCACCTTGACTAAGCGGTCCGGGCCTAGATGTTGCCTAGTTTAACCTAACTTGACTAAGCTGATCTGGCATAGATGACACCAAGTATAACCCACCTTGACTAAGCTGCCCTGGCCTAGATGACATCCAGTATAACCCACCTTGACTAAGCTGTCCTGGCTAGATGACACCAAGTATAACCCACCTTGACTAAGCTGTCCTGGCCTAGATGACACCAAGTATAACCCACCTTGACTAAGCTGTCCTGGCCTAGATGACACCCAGTATAACCCACCTTGACTAAGCTGTCCCTGGTGACTAGATGACACTGTCCTGGCTTAGTATAACCCACCTTGACTAAGCTGTCCTGGCCTAGATGACACCAAGTATAACCCACCTTGACTAAGCTGTCCTGGCCTAGATGACACCCAGTATAACCCACCTTGACTAAGCTGTCCTGGCCTAGATGACACCCAGTATAACCCACCTTGACTAAGCTGCCCTGGCCTAGATGACACCAAGTATAACCCACCTTGACTAAGCTGTCCTGGCCTAGATGACCCACCTTGACTAAGCTGTCCTGGCCTAGATGACACCCAGTATAACCCACCTTGACTAAGCTGTCCTGGCCTAGATGACACCAAGTATAACCCACCTTGACTAAGCTGTCCTGGCCTAGATGACACCAAGTATAACCCACCTTGACTAAGCTGTCCTGGATGACCTAGATGACAAGCTGTCCTGTATATGACCCACCTTTGACTAAGCTGTCCTGGCCTAGATGACACCCAGTATAACCCACCTTGACTAAGCTGTCCTGGCCTAGATGACACCCAGTATACCCACCTTGACTAAGCTGTCCTGGCCTAGATGACACCCAGTATACCCACCTTGACTAAGCTGTCCTGGCCTAGATGACACCAAGTATAACCCACCTTGACTAAGCTGTCCTGGCCTAGATGACACCAAGTATAACCCACCTTGACTAAGCTGTCCTGGCCTAGATGACACCCAGTATAACCCACCTTGACTAAGCTGTCCTGGCCTAGATGACACCAAGTATACCCACCTTGACTAAGCTGTCCTGGCCTAGATGACACCCAGTATACCCACCTTGACTAAGCTGTCCTGGCCTAGATGACACCAGTATAACCCACCTTGACTAAGCTGTCCTGGCCTAGATGACACCAAGTATAACCCACCTTGACTAAGCTGTCCTGGCCTAGATGACACCCAGTATAACCCACCTTGACTAAGCTGTCCTGGCCTAGATGACACCAAGTATAACCCACCTTGACTAAGCTGTCCTGGCCTAGATGACACCCAGTATAAGATGACACCACCTTGACTAAGCTGTCCTGGCCTAGATGACACCCTGAGTATAACCCACCTTGACTAAGCTGTCCTGGCCTAGATGACACCCAGTATACCCACCTTGACTAAGCTGTCCTGGCCTAGATGACACCCAGTATACCCACCTTGACTAAGCTGTCCTGGCCTAGATGACACCAAGTATAACCCACCTTGACTAAGCTGTCCTGGCCTAGATGACACCAAGTATAACCCACCTTGACTAAGCTGCACTGGCTGGAGGACACCAAGCATAACCCACTTTGACTAAGCTGCCCTGGCCTAGATGACACCCAGTATAACCCACCTTGACTAAGCTGTCCTGGCCTAGATGACACCAAGTATAACCCACCTTGACTAAGCTGTCCTGGCTTAGATGACACCCAGTATACCCACCTTGACTAAGCTGTCCTGGCCTAGATGACACCAAGTATAACCCACCTTGACTAAGCTGCACTGGCCTGGAGGACACCAAGTATAACCCACTTTGACTAAGCTGCCCTGGCCTAGATGACACCCAGTATAACCCACCTTGACTAAGCTGTCCTGGCCTAGATGACACCAAGTATAACCCACTTTGACTAAGCTGCCCTGGCCTAGATGACACCCAGTATAACCCACCTTGACTAAGCTGTCCTGACCTAGATGACACCCTGTATACCCACCTTGACTAAGCTGTCCTGGCCTAGATGACACCCAGTATACCCACCTTGACTAAGCTGTCCTGGCTTAGATGACACCCAGTATACCCACCTTGACTAAGCTGTCCTGGCCCAGATGACACCAAGTATAACCCACCTTGACTAAGCTGTCCTGGCCTAGATGACACCCAGTATACCCACCTTGACTAAGCTGTCCTGGCCCAGATGACACCCAGTATACCCACCTTGACTAAGCTGCCCTGGTCTAGATGACACCCAGTATACCCACCTTGACTAAGCTGTCCTGGCCTAGATGACACCAAGCCCACGTATAACCCACCTTGACTAAGCTGATCTGGCCTAGATGACACCCAGTATACCCACCTTGACTAAGCTGTCCTGGCTTAGATGACACCCAGTATACCCACCTTGACTAAGCTGTCCTGGCCCAGATGACACCCAGTATACCCACCTTGACTAAGCTGCCCTGGTCTAGATGACACCCAGTATACCCACCTTGACTAAGCTGTCCTGGCTTAGATGACACCCAGTATAACCCACCTTGACTAAGCTGATCTGGCCTAGATGACACCCAGTATACCCACCTTGACTAAGCTGCCCTGGTCTAGATGACACCAAGTATAACCCACCTTGACTAAGCTGATCTGGCCGAGATGACACCCAGTATACCCACCTTGACTAAGCTGTCCTGACCTAGATGACACCAGTATAACCCACCTTGACTAAGCTGTCCTGGCCTAGATGACACCCAGTATACCCACCTTGACTAAGCTGTCCTGACCTAGATGACACCCTGTATAACCCACCTTGACTAAGCTGTCCTGGCCTAGATGACACCCAGTATACCCACCTTGACTAAGCTGTCCTGGCTTAGATGACACCCAGTATAACCCACCTTGACTAAGCTGTCCTGGCCTAGATGACACCCAGTATAACCCACCTTGACTAAGCTGTCCTGGCCTAGATGACACCCAGTATACCCACCTTGACTAAGCTGATCTGGCCTAGATGACACCCAGTATACCCACCTTGACTAAGCTGTCCTGACCTAGATGACACCCTGTATAACCCACCTTGACTAAGCTGTCCTGGCCTAGATGACACCCAGTATACCCACCTTGACTAAGCTGTCCTGACCTAGATGACACCCTGTATAACCCACCTTGACTAAGCTGTCCTGGCCTAGATGACACCCAGTATACCCACCTTGACTAAGCTGTCCTGGCTTAGATGACACCCAAGTATAACCCACCTTGACTAAGCTGTCCTGGCCTAGATGACACCCAGTATAACCCACCTTGACTAAGCTGTCCTGGCCTAGATGACACCCAGTATACCCACCTTGACTAAGCTGTCCTGACCTAGATGACACCCTGTATAACCCACCTTGACTAAGCTGTCCTGGCCTAGATGACACCCAGTATACCCACCTTGACTAAGCTGTCCTGGCTTAGATGACACCCAGTATAACCCACCTTGACTAAGCTGTCCTGGCCTAGATGACACCAAGTATACCCCACCTTGACTAAGCTGTCCGGGCCTAGATGACACCAAGTATACCCACCTTGATTATGCTGTCCTGGCCTAGATGACACCCAGTATACCCACCTTGACTAAGCTGATCTGACCGAGATGACACCAAGTACTGTCCCACTTTGACTAAGCTGCCCTGGCCTAGATGACACCAGGTACAACCCACCTTGACTAAGCTGATCTGACCGAGATGACACCAGGTACAACCCACCTTGACTAAGCTGATCTGACCGAGATGACACCAGGTACAACCCACCTTGACTAAGCTGCCCTGGTCTGGATGACACTGAGGCATCTGTATATGTTCCCTGAGCTAACACACCATGTCTCATCTCCAGCTCTGTTGGGTAAGGTCGCCGTGGATCACCTGGAAACATGATCAAAATGAAATCACTCAGTATGAACAGAAACAAGTATAGATTGCTATATTCCATATTACTGGTCTGTCCATGAGATTTGGGACAAACACACCAATGGCTTACAGCAACAATAATCCACTCCTTCGAGACATGGTTAGATACGATATCAACTACATCCACTTAATCTTCATTGACTGACTCTAACTCACAAGGTTATTGATGCAGTTTGAAAAGCCTACAGATCTGTTTGTTGTTCAATGCTTCACCCTTCAACATTCCAGTTATATCACTGGCAAAGTGTAGTTGTGTGATTGAGTTTAGCTTTACGCCACTGTTAGCAATATTCCAGCAATATCAGCAATATCACGGGGAACACCAGAAATGGGCTTCACACATGTGGGGAATTGAACTCGGGTCTTCGGCGTGACGAGTGAACGCTTTAACCAGAGATGCCAACCCTGAATCATGCCTTGCTAAAAGCAATTCCCAAGTCCTGAAGGTGTGAGTTGGGGGTGAGCGTGAGAGGGGTTCTCCCTTATGAAAATCTTTGGAAATATGCAATTTCAGGACATACTTAACCAGATAATACTTAACTCAAAGAACACATTTAAATAGCTATTTACTAAAATTCTTTCAAACATTCTAAATTTATAAACATATTTGTATTTTCTAAAAAATCTGAGTTTTTTATAGACAAATCGGATAGTGGATTTTGTATTTGAAAATTGGAGTGGTTGGCATCTCTGTTTAACCACTAGGCTATCCCACCGCCTCGGCAAAGAGTAGTATGATTGAGTTGGGCCCAGAGTCTTGATCAGACACCCCAGTTATTGACATCTAGAGCACTGACCTCCACAGTTGGGACATAACATGCATCAACGTTTTCAGCAAGCCTGATTACTCCATCCTGTGTGTTGTCCCTTATGACAAGCACATTCCACTGAAGAACAATTTTAACTAGCATCTAAACAAAGGGGGTGAGGTTTGGGGGATGGGACCTGGAGGGCCAGCAATAAGGTAGACAACAGTCACAAATCTCCATCATCCCACTAAAACTCCAACTCAAGCATGCAATAACACAAGAGATTTTGTTACACAGGAAAGATAAAAGCATGACATATTTTCCTGTCATTACCAATTCACCATTCTGACACAAAAATTATAGCTTTAATAAAGTCCCTCTTTTGAACAAAATATTGATGATTATGCTTTTCCCAGCCTGCCTGACGTGGGTACTTAGTTTGAAACTCTAAAGTTTTACGAGATTCAGAGGAAGTGCTGCACACAGGAATCTTAACATGGTATTTCACCATTAGATACAAAGTTACATTTAATACACATTACATTACATAAAACTTAACACAAAATTGTGCATTAAAAACTGTTAAATCTTCTCCCTCTCTTTTTACCCTGTTATCAGTCGAATATAAACACCTCTAACAAGACACTACATTAGTTTTAACTATGTGACTCACTGACTGACTGAGTTTGGTTTTACGCCGCTTTTAGCAATATTCCAGCAATATCACGGCAGGGGACACCAGAAATGGGCTTCACTCATTGTACCCATGTGGGGATTCGAACCGGGTCTTCGGCGTGACGAGCCAACGCTTTAACCACTAGGCTACCCCACCGCCCCTTTAACTATGTGAACATGGATGGGGATGAGTGGGACATATATTGTGCTATCCTACTGCACCATGCACTCAGGGCGGTAGGGTAGCCTAATGGTTAAAGCGTTTGCTCGTAACACTGAAGACCCGGGTTCAATTCCCTACATATGTACAATGGGTGAAGCCCATATCTGGTGTCCCCTGGTGTGATATTGCTGGAATATTGGTAAAAGAGGTGTAAAACTAAACTCACTCACTCATCATGCACTCACCTGGTTGCCATGTGACGGGTGCAGCTACAGCGTTACTGGCACTGATTCTGTGTGCAAACTTGATGAGTTCTTCTGAGGATACAGCCTTCTTGCTGGCCTGGGATATTGTGTTCAGTTTTTGTTTGGCCTGGTACATCGCTGTTTCCTGAAGTATGGTTGAACACAACATTCCAAGTATAAAGAAATGGCTTCATAATATGTAGCTGTACTGAGAATGAAACATACGTCCTCAACACAATCAACTTGGCTGTAGGAGTGTTTGTCCTCAACACAATCAACTTGCTGTATGAGTGTTTGCCCTCACGCAGAAAACCTGCATATTTGTCACACAAATCATCTCATATACTCAGTGAATTTAGAAGTTTGCATCATCTACCTTGTTAGGATGAGAAGGCCACAATAACTCAGTGCACCTAGTGGCTGCAAGAGTTGTATACTCCCCAGGGAGTTGAGATTGATAATGCGATGTGCCGTTGAGATTGACATCCAATGATCGAGGGAAAAAATACCAGCGCCTTGAGCATGCACTAGTGTGTGGATATGTGCGCTATATAAATATCCTATTATAAAAAAAAAATAAATAAATAATAATAAATTGTTGACGCAATGCTGCTGGGCCCTTAGTTCAGATAATCTAAACTTGTAATTTGCTGTTGTTTAAAACTACTGTTTCCCAGTTAAATGCTCAGTGCTGATTAGATACCTGACCTGCCCTACCTTGTTTTTTGTCGTTATTTAACAATCACAGTTGATGTCTTGATGGAAGTTCCAAACTGAAGTTGACTCCCAAAAACATGTCCATGACTCCCTCTCATGACACCAGGGAGTCATGATGACTCCCAGATTTTTATTCCTAGGGCAAACACTGCTGTAGACATTCACCACTTTCCAGAGAAATACTAGCAGTGTTTGAAATTATGCATGGCCCTTGATGTTTGCTCATGAGAGAGTGAGTTTAGTTTTACACCACACTGAGCGATATTCCAACTAATATGGCAGCAGTCTGTAAATGATCGAGTCTGGGCCAGACAATCCAGGGATCAACAGCATGAGCATCAATCTACACAACTGGGAAACAAGGACGTGTCAACCAAGTCAGCGAGCCTTACATGAGTTACTGAAGACCAATTCTAACCTGGATCTTCACAGGCGTTTGCTCATGAAGTACTTGCAACCTACATTTTTAAAATTAGGACTATAACAAGGACACTATGACCAACGATTAACTGCAAACACTGCACTAAAATGGGTAAGATGTTGACAGACTGAAAGGATCAAACTGGTTACTATGGGATTTAATCACTGGATGAGCTGGTCCTGACATGGCTAAGGGGTGTAACTCTACATAGGTAGTTGCTGTTTCCATGAAGAAGGCTGTGTTATGCATTATGGAAAAGAGATAACGTAGACGACATGAAACTAACCAGAATAGTTTCTGCCTCCTTGAGATTCCTCTGTAAATTTTTTATATCTTGGTCCCGACTGTCAACCTCGGACTTCAGAGCATCCAATACTTTCTGTATACCTGCTTGTTCTTCCGCTGAAAAGTTTAAATATATAGTGAGTATTCCAAAGTAAGAGAAACATTTTTCCAAAGAATAAGAAGTTAAACTGCTCATAGCTCATGTTATTACATTACATTTACCCATTGTTTTTGGAACAAAAGTTATTTTCCCCTTGTTTTAATGTCAAACTTTAAGTAGTCAAACTCATTAATGCTTTAAATAGTCCTATAAACCCAGATGGGATAACACATGTGACAATACACTTCCTGCCACCTACAAGTCACCTGCAGCCCCTAGACACTGGGATTATCCAGTCATTCAATGTTCATCACAGGAGCAATGTCGTCCTTGGTATCATTTCCATGGTTGAACCAACCGTATATGTTTGTTTCGTTGAAGTGATAGACAACAAGAGTGAAGTAAGTACTGAGTGTTGCTCTGCAGTAGATAACACCCCCAAAGAGAAGATAATATGTTACAATGAACCTTAAAATGTATGGTACCTGTTTTATGTCATTTATTTCCGGAACATGCCAACAGCGTGTACACATTAATTTTCAGCAGGACTTGGGATTTGTGTAGGCTTTATTTACTGCTGAACAGGTGTGTCTTACAATCAAAGTATGCTGTTCACACTTAAATGCCACATGTGTGAATGTCATGCTTTCAACAAACACACAATCTTCCAAACTGTGTCCCATGTAACTGTAAATGGCCATACATTTCAGGAGATTTCATTAATATAAAATGAAAGATGTGCTATTTAATTTTGAAATAAATTTAGTTTTAATGAACTTTCTATGAAGCAGTGTTCACGAATGCTGTTTCAAAGTAACAGGAGATAGGGTCCTGTACGTTTCAGATGTCTGCCTGACCCATTGAAAATTCACAGGACCCATAGAATAAAATTAAACACACATTTCAGATTTAACATTTCTTATAATTGGCATTGAAATTATTAACAAGCATAATATTTATAAACAGCAAACAAGTGTCACATGTCACATATATCAACTTCAGTCAAAGTCATTGTGAAATATACAGTCGGACACTGGGACCGGCGGGTGGTAGACTTCTATCGGACCGTTGGCGAATCTGCCGGATTTGTCAGAGGGTCAGACGCTATTCTCAAACACTGATGATGCATGGTTACTTTTTTGGTGTAAGCAATTATAATGCTTTAGCTATTAAGCCAGAGACTTTTACCTAGCTGTAGTGTCTTCTTGACATCTTTGTCTTTTTCCATCAGTAGTTCCATCAGAGATACTGAGTCTGGGGCATCTGACCTCTGCTGCCCTTTAGGTGTGCTCATCAAATCAAACAATTCTCTGAAAAAGGAAAGCATTCAGAACTTTCAAAGACATGTTCCAAACATTCCATAATAACTCCAATCAAATTGTATTTTACTGACAAGGTGTGTTTTGCACTGAACCTTTGACATGACAGTGCTTTATCATTGTTTATCTCCAACAGTTTCCTCTGGTCATTGGAAAACACACTTTAGTTCAAACAATGATTAGAATGCACAATACATACAAAAACTAGAAATAAACAGAAAACATAAAAAATCCTAAAAAATTGAATTACGTTGTTGAAAAACACAACAATCCTATTCAGATATCATGCATGTGTAAACAAACCAAAAGTAAAATATGAAAACATATTCAATATAATATAACATTTAGAGATATTTGCTATTCACTCCTCCAGCGTACAGAGGCTGTTAAAATATAAGGATGGACAAAATAAAGTCACTGTCAACATTGTAAAAATATTTCAATACAGAAAAAGTCTGAAGTCGTGATCGCTGTCAAACAATGAAATCGAAAAACTGAAAACCGAAGAGATTAAATAATTTCAAATGGAAAGGTTCAAGGGGGACATAGAGATGTTGAAATGAAGGAAGAATACGTAGATATAAACTAACGTAATTTACAAATTCGTTTCTCATACTTTGATATAATTTCAATATCTTCTATTAGAGAGAGCAACTTCAATCGAGTACTTGCTGCCGCCATGATTGTTGGGTTGCTGAGACGGCCAATCCATAAACGTGTGACAGCGTATTGTCGGAATGATTAGCCAATGACATAGCCGGTTTTATCTAAATAATTGAAACCAATCTAAATAGGTTTTAAAGATAAAGGAAGGAAAACTCCGACCAATGGAAAACATTTTAAGAAACCATAATAAAGTCACCGCTGAGCACGACTTTTTCCAATTTTACGAAGAAAATGAACAACAAATTTGATGCGTAAGCTTGTTTTGTGATCATTCGCAATTTGCCAGCGTCGAAGTCAGTCGCATTTTAGCACAGGGACGAATATGATGAGTCCAGGCCACGTGTACATACATTTTCGTCAACATACACTCCCTCAAACTCAAATGTCTTGATGAGCTTGTAGATCAGTGAAATCCCACCTAACTGGATTGAACATATGATCACTGAATAATAATATTATTTATTATTTTGCACAACCATTGTCTTTCCTTCTATGGATTGAATCTGGACAGGCTTGACATAAATGTAAAAATGTGTTAATGAAAGATAAAAAATAGATTATAACACGACACCATAAAATGTGGTATGCAAGTGTTCATTTGTATTTTGTAAACATTTCATTTCTAAATATAGGATCGATAACGCTGATGGTATATATTGTGTGAATATGTTTGTGTACCTGGTGTTTTGTTGTTCAAGATTAAAAGTCGCAGATGACAGTGGAGAGGAAGACAACTCGGATTCACCACCTCGACCACCACCGGTACGTATCGGGTATTCCTGTGCTTTAATAGTCTCAAGTTTGGAATGGCATCTGAACTGAAATGGATGGGTTTGAACATGTTGTTTTAATTGTATCTGAACATACTGAAAGACATATCCGAATTCTAAAAATGTCACTGAAAGAAATATTTCCTCAAAGTTATAATTTAGAGGGGATACGGGCAGTCTTACCGTGGTATTAAACAACAGATCACTAAATCTACTGTGCTTCTATTAGACTATGTCCTGCAGGTTTGTTTTGACTGAAGAAGACCTGTTGATCGAGGTTTGTGTTTACAGAAACCAGGTCCTGGTGAACATCCTCTGCAATACAACTACTCATACTGGTTCTCCCGGAGAACGCCTGGCAAACAGACGACAAGTTATGATCAGAATCTCAAGTTGGTGGCATCATTTGCATCTGTGAGTAGTTGACACCATGAACTGTTGGGATTCTGGGCAGGGATATTGGGCCATATTTGACTTGCACCTGCAGAAAGTATTGTGTATTGTTGGGCCAATTGATCATTACGAATTTCTAAGCTGCTGCCATGTTGCTGGAATATTGCTGAGTGTTGTGCTAAAATAGTCCTCTGAAATACTGCAACTGTGAAATGCTACAAAACCATGCTCAGCCAGTGAATTACAACATGCTTGTCATAAGTGATGTTTACTAATAAGGGACCATTCATAATTTATGACTAGGGGGGTGATGATGATTTTTATGAAGAAGCATGTACAATGTGAGTGACCCCCCCCTAAACTTTATGTACAAAGTAAGTGACCCCCCTGCATGTCATGTACAAAATCAATTACCCCCCTCCCTTCCAATATTTTTTTTTCCATAATTTTTTAATAATGTTGTGTACAAAATTGATGACCCTCCTTGTACATGTGTACAAACTTGATGACCCCCTACCTCACCAGAACAAAATGGGTGCCCCCAAATTTTGTTTATAAAAATAATAATAATAAAATAAAAATAAAAAATAAATAAATAAATAAATAAAAAAATAATAAAAATCATCATCATCCCTAGCCATAAATTATGAACGGTCCCTCATCATTTAGTTTGTCACCTCAGGCAGTGGGGTAGCCAAGTGGGTAAAGCATTCACTCATCGCATCAAGATCAGGGTTTGATTCTCCACATGGGTACTGTGTACAAGTCTGTGTGTTGCTGTGTTGCAGGTGGAACAGTTCTGGATGTACTACAGTCATCTAGTCCGACCGGGGGATCTGTCAGGTCACAGTGACTACCATTTATTTAAAGACGGAATCCGGCCAATGTGGGAGGTAACTTAAAAACCAGGGCCCCCTTGCACTAAACAATATTACCAATACGATGACCACAACTCTCAGACTATAATACTGGCTTAAGATGGTTGTAGCGTTAAGATTTTTTTGTGCATGTGGACCTGGGGTATTGTTCAACGAAACAATCTTTCCACTCAGATGATCAGAACTTCCAGCCTGTAACACAGACTTATGATGCAAGGGTTATGCTTTGATTGCTTTGTGGCACAGGCCCACATCCACTGTTATGATGGGCGGTGGGGTAGCCTAGTGGTTAAAGCGTTGGCTCGCTCACGCCGAAGACCTGGGTTCGAATCCCCACATCGGTACAATGTGTGAAGCCCATTCCTGGTGTCCCCCGCTGTGATGTTGCTGGAATATTGCTAAAAGCGGCGTAAAACCAAACTCATGTACATCATGCTTGTCATGAGTCATGACATGTGCTTTTGCCAGATAAATTCAAGTATCACATTGTATCTGGATACATTCAACTCAATATTTTGTTAATATTGACTGAAGTTGCCCTGCAGTTATTATGGTTGTAACTACTCGTGAATGCTAGTAATGTATGGAGATGAAGAAAGTGTTTCTTGCATGTTACAAACCCCTTGCCAATATTTTTACAAATGGTGTTTTGGCATTGAAGGAAATACATTTGAACTAGTTTGAGTTAAACTGATTCACTGAGCTTGTTTACCTGTGCATGAGGTGTACGAGGGATTGGTGGTCAGATTGAGACTTGGTTGACTCCATGTTATAACAATGTTTTGTTTCAAATTTGCAATTGATTGCTGTGGTAAACAACAGACATTGTTGTGGTATATTATAATGCTGTTGACAGTATTGGTGTGTGGGATACTAGGTTCTTACTGTTGCTACTTCAGGACAGTGCCAACAAGTCTGGAGGCAAGTGGATCATCCGTCTGAAGAAAGGCCTGGCATCTCGGTGCTGGGAGAATCTGGCGCTGGCCATGTTGGGGGAACAGTTCATGGTGGGGGAGGAGATCTGTGGCGCCGTCGTCTCCATCAGATACCAGGTAGCTGGGAACCCCTTTAACATTGGAGAGAAAATTGGTCTTTAGTAATTTGTGCTTGCCGTAGGGACGACTAAGGGGATTAGCTGCTCGTACTCTCTGTATGTTTGATGCATGTCCCAATTGAGGGATGTCAATCACTTAATCGTTAGGTCTGCAGAGCTACAGATAACTTTTTGGGTCATTGAGTTATGTACTCGCTTGTGTTCATCTCAATTGAGTATCCTAATTTTCCTTTCAGTAACCAAATACATTGTACTCATCTCACTCAAACTCAATTTGGTATTTTGCCATTTTCCACTAATTTAAAAATATAATAAAGTTTAAATTTGTTTGTTTTTTATTTATATTTGATCTGTAATATGAGAAACGATAAGAAAAACTGCAAGTTGTCAAGTTCATATCCTGAAATAAAACCTCTCAGTATACCTCAGTTATAGTATCTATCCACCGGTACGCATATTAAGATTTGACATTTTTGTGTGTACGCGTGTAAGATCACATTTATTGAGTATTTACAAAAACTCAAGCGTACTTGTACGCAATAGACTTAATAGGAATTGAGTTTTCACATAAATATTTGCGTAATTTACGCAGATACGCAGCTTATCTGTACCTCTGGGTCTGGACCAGATTGTCATATGGCTGGGATGTTGCTGAGTGCAACATTAAAACAAACACAGCACTATGGGAACAGTACAAACACTACACTGTATTGGACCTGCACAGTATTCTGTTTTGTAAGATCATGTATCATACAAGCAATGAAATTTGGCCGAGGATATAACAAATGGCTTGTGTCCATAGTTGGCAGTTTAACCCTTGATTTTCTGACATGTATCCACCTTTGTGCCTGCTGGATTGAATCGTGTTCAGTTATATTGTGTGTTAACTGTGGCTGATAAGTTTGTATAGACTCAGGTACTGAACATGTGGCTCATGCTGTGGATGATCTCTTTGTGACTTTGAAATATTGGACAGAGTTTGACCTTGGTACTGAGGTGGTAATCCCATGAAGACCATTACAGAAAGAATAGTCAGGGTATGTTACACTGAGGGTGATTGAAGCTCAACCTCGCGTTATAATCTTAAGCCTCTGCCACATGGACGCTGCTTTGTTTACATATAATAGCTGCAGAGTTACAGATGTGTAAATACAGGTCACTTCCTATACGTGTTGTGGTATTGTCAGGAGGATATCCTGGCCTTGTGGAACCGGACAGCCTACGACCAAGTGACTACCTCCAGAATCCGAGACACACTGAAGCGGGTCCTCAACCTTCCACCCAACACAATCATGGAGTACAAGACGCACACAGACAGCATCAAGTATGGAAACATTCTCAGCCTGCTTGTGAATAACACACTTATGTTTACAAGATACAGGGGAAAAATATTGTTCAGTGGTTCAATAAAGTTGGAAAGTAGTTTGAAACAGCTACATTCCTTGGGAAATCTTGTGATCATTTTATTAAATATCTTTAAATGTGTTACAACTTACATTTTATGTAGCTTGAGTCAACTGTTATTAGATAAATGCCTATTAAATGTTCTGTATTGTAAACCAATAAAGTATATGCTTAGAAAGTACATAATCAATGATGATGATGATTCCATTCTTTCAGAGATAACTCAAGTTTCCGCAACACCGACGTCTTTATGAGGTGAGATTTCCTTGCTGAATCAGGCCTTTTCAGGGTAGAATTCTGAATTTGTTATTGCTTGCTTGTCAGTGATGCCCCTTTCTACTGTTGGCGTATCTTGGGGAGTGTGCTAGTGGGGCAGGGTTACCCTTAATATTACTGACCGCCTCCATGGTGTAGTGGTTAGAGCGCCCGGAGACCGGAAGGTCGCGGGTTCGATCCCCGACCGCGAAGGTCGCTATGGTTCGATCCCCGACTGCGCCGGCATACCAAAAGACTGCGTTAAAATATGGTACTTGTTGGTCCCTGCCTGGTGCCCGCATTAATCGGGCTACAACAAGGACTGGTCGAGCTCGAGTCAGTATAATGTACTCTGAGTGGGCTATTCATGCTTCACTGCGCAGAATCATGGTATCTCAGTGGGCTAGCACTATAAAACCAGCTTAATCTGGGCTAGTGCAAGCAGTCACACATACACATACACGCATGCATGTCGTCATATGAGCGAAATATTCTCAAGCACGACGTTAAACCCAATTTCACTGGTACTTCCTTGTCAGGTAGATGCCTTATTGCTGCTTGTTTGTTGACTTGAGAGAACTGTAGCAGAATCACTCTTGATTTTGTTTGAGATTGTTCTTCATTAAAGTTTAAAGTCTGTAACGAATTTTGTACTCTTTTGTTTGGTCGTCCATTGTTTAAAGTTCAGGATAACTTTGAACGGTAATGTTTTTGTTTCAGGTTTTAACAAAGGCAAGAAGACGTAAATACATAAAACAGTTGGAAATTCAGGTCCGGGTTATAGATGACTCTAGTCGTTTCTAAATATATTCATTGTGAAGAAAAATCTAAGATTTAGAAGTGTATGGACTGATAAAATGTCTCAACAGTGAATGTGATTGTGCTGGTGAACATCTTTTAAATTTGTAAAAATCCATTTGAACATCTTAAGAGGCTTTCTACTTTTAAATAAATGTGCCATGTGTTGATATCATTTCATGTATTTATTCCAATACATGTAATAGGTTACAAATCATAAAATGTTTGAACAGTTAAGTGTTTTTAGCTATTGAATGCAAGTGCATTGAATTCCATTGATATCTGCATTCTAACTTTCTTTGCTCTGAAAATGTTATGCAACAATGCTGTTTACTATTTGCAGCATGTATAGTGTTTACTAGCCCAGGCCACTTATGTGGCTCTTGCTTCACGGGACGGCAGGGTAGCCGAATGGTTAAAACTTTCTCTTGTCATGCCAAAAGAGCTAGATTCGATTCCTCACATGGGTACAATGTGTGAAGCCCATTTCTGGTGTCCTGCTGTGCTATTGCTAGAATATTGGAAAAGGCGGTATAAAAGCCGTACTCACTCTTGCTCCAAGGATCTTTGATCCTGAGGGTTAGTTGTGTTAGGGTAGGTTGAGCCTCCGCACTCCGAACCACTTTCTCATCAAGCTCTCCTTTTATATCTGTATGGTTAATTTGGAGTAGGGTATGAGTTTGTTATCTCGTTTAACAAATTAATGTAATTTAGAGAAAATTTGTAGTTTTCTATCAAGATTTGAGTTTTGTGGAGAAAAATGGCTACTGTGCATTGTGCTTATCAACTTGTGAATATTTGAGACAGTGCCTGTAGTGCTGAATAGGTTTACTAATTAGTTTAAGTTGGTATATGTTGGCATATGTTGGTATATGTTGGTATATGGTCTCTGCTGTAAACCATTCTTAACACAGGAGTATACTACACAAAAGAAGTTAAGGATCATCATATTTCTTCATACATTAAGTATTACTATGAAAGAATCATGATGTGTTTTGAGTAGTATATGTAACAAAATAATGTCATACCAACCACAACTTGAAAAACTTTGCTTCTCTAAACAGTGAAAGACTTTGGCACAAATGATAGAACAGGTGGTACCCATAGTAATACTATCTGTGGCATAATTCTGATATGAATGCATGATATTCCTAGGTTTTATACAATAGAGTTTGTTTTACAGATCAGAGATGTGAAGATGGCAAGTTTGAGAGTGATAATACTAATAGTTTAGTTTCAGGAAGAACATCCGATGTCATCAATTTTCTTGAAATAAGAATTCATCCTGTTCTCTCACTAACTGTACATGACCTTATATACAAATGAGATGGGGTGAATTCTTATTTGTCAACATTGTTTATATTTTTGAAGAAATGTACAGATGTAATTAAAAAGTATTAAGTCAGTGTTATGTCTGTTATATTTTCAGTGGTTCATTGCTGGTTGAAAAGCCATAACCCAAAAAAGCCAGATGGCAGAGTCATACAACACACGGGGCGGAGGGGTAGCCTAGTGCTTAAAGCATTCGCTTGTCATGCCGATGAGCCACATTGGTACCATGTGTGGAGCCCATTTCTGGTGTCCCCTGCTGTGATGTTGCTGGAATATTGCTAAAAGCGGTGTAAAATATACTCACTCACTCATACAACACACACTATAATTCTGTCGGAGTTATCTCTCGTGTCACACAAACCTATGATCACTGCGATCATGTTGACTCTTCCTGTGAGGCTGTAAGCAATGTTTAAAGATGCTCAAACATTGCATTGTGATCGTGTCAAGAGAAGATGTCGGTATACTGCCACCAAACATTGCATTGTGATCGTGTCAAGAGAAGATGTCGGTAAACTGCCACCAAACATTGCATTGTGATCGTGTCAAGAGAAGATGTCGGTATACTGCCACCAAACATTGCATTGTGATCGTGTCAAGAGAGATGTCGGGTATACTGCCACCAAACATTGCATTGTGATCGTGTCAAGAGAAGATGTCATACTGCCACCAAACATTGCATTGTGATGTCGAGAATGTGGGTATGCCACCAAACATTGCATTGTGATCGTGTCAAGAGAAGATGTCGGTATACTGCCACCAAACATTGCATTGTGATGCGTGTCAAGAGAAGATGTCGGGTATACTGCCACCAAACATTGCATTGTGATGGTGTCAAGAGAAGATGTCGGTATACTGCCACCAAACATTGCATTGTGATCGTGTCAAGAGAAGATGTCGGTATACTGCCACCAAACATTGCATTGTGATGGTGTCAAGAGAAGATGTCGGTATACTGCCACCAAACATTGCATTGTGATGGTGTCAAGAGAAGATGTCGGTATACTGCCACCAAACATTGCATTGTGATCGTGTCAAGAGAAGATGTCGGTATACTGCCACCAAACATTGCATTGTGATCGTGTCAAGAGAAGATGTCGGTATACTGCCACCAAACATTGCATTGTGATCGTGTCAAGAGAAGATGTCGGTATACTGCCACCAAACATTGCATTGTGATCGTGTCAAGAGAAGATGTCGGTATACTGCCACCAAACATTGCATTGTGATCGTGTCAAGAGAAGATGTCGGTATACTGCCACCAAACCGCAGACCTAATCAGGGTTTTACCTTGACTTACAAAAGTGGAGTCCTTGCTGACAAGGTGAAGGTCGTATCAAGTACTGAAATGGTGTAGTGTACGTTCAGATAATTACTGCAGAGCCTGAAATGGTGTAGTGTACGTTCAGATAATTACTGCAGAGCCTGGACTGACTGACTGAGTTTGGTTTACGCCGCTTTTAGCAATATTCCAGCAACATCACGGTGGGGGACACCAGGCAGAGCCTGGAATGGTGTTGTGTACGTTCAGATAATTACTGCAGAGCCTGGAATGGTGTAGTGTCTGTTCAGATAATTACTGCAGAGCCTGTATATCGATGGTCGTGGACAGTGGTCATGACTGATGGGTGAAATAACAGACATAGATAACTACTCCTGATGCATGGGGGGAATTGTTGTGCATCTCTTCGGACACAGTATTTTTGGGTTTCTGCGTCCATTCTCCACATAAGTGTGTACTGGACGCACATTTGTGTAAAACCCTGCTATGATCTGATGTCCAGGCCCAGCGACTTTGTGTTGTCATGATTTGGGTTATCGATATAGATCAGATTGCTGTTACCTAAATATTGTTCAACTACTAGAGGGGCGGTGGGGTAGCCTAGTGGTTAAAGCGTTCGCTCGTCACGCCGAAGACCCGAGTTCGATTCCCCACATGGGTACAATGTGTGAAGCCCATTTCTGGTGTCCCCGCCCGTGATATTGCTGGAATATTGCTAAAAGCGGCGTAAAACTAAAAACTCACTCACTCACCAGAGAGGTAACGAAGCAAAATGAAATCACAAATTTTCACGCCACTCAAAAGTGGTGACATTTATGGATCACTGACAAAAAGTGTTCTGAACATAACTGGGACGTGGTTTGTGAGTTGTGTGTGTAAATTAACTTCCATCAAAACAGTCTTTGATGACACAATTTATCTTTAATAATTCTTGCCAGGCCAAGTCATAATATACCCATAGGAATTGTGACGTGATAACTTGTCACTGGTTTGCCAGGCTACAGTAATATACCTTACACATTGCAGAGGGGTGGTGGAGCAGTTAGTTTTAAAGCATTTGCTTGTCCCACAAAAAGGCTGAGGTTCAGTTGCCCACATTTGCACAAAGTGTGAAGTCCATTTTTGGTGTCCCCACTCGCCCTCCCTGATACTGCATAGACAACCAGCATGTAACCAGAAATTCCATTCCCTGGTTTTCCAGTACACAGGTTGTGTAGACAAAGTAGGAATAATGCGGATTGCCTGATACTTCATGCCATACTTGCATTAAAGGGGTGGTGGGGTAGCCTAGTGGTCAAAGCATTTGCTATGCTTAATCCCTGTGTTTGATTCCCTGCTGTGACTTTGTGAAACTAAACGATCATAAAACATTCACACGATATATTTGGATTACAATTTTTCCGTAAGGTACAGATTCTAGTGCTCTTGTTGGCCTGAGTCCCATCCGGGATTTGAACCCTCACCTTCCAAGTCACGTGGCTGAGTGAGCGTGCTGGCAATTAGGTTCCATCATAAAAACATTTACAAATTGAAATTATTAAATGATCTTCAAACACCTGCACGTCTTTCCCAATAAAAGCAGCAACGGAATGTAATTCATCAATGCCAAATTGGCTATTTAATGAGACAACAAAACACGTCTTGACATGACAAAGTTTAATGTACAGTTCAGCCCGTACATAATGTTAACGTAGCCTCTGTGACCACTTTGTGCAATGTAAAACTCATTCATGTTGGAGTATACACCTATCTAGATGCTAGCAAATACTTGTACATGTTCTCAAATAAACCTGTAGCACCAATAAAATACAAAGCATATAAAATGAAAGGCCTCGGTGATGTATAGTGGCTGACTGCAAGCAAACAGAGGGGGGCCTGTCCACACAGACATTAGGCAAGCTTCTACATTGGAGGCAAACTGGAAACAGCATTTCAATGGCACGGCAATCTTAACTTCAAGGTGACACCATGTTTGTCTCTTTGCATTTAAGATAATCAGTTACTTGTGATTTTATTTTACTTCAACTTGAATAAAATCTTAATTCATTTTTATATTTTTTTAATTAAAAAATTCTTTGGATATATATCTGAAAAAGGTCTAGTACATCTATGATTCAAAGTGATAACATCACAAACATACATGGTTACAAGTTCCACGAGATTAATTCTGACAACATTGATCACAACCAAAATCTGGTATTTACAAATGACATTTCCAAAATGTTACATTGGTTCTTTGATGATGTAACTTGGTCCATTGAAGATGCCAGAACTGAAACAAAACAGTGTGGAGCGGATGAAGCCAGTTTACTAGCGCTAATGGCAAACAGTCTTCAGAATTAACATGGATTTGTAAGTATTTGCAGTCTTGACCCACACTATAATATGGGATGTCCACACTAATCTGAGACGTTAAGAAATATCAGTATTGAAAAGGGGTCTAATTGTAGTAATTTCAAAAATTCACTTTATTTCCTAAAATGTTCGGGATTTTTCTTTCGGAAAAGAAAAATGCTTCATAAATTGCAAAGCCTTGACATGCTAAATCTGTGATCATTTACAGTGTTGTATTAAAACAGTTTCTGGACTGAAATTCTTTCTCCATTTCCCCTGACGGGTGGGATCAAGGAGTATTATGACATGTGGAGGGTTTTCGTGTGTGAAGAATATGTCATATATTATCACATTATTGTTACAGGAGAATCAGGAACTTTGATGACAACTGGTGGCACCTCTGAATTGGCCTACTCCACAGCCAAATGAGAGCTGGTCTTTTGAGACATGGCCTAAAAAATCCAGAGGTAGAAAATACATTTAAACTTGGTGCTGCAGGGAAGAACACACACTTCTAAAACATTTTGTCAAGTTTGTAATTTACATACGTAATGACTGTTAACCTACATATAACTCATTACCGTAACGCAATCCATTATTGATTGTGAAGTTTGTTTACCAGCTGGTATAAGATGAGAATACATACCTACACAGTTAGTGATTAGTAATCTTAACATTCTCAAAGTGCAGGAATATGAACTAACCATGTTACAATGGTCTGAGTGCTGTTACCCTAAAGACTTATTTCAGTGACAACCAAATAACACTGAACGTGGGGCTACCAAGGCCTGCCTTGATAACAAGACAGTGAAACAGGATGCCACAGGCGCCATGAAAAGAGGCTGATGTCATGACTTGGCTATGATCATAAAATGAAAGATGGCAATTTATACATAATGGTGTAAAAGAACAACAATTTGATTACATTTAGTGATAGGCATTAACAGGATTAGCACACAAAGCTACTGGTAGCACAAGCGGTTTAGAACAAAACAATCATGTAGACAGTTGTCTTGAAAATACAATCTGTTTTTCACTTTGATTGGGTCTCAAATTTTATTTCCCAAACACAGACATACAAAATGCTGAGATGCAATACCATTTAATACAGCTTTGTGTTTTCCATTCTAATAATCTGGAATAGGAAGGACCAGACTTAATATTTATGTAAACATTCTGAGTCGAGTATGTCAACATGATGCAAAACAGCCATGCTGTAGATTCAGTGATTAAACCGCACCTAAATCTGCTTCATTGAGTGGTAGTACAGAGGTCAATTCATCTGTTGCATTGATATTTTTAATATAAATACCAAGAAGTTCAGGCAAAATAAATGAAAATATAAGGTTAAATTGAATTTTATTTTCATAACATCACGAAACAAAAAATTAAAAAACTTTTTTATTACAAAAAATCCCAAACATACTTTTCCAATTTTTGTTTAGATTTGACAATAAATGAGATAAATTAGTCTGCCCATAAATAGCATGAAACTGTTCCATCTGTTAACAATTGTTATAACAATAGCATCTTCCTGGTTTGACATTTGTAAACTGACCCTCAATCTGCTTCAAATGCAACATGTCTCTCAACCTAAACAGCATCTAGATGTTCACATAAACACGATTTAGCTTTCAATGAAAGAACCTACTGCAAAGATGGGATTACATAGTACAATATCAATTTCACAACACTGACTAAATGCATAGAATATGTTCAGATAGCATTATAAGCCCTAGCATTCCCTTTTAATAAAGGACCCTAGCTCTTTCAGCAGCATATTTATCTGAAATAACCTGTTTTCTCAGAAGTAGTGCCGAGAAAAATACTACTATCCCAACAGCTTCCGTTCATAAAACTTTGTTCTGTTGAATCGTGCAGGCAATTCCGACAAAGCTTCATGCTCATCATACTATTCTGTAGTGAGACAATATTCCTATGACTTGGTTGACTTAGGTATGATAAACATGTCTTCAGAGTGTTGAAGTAAACAGTTTGTTTATTACATGGTGCGATCATTAATAGAGGAAAAACGACATCACACTCCTGAATGAACCCCCAGTTGATCTCTACCACACAAATAAGTTGAGGGTCATATATCTGGCTGTGTGCTGCCAAACCCAGCATATTCCAGCTATGTCTTGACAACCGACCAAACTCAGACCAGACAAACCAGTGGTGGATAGAATGAGCTCAGAACTGTTGCCAGGATACAGTGACCCCAAACAGTGGTGGATACCATCAGCATGGATAATCGAGACCAGGATATGATGACCAAACCAGTGATGAATGAGCGCAATGATCTACACTGCCGGGATTCAGTTACCACAATGAGCCAGATCACCATACGGAATCATGTCTTCTGGTAAACAATCACAAACATCCTTAGCACTGGCCACCCAATACACATTCTATTGCCGAAAGGACACACAGGTCTGACCAATCTAACCAGGTAGAGACTACTTTCTAGTGTGTTTAGCTGAACATGTAAAGCTACTGTAGACAATGTCTGTAATGAGCTCACTGACTCTACACTACGGGTTGAATATTAGGAGATTTGTACAATGACTCTAAACAAAAATACGCTCACTCATCCATACAGACTGCCACAGAAAATGGCCGACAAGCATACATCAGTCATTCACACATTGCTTCTGAATAAATCCTCTCATTAACAATTTCCGCTGTTTCACAGTTGTTGTTTCATCCTGTCGTGTTTTGATCTACTAGTAATTTGAAAAAGAGATGACTAGCACTCCAATGTGAATCTTCCCATGTCATCTCAAAATCATCTACTGCCTGTTGTGGTTGCTATGGATACTGTCATCAAAAATGTGGTTTCCAGGAGTATTGATTTCAAGACAGAGATTAATTATCAACACAGTTGGTTTCAGTGGATACTGATTTCAAGACAGAGGGTTGTTATGGATACTGATACTTGTTACAATGGAAGCCGATGTCAAGGGTGTTGGTTGCCATGGATACTGATCCCAAAATAGCATGGATATTTGTTGCAACCAGTACCAGAGAGTAACTTTCTTTCCCCTGAACACTGATATGAGATGAGGCATGTTTCAGCAAGCCGATGTCTGCCATGAGGCCTTTCTTAATGACAGAATTCTTTGGTATGGTTTCCTCAGCAGAATCAAATGAATTTCTTGAGCATCAAGCAGATAAAAAAGAAAAATATCATGCAGAAATTGATTTGTAAACTTGAGAAACGAACTTATGGGATCAACTCTTTTTTAAGAGCCGAACACCTTCTGAAAAAGCATCAGTATTTCTCAAAAGCTCACCTCATATATTCCAAAAAATCGCACCTAACATAAAAAATAATTATCAGATTTCAATTCCTGAAGCACTTGTTCACAAGCCATTCATGCATTCATTCTGCCACAGAATAATAGCCTGTTTACAGCACATTCCGTCAGTCACAACTGTCCGATTTCATCCCAGATCTAGCCAGTCCTTTGAGCAATCACATGATCTACACATGATCATCACTTAAAACACAGCCATAAGAATATTCCTCTGTGTAATGCTTCGGTTCAATGTACAACAGAAGCCTCAAACTCGTTTCCTCATCGTTTCCAGAAGACATTCCATTTTGGACGAGAGGTCAAGGGAGACAACTCAGTGTCCCTTCTGTGCCTCCTTAGCAGCAAGGATGAGTGGGACTAAGCTGGCTAAAGGCTTAGCTAATCGCAGGAACGGATGCTGAAAGAGACATGACAGAGATTAATTAGTTTTAGTAAAAATTTACAATTAGGCATTGATGTGTCTTGAATAATGAGTCACAAATCAATTACTGATGTTCACTATTCACAAGTTGAGAAAGGAGGAAAAGGGCCCTACATGGCCTTTTAAAGATTGAAATTTTTACAGTTATATAACACCTGTTCAAAGGGCTGAAAAACTGTACTTTGTTCACAGATTGTCATCCTTAAAACACAGGACCACATATTCCATACATGGTGTTACTGTCTAAACTATGTTTGCCCTGAGTGTGTGAGTATAGTTTTATGTCACTTTAACACTATTCCAGCAATATCATGGTGGGGAAACCAGAAATGTGCTTCACACACTGTACTCATGAGGGGAATCGAACCTGGGTCTTCGGCGATACGAGTGAACGGTTTAACCACTAGGCTACCCGACCGCCCCTGTTGGTCTGAGTTAAACAAGGCCATTGTTTCCTAATACCTTCAGTAGTTCTGAAGCCGATGCTCTCTTCTCCACATCCACCTCCAGACATTTGTCCAGGAAGTCCTGGAAGACTGGAGACAGCTTCTGCTTCTCCTTGATCTCTGGTTTACCGTTTGTTGCGATCAGGTACAGAGCCTAATGACAGGTAAAAAGGAGCTGATCGTGAACAAAACTATGTCCCTGTTTCTTTGTTGTTTAACAAAAGATGCAGCAATATGAGTGAGTGAGTTTAGTTATACGCCGCACTCAGCAATATTCCAGCTATATGGTGGCGGTCTGGAAATAATCGAGTCTGGACCAGACAATCCAGTGATCAACAGCAAGAACATCCATCTGCGCAATTGGGAACCGATATATATGCAACCAAGTCAGCGAGCCTGACCACCCGATCCCGTTAGTCACCTCTTACGACAAGCATCGGTTAGTGAAGGTTCATTCTAACCCTGACCTTCACGGGCGGCAGCAATATGAAAGCTATATAATGACATAACTTCTTTAAGTTGCATTTAGAAGCTGGAATGATGAAGAGGAACAAATGTTATGGATGAACATCTTTATTGCAATAGATGCTAACTGTGATAATATCCACCATGTTCGTCAAATCATTATTGTATCTATTGCAATAAAGAAACTGTCAATTCATAAAATCTGTTTCTCTTTATATGACAACAGTCAGTACATAATCAAGTCTGAACTAGACATTTCAGTGACTGACATCATGAGCAGTAATCTATGCAATTGGGATTGTATGACATGCTTAAAGAATGTCAGTTAGCTTGATAGTCTACCTTTACGATAAGCATGAGTTGCTTAAGACCATCCTAGAACTTCAACAGGTTCAACATCCGGTGGCCTCACTCCCAAACATGCTCTCACACTAACTACTAGTAAAGGTACACTGTGTTACACTGACTGACTGAGTTTGGTTTTACGCCGCTTTTAGCAATAGTCCAGCAACATCACACCAGAAATGGGCTTCACACATTGTACCCATGTGGGGAATCGAACCTGGGTCTTCGGCGTGACGAGCCAACGCTTTAACCATTAGGCTACCCCACCGCTCCACACTGTGTTACAGGTTGAATGAATGCGTGGGTTTAACACCATTGCCACAGTATTTCAGGTATGTCATGTTATGTTAGCTTGATGTGAGGGGAAAACCTGAAGTGATGCAGATCTTCGACATTTACGTTTGGTGAGACTCATGGACATAAATGTGGAAAGGACAAATACAAATGGATTGTCACCTGAAGATCATATGATTTTGAAGCTAAGGAACACAATATTTTTTTTCTTAAATGGATGAAAAAATTTGTAACAATGTAATTTTGCTTCACAACATCCCTACAGAGCAAATTCCATCATACAACTGAGTAACCCAAGAGGAAAGTATGTTTGCCATCCCGTACAGGTTATGTCAATGGACTTACCCTGAGAGGGTTTTCATTCAGGTAGGGAGGTTCTCCCTCAATCATCTCAATAGCCATGATGCCCAAACTCCAGATGTCAACCTTAGGCCCATACTGCTTCCTGAAATACACGTACACTTCATGTGAGAAAATAACACAAAACCATCATGCACTCAGACAAGAAAATATACTAGCAGTTTGACAACTAATTTTAGGTACAAATCTCAAACAGTGAAAAACTGAAACATGAATAAATAAAATGAATACACAATCCTGTCAGGTGGAATGACGGGACAAATATCAGCCTATATCCATGCTGTCATGCTGTCCTACCTGATGCAACATACCCTTGGCTAAGCATGTGAACAGTGCTCACTATATTCCATACGCCATACTTTTGTTTGATGTTTAACACTCAGAAACAGTCATGCCACATCAAAGTGGTTTGAACATATCCAAGTCTGGCTAGACAAACCAGAGGTTGATATAATGAGCAACAACAGTCAGGTCATTGAACCTGATCACCTGACTGATTGTCTCCCCTTGCAAGAGAGTGCTTGGAACCAATCCTCATGCTGACAGAAGGACAAGGAGACTAGAAGGAAAAGTACTTTCAGAAGGCTTATTGGTTAGTTATATTTCCATGGTGAAGTACCTGGTGACGACCTCGGGGGCCATCCAGTAGGGGGTGCCCACCATAGTGGACCGCTTGCTTTGTTCCGGAGACAGCTGAGCACAGAAACCAAAGTCAGCTGAAATACAAAACAATCTCAGATATCAACGGGTTCCTTTGTTTCATAGAAACTTCAAGCTATTAATCATGAAAAATATAGCCACAGGGCACTGTACTCTATCTGAATCATGACAACATAGTTCACAGTTAGACTGGAAATCTCCTCTCAGATTTTACAAACAACAAAATCCAGGATCATTATAAGCAAACATAACTTCCACCCAGTCGTTCTCCGACACTAATGACACTCAGAAAGGGGTAATAATACTCTTGCCACCATGGAGGCCAGGTTTAATGTCTGATGTGAGCATATTTTGAAGACCTCCTAGCTGGGATCATTTCAGCTTCAGAAGAGGCATTAAAATGCATCTGAATACTCAACAAGACGTGATCAGGGCATTCTTGAAACTGAGTTCGACAAGCCATTTTATCCTTGTCTGTGACCTATGTCAGAGTAGAAACTGTACACACTCCCTCCTATGTATAAAGAAGGAACAGAGTAAATATCGGGCATGAGTAAGTTCAAGTTCAGCCCACAGACTGACAGTGACTGTGAAACTAGGGGAGATGTACGTACTGAGTTTGACACTGCCATCCATGCCGAGGAGGATGTTGTCGGACTTGATGTCTCGGTGGATCACCTGGTTCTCATGCAGGAACTCCAGGGCTTGCAGACACTGGGGGAAAAACACCAAGTAGGCATTGTCGTGTTACGTGCATAGTGAGTAAGTGACTTTCAGCATTACAGCAATCATACAGGACTACAGTGAATGTTCTGGTTGAAGTTAAGAGATGCTACGCTAAAAGAAGTACCCGGTATAATGTTTCTGATCTTTTGGTGTGACCTGAATATGTCACTTCATGGTTTGTGTATCAGCCCAGCCTGACATCAGTGAAGCCAGCAGTTATCCCCTACAGTGACACTTGACAGCCAATACATCTCCAATGTGACCATCACTATGACAACTCACCTCTCGGCATACTGCAGCAATCTGACCCTCATCCATGCATGTTTCCGTGACGACATCTGTTAGTGAACCTCCAGCTAAGAACTCCATAACAACCTGAAATGTGTTAACCACAGTGAGTGGTGTGTGAGAAAGACAAATGCCAGCAATCGAGAGCAACAAACATGAACAATATGTCTGACGATCATCATGTTTGTTAGTTGTCTAATCCACACTCAACAATATTCCAACCACCCAACATGTCCAGCTAACAGGCTACTTTTGTCAGTAAAAACAGAGGATATTGTATTTTTCAGGATTTTTGATGATTAGGTCGCTTTCCGACATAATGATTATTTTACACACAGGATTTTTTAGAACAGGTAGTCTATAATATACATATCCAGGAATGCCATTAAATGGTCAGCTCCTATAGGCCGGAGACTGACTCCGTGACCAGCAGTATGGCTGTATTTACCCAGAGTTCCTCCCCGACCAGGTAGCTGTCGAGGTAGTTGACGATGTTGGGGTTCTGGTGCTCCCGCATCACCAGTATCTCATTGATGATCAGTTCCTTCTTGGGCTGCTGAGACAGGTTCATGGTCTTGATGGCCACCTCACGCCCCGTCGCCACCTCGATGGCAATGTATACTGTGCCGGACGCTCTGGAATTAACACAATACATTTAGCTCTATGGATAGGTGACAGGAACATATCATATAAGCTTGAAAATCATATCAGGCATGACTACAATTTGGCATTTACATAATACCCTATCCTGCCTGGTACCGATTTACTGCTGGATGAGTGAGTGAGTGAGTGAGTGAAGGCATGACTACAATTTGGCATTTACATAAAACCCTATCCTGCCTGGTACCGATTTACTGCTGGATGAGTTAGTGAGTGAGTTTAGTTCTACGCTGCTTTTAGCAATATTCCAGCAATATCATGGCAGGGTACACCAGAAATGGGCTTCACACATTGTACCCATGTGGGGAATTGAACCCAGACTTCCATCGTGATGAGCGAACATTTAAACCATTAGGCTACCCCACCACCCCATGCTGCTGGACGAAGATAGATATAAAGGGGCAACATTCTATTATCACTTGCCTCTGACTATGATGCATGTTTGATGAACTGTCGGTAGAGGGTTAAGCTTACATCTTCTCAAAAACAGCTTTATTTGCCCTGACTTTTTTCTACACAGGTACCCCACCCCCTATTACCCCACTTTACTTTACCGTTTTGTTAATTCCTGACATCAAATTTGTAAGAAATGGCAATATATTCTTCAGCTCCAAGGCTAAAATTGGGTGTAATGTCTTATGAGACATCGCTTTTACAAGAGTTTGAAAAGTGGTCAAAGTGTCATGGTGACCTTGAAGATAAGGTCAAGGTCACCCAAATCGACTGCAGTGAAGCATGTCTGCATAATCCTCCAATGTAGGCTGTCACAGGGACAAATTTGAAGATATTTTTGGTATGGTACAACAGTGCATGACGATACCGCATTAATAAGAGTTGACAAGTGGTCCAGGTGACATGGTGACCTTGAAAATGAGGTCAAGGTGATTAAAATCGACTGGCGACTGTGTAATTCCCCATTGTAGGCTGTCAACAAATTTGAAGACATTGGGTACAACAGTTCATGAGATATCGCATTAACAAGAATCGGGACATATGTACGGACGCTGCTGAATACATAGTCTCCTGGTTCTGCATTGCGACAGGGGACAATAATGGCATAGACAACTTGGAGAAGACATGTGGAGGAGAGGTGTGGAGGAAATGTGTGCAGATACATGGAGGAATACAAGGAGATGGTTGGAGGAGGCACAAGAAGTTTAGGATTTGTGGAGGAGAGGTGTGGAGGAGATGTATACATCCTGCATTGTCACCTACCCCTGGCCAATCTTCTCCATCTTGGTGTATTTCCTATTGGGATCTCCTAGTGAAACAATTGTACGTAGCTTCTCCATGATCTCTTCATCTGTCATCTTCTTCTTTTTTGGTTTTTCAGTTTTGTTGTCTGAGTTCTTTTCATTTGGATGTTCATCTTCTACTGGTTTTGTGTACTGAAACGCAGACATATCATCATAGTTACATTCAAATATATTTACACATTATGTAGATGTTCATCTTCTACTGGTTTTGTGTACTGAAACACAGACATATCATCATAGTTACATTCAAATATATTTACACATTATGTAGATGTTCAAGATGTTTTCTCCAAGTTATTTAGTCACTCCCAAACAGGCATTCTACAAGTTGTAGGCATGAAGTAGGGAAGTCATTTGATATTTTAATGTCAATGATGGGCAGATTTTTAATGTCAATACTGCACTGATACAATTTTATGAATATAATATTGACACAAATTTGTGAATATAAACACTTATTTGGTAATTCACTTTCACAGAAATGTTTTCATATATATGAAAATTATTATGAATGAGAGACATTTCAAGTCAAGCTTTGTAGAGTGTGCCAGATGAAGATGAAGATCGATAGGCCAAAAGCATGAGATAACACACATTTCTTTAGTTATCTGAGTTCCCTCAGTTAGTAGTCATGTTATCTCAGATTCAGATTACTGTTTTCAGGGCTACCTAGTTTTCCCATTCTAATGCAATAAATGGTTAACTTCCTTGTATGCCCTTTAGATGGCTGTATGATGAACATGGGAGGTAACTCTATGACAAACAACTATTTTATTAAACAGAATGCTTTGTTTCAGTGTATGAGACTCACTAGTGACCTGGTTGTGTCAAGGACCTGGGTATTTACAATAACAGAACACTGATACAATACACTGGGTAACGGATCAGTATGAGACTCACTAGTGACCTGGTTGTGTCAAAGACCTGAATATTTACAATAACAGAACACTGATACAATACACTGGGTAACGGATAAGTACGCGACTCACTACTGACCTGGTTGTGTCAAGGACCTGGGTATTTACAATAACAGTACATACATACAATAAACTGGGTAACGAATCAGTCTACGAGACTCACTACTGACCTGGTTGTGTCAAGGACCTGGGTATTTACAATAACAGAACACTGATACAATGAATTGAGTAACGGATCAGCGAGGGACTCAGGTAATATTTTAGGCATCAGTGCTAGACTCACTATTGACTTGGTCTTGTCGGGTCGGGCAGCTATGGGCGGCGGGGGCTCCTCCTCTTCCTCCTCACTGGGGTTGGGGGTCGTCGAATTCTGCTCCTTCGACTGAAACGTATCCTACAAGAACTCAGTCAACAGTCCTCAAGAGAAACCTATTGACGCTACTAATTTGCTGGATTAGGACACAAGACATTGTCTGAAGAAGTATGATGAAGGCTCTGGAAACTTGTTTCCATTGGTCTAAAATAAAATATATTAAGTCTACTAAACAATTTCACTTTCAACCCTTAATTTTGAAAACAATTATAAAAATCTTCCAAACAAACACAACCAGACTGTTGGAGACCTATGAGCTTTGTCACTCACTAGACAAACTGTTACATGCTACTCATAAAGAAAAGTTAAGGATCATCCGGTTGTTTCATGTATTTACAGTATACCTGCCATGCCATGACAAATTAGGTTAAAAATATCAATAGGAAAGAATTGCTGATCCTTAGTTACTTTGAGTAGTATACTTCAGAGTAGTATCCTGTTACAGCATCCAGATGTCCACTGGTATGAACCAAGAGGTCGATCATACATAAAACAAAGATTAATACATACCTGTGTGAGCACTACTGGAGATGAGAGTTTATCAGACAGGTTTGACTTTGTGGAAGCGCTACCTGAAACAAGGGGAGGCAACTGTAACCTGGACTTGGTTACACACTAACCAGAATAGATGTGTCGCTTCTGATAGGCGTGAGTGAGTATGGTTTAACATTATTTTTAGCATCACATCAGCTACATCATTGTTTGGGACACCGAACAGGCTTTACAAATGGACCAGTGTAGGGAATATAGCCCAGGCCTTCAGAATGACGTGTGAACTGTTTAAACACAAGGCTACATATCTGCTAGGTGTGAATACACAGTGACCTGACTTCCTGAGCACGTGGAGAGTGAGTGACTTCCATGTAAGGCTGCTGACTGTATTTGGTTTGATGAGTCAGAACGCACTACAGTGATGCAGCACAGGTACGTAGAGATAAACCAAGGATCACAATCAGGATGAATTTTGGATTTAAACTACCAAACCTGGATCCTGACACACCTAAGGGACACAACTCAGTAAATTCTGATACTTTGGATAATTGAGGTATCCACATATGACATCTTTAGATGGTGACATACTGCACAAGCTGACACAACCTCCGACTGCTACAGGCATGTTGCCTGAGATGAAAGCTCCACTTGTACCCAACCTATTCATTACACCATACATGTGTGAAGGTCCCCAGACTGAGTAATTCCAGTTGTCTCATTATCAAATGGTTGTCTTCAGGCAGCAGACCAAACACATGAAAGTATATAAACAGGAATTGGTCTAAATCAGTTCCATTCCCGAAAAGACATACTCTCACCAAAAGTTGAAATGACAAAAAAAATCCACATTTTCCGCACCTGAAGAATTGACCAGTCCTGAGTGGGAATGTTATTTACTGCAGTAACATAAACAAAGTTATCCATGGTACAGACAGACACTCTGTAGATGGTTCTCATGACTGGGGACACTGGGTGGAGTTTTTTATACTCAGGATGAAATTCTAAATTTTAATGTCCCGATAGACTCACTTGCTGGTTTCAGGTTGAGCATGTATTTAGACTCCTTCACATCCTTGGATGTCTCGTAGTAGTTGAGCACGTCCAGCACAGCCTGCGGGTTCCGCTTCTGCTCCATCTTGGAGATGTTGGAGTTCTGCAGCAGGCGCGCCCATGACTCCGGCATCCCCTGAAACATCATCATCATTATCAGTGATGTTTGTTGAAGAATATATATAATGTATCCCAGATAAATAGTTTAGAAACTCCAATGATGGTTGCATAGGAAGGTCTTTGAGTTGTTGTTACACACGTTTACTATTTGTAAGAGTATTCTATAGATATTATATTCTGAGAAAAGAGAGGCCAAACAATATCTTTGGACAAGAGAACCTTTTTTATACAGCATATTTGGCAAACATTTTTTATTATCAAAACAGATCATTTTTGTCCACTATCTTTTGGAAAATATCAGAAACCAAGGTTCCCTCAAGACATGAACATGGGGGTCCTAAAGGAAGTGAACACATCATCAGTAAAGGACGTAAGGTGTAGGTGAGATGGATCCTCTGTTGAGAGACATCAGTAAAGGACGTAAGGTGTAGGTGAGATGGGTCCTCTGTTGATCCTCTGGATCCTCTGTTGAGAGACATCAGTAAAGGACGAAGGTGTAGGTGAGATGGGTCCTCTGTTGAGAGGTGTAGGTGAGATGGGTCCTCTGTTGAGAGTGCAAGTGACAACCTGTGGCCAATCAAATCCAAGTCTTTGGAAACTAAAGCATTTGAAAGATAACACTTGATGTTTTTCACAAATTCAGCTAGGGGAAGGTCAAGGACGCTGATGACGGTAATATCGAACGGCCACCCTATCCATGAAGTCTGATGTCACTTACCGTGAACTCTCCAGTGTGAGGGTCAAAGCCCACATGAACTGTGTGCTCAAAATTGGAAGGGGCTGATATGACTGGCTTTTCATTTTCTTTCTGCTTTGCAATTTTGTTCCCTGAAATTAAAATATGTATGATTAATTGTTGCACTGCAAATGGAGTCACTAAGTATATTTGTTCACACACAAAAACAGACACACTACCTTCAATGCAATACATAATACACACTGGGCTATATTGTGATTTATGACAATATCTGAAATATACCTGTTGGTTACTCAATGAAACAACAACCCTACCCCGTCCTACACCAACTGTGTACTGTTTACAAACTTGTAGTACAGGGTGTCATTCTACAAAGCAATACAGCACTATGAGGAGTGGTGAGGTGAAAGTGGGTTTAACGTCTTGCTTGAGAATATTTCGCTCATATGACGACGTGCATGCATGTGTATGTGTATGTGCAGCTGCTTGTACTAGCCCAGACTTAAGCTGGTTTTATAGTGCTAGCCCACTGAGATACCATGCCGCAGTGAAGCATGAATATCCCACTCAGACACATTATACTGACTCCGAGCCAACCAGTCCTTGTTGTACCCATTAATGCCGAGCGCCAGGCAGGGACCAACACGTACCATATTTTAACGTCTTTTGGTATGACGCGGTCGGGGATCGAACCCGCGACCTTCCGCTCTAACCACTACACCACGGAGGTGGTCACTCAGGAAGGGATGGAAATGTACTCATGAGTGGTTATTACCAGTGATGAGTGAAGCGACTCTCATGAGAGATACTTTTCAACTCCTAGCATGTGTATTCTACTTCTGGGTCCCGATCAACAAATTGTTTGTAGCACTATGACAATCGTAAGAGTAACGACAGGTCGTAACGTTACGAACGCCTTGTGGATCGGGACCCTGGTGCATCAGGATACGTATCATATCATAGTTGTCGTATCATTCCACCCTATTTGATCAGCATATCACTAATGACTGTTTTGAAGGACAACATCTCCATCGGAGAGCTGTTATTCAGTATTAACCACAGCAATCTGGGAATAATCTAGCCGAAACTTATACCGATTCCTTCACTGTACTACAGTCACACATCAATGTGTAGAACTTGGATGTGTAAAAATTATGGTTGTCTCCAAGTAAAAGCTTGGCCTCCTTATTCAGTAATCATTTGTTGTTTCGAACATCGGATTACTCAATTCAATTCTCTTTCTTTATTCCAATACTCAATGAGGCCACAGATCTTTAGTACAAAGTCAGCAGCAATATTGGCATACAATTACGATGTTTGCAGACGTTGTTTTCTATGTACAAAAGCATGGTGGATGTACATACCAAGTTTGCGAACTGAAGTTGTATCGGATTATTCATACAATCTATGTACCGGTAGGTCCCTTCAACTTCGACAAAGCAGTGTTTGTAGCTAATTTGCCATGGTACAGCTAATTATATTAATATGAAAGAATTGGGTGGTCCTTTGGGTAGAATATTATATTAGAATGTTGTGAACACTACTTAGTGAGTGAGTTAAAATTTAAAGTCACATTGGCAATATTTCAGCCATATCGTGACAATGAAAGCTGTATACCATAAAACAAACTTAGACGATATATATGCACAAAGGATTGTGGGCATTAACTTTATATCATGAGTGAAAGATCTTAACACAACAGATGAAGATACAATACACCAAGCAAATCATGGATGTTTTTGAGTGGCATTTAGAAGCTGGTGTGATCAACAGGAACGACTGTTAATGGACAGACAATTTCTATATTGCAATGAATGCGACGTTTCACCGTTATCAAGCAATTGTTACTTGTTGCATCTACACTGAAACGTCATATCTCTTGCAATATTGTCTATCCATAAAAAGTGGTTCCTGTTAATCAAGGATGACTACGCAACAGGCCAGATTGTGGCTGTTGCACAGGGTGATATTTCATCCCTGCGTGGTGCTCAGTTGATATGACAAATACCATGACTGCAAAGACCAGTGACTGTCTAACTAATTGAACAGTGTAACAGGATATAACCTGACTTCTCCCTTGTGTCATGGAGCTCTGGCGATGGTCACACACACTTCCTTCTAGATGTGTTTACACGTAACCTAAAACATCATCACATCAACCGTACCCTGCATGAATTTCTACCATACCAAATACAAACAGAATGGACCAGAATCACTTACCAATAAGTACTCGCACCAAAGACTTTTGTAATCGTAATCATCAAACCAGATGACTGAAATTACTCCACGGTATTGTATAAAGTTACCACTTCCTAATTACCGGAAATAAACATGCCACCATACATTTTAACAATGGTACATTTTGCTGCAACAATACATTTCTTGTATAGTCGGAATAAGAAATACTCAAGCATAATGAAGATAACATCTTTACCAAAAATGTTCACGGAATATTTGATTCCCAGATTCTGACTGTTCAACCTTACCACTTCTTCGCTTCAGGGTTGCTGTGAACTGCCTAACGTTTCCTAACATAATGGCTGACTATGAGAGCTGGGTGGTCATGTGGACTGTCTGGTGGTCATGGTGACTAGTGTTCCATGTGACTGCTGCAACTCCATCCCTGACCTGTGCCACACTAACAGTGGGCTCGGATTACTCCCAGTTACATACCGTACTTACTCTAATATGTACACCTGCAGCAGTGTGCTGGTTATTACGTCTCACATACAGTACATACCCTAATATACATCCTTCTTGTGATAATTTTCTCCTTTTAACATACAGTGGTGACCCTGCGTACACCCTTCTTCTGACAATTGTTTTATCCACTTACATACCGTTACTCTAATATGTTCACTGTGGACCTTCTGTGGTGTAGTGGTTAGAAGCTCCGAAAGCAAGGTCAGCGGTTTCGATCCCGACCTATACCAAAAGACGTTATGGAACTTGTTGGTACCTGCCTGGCTGGTTACTGGGTACCACTGGTTGGCTCGAGTCAGTATAATGTGTCTGAGTGGGGTATTCATGCTTCACTTATCTCAGTGGGCTAGCACTATAAAACCAGCTTCAGTCTGGGCTAGTACAAGTTGTTTCCTTCTCATATGAGCTGAAATATTCTCAAGCCTGAATAAACCCCATTTCACATCACCTTGTGACTGTGAGCTGGTTATTACCACTTGGGTACAGTACTTACCCTAATATACACGCTTCTTGTGACAGTTGTTTTACACACATAAATATAGTACTAACCCGAATATACACCCTTCTTGCAACTGTTTTACATACAGCACCTACCCTAATATACACCCTTCTTGTACGAGTTATTTCTCCCACTTACATACAGTACTCACCCTAATATACACCCTTCTTGTGACAGTTGTTTTATACACTTCAATACAGTACTCAACCTAATATCCGTGCTTCTTGTGACAGATTTTTCCTTCTTATATACAGTACTCACCCTAATCTATAGTGACAGTTGTTTTCTCCCACTGACGTTGACTAATTACTCAAATCTATACCCTTTTAGTGACCCGAATACACAGTGCCATCTAGAAGGTGGCCATATGTAACATCATGATGTATTTGGGATCAGTAAAGTACAGATTCTAGTACTTTTGATGGGTTGAGACCCATTTGGGATTCCAACCCACACTTTCAGAGGTGATAAGGTGCAAGATTCAGAGAGTCTGGATGGGACTCCACCTAACAAACACAAGAATCTGTACTCTACTGACAAAAGTGTAATCCCAAATATAACTTATGTTACTTAAGTGACAGTCACAGTTGTTTTCTACCACTTACATACCTAATGTAACCTATTATGACTCTTATTTTTCTCTACTTATATACAGTATTTCCTCTAATATACACCCGTGTTGTGGCAGTGAGCTGGTAATCAGAGCTCCAGATAAGCTTTTGGCCATGTGGGTATGATACCCATACTTTTGAAACTAAGTCGGTATTTCTAATTTCAAGTGGGTATCTATACTTTTAGATACCAACCATCTTTTTAAAATCTGGGTATTCATTTCAAATACGAATAACAGGTGCGACATTTTTTTATTCAATAATAAATATGACAAACTTCTCCAAACAATGCTAAATTATAGCTAATAGCCAATACAGCTTTATCCGCTTGTGCTGTGAGAAGTAATATGTGCCTTAGTCTAAATCTGTTTTGGTGTAAATCAAGATGGCTATTAGATGATAATAACAGCCATGCCTTCACTCTAACAGATAATTTTTTTCAAAACCTTGTCCCCTTCGTGCTGTTTCACTTCCACGCCTCGAATAGCTAATGTTACAAGTTCATTTAAAACATTACCGGCACTTGATTCTGATTGTGAAACACAGGACTTGCCTATTAATTCATCTAGCGGTCCTCTAATGAAGTTGTTTTCTGTTTGTAAAGCATAAAAAAATTAATATTTTACTTTGAGCGTGTGGAAGCTTTCGACAACACTTGCTCACCATTATCGATTTGTTTACAGAAAGAAAACAACAGCTATTTGATTGGTCGCTATTCATAGATGGGCCAATCAGTGAAGGGTTAACAAACTGCGATTGGTAGTCTATCTTGGTTGCACATTTTAATTGCTTTTAGAATTATTCAAGACTTTTTTAATCACAAATATTTAGAGATGGAAAAACTTTAAGTTCGATTGGTTTGAATGATACGATACGCAACATGATTTTGATGTATTGAATAAATACACATTGTTATTTTGACATAGCGTAAACGTAAATATTTCGTGTTTTTTCATATGCTGGCAATTATTTTTCTTGCGTATTTCAACTTTTCTATAGCGTATTTTACGCAAACACGCAGCTTATCTGAAGCTCTGGGTAATTCCTACTTGTATACAGTATTTCCTCTAATATACACCCTTGTGGCAGTGAGCTGGTTATTCCTACTTGTATACAGTATTTCCTCTAATATACACCCTTGTGGCAGTGAGCTGGTTATTTCAACTTGTATACAGTATTTCCTCTAATATACACCCTTGTGGCAGTGAGCTGGTTATTCCTAACTTGTATACAGTATTTCCTCTAATATACACACCCTTGTGGCAGTGAGCTGGTTATTCCTACTTGTATACAGTATTTCCTCTAATATACACACTTGGTTGTGGCAGTGAGCTGGTTATTCCTACTTGTATACAGTATTTCCTCTAATATACACCCTTGTGGCAGTGAGCTGGTTATTCCTACTTGTATACAGTATTTCCTCTAATATACACCCTTGTGGCAGTGAGCTGGTTATTCCTACTTGTATACAGTATTTCCTCTAATATACACCCTTGTGGCAGTGAGCTGGTTATTCCTACTTGTATACAGTATTTCCTCTAATATACACCCTTGTGGCAGTGAGCTGGTTATTCCTACTTGTATACAGTATTTCCTCTAATATACACCCTTGTGGCAGTGAGCTGGTTATTCCTACTTGTATACAGTATTTCCTCTAATATACACCCTTGTGGCAGTGAGCTGGTTATTCCTACTTGTATACAGTATTTCCTCTAATATACACCCTTGTGGCTGTGAGCTGGTTATTTCAACTTGTATACAGTATTTCCTCTAATATACACCCTTGTGGCAGTGAGCTGGTTATTCCTACTTGTATACAGTATTTCCTCTAATATACACCCTTGTGGCAGTGAGCTGGTTATTTCTACTTGTATACAGTATTTCCTCTAATATACACCCTTGTGGCAGTGAGCTGGTTATTTCAACTTGTATACAGTATTTCCTCTAATATACACCCTTGTGGCAGTGAGCTGGTTATTTCAACTTGTATACAGTATTTCCTCTAATATACACCCTTGTGGCAGTGAGCTGGTTATTCCTACTTGTATACAGTATTTCCTCTAATATACACCCTTGTGGCAGTGAGCTGGTTATTCCTACTTGTATACAGTATTTCCTCTAATATACACCCTTGTGGCAGTGAGCTGGTTATTCCTACTTGTATACAGTATTTCCTCTAATATACACCCTTGTGGCAGTGAGCTGGTTATTCCTACTTGTATACAGTATTTCCTCTAATATACACCCTTGTGGCAGTGAGCTGGTTATTCCTACTTGTATACAGTATTTCCTCTAATATACACCCTTGTGGCAGTGAGCTGGTTATTTCAACTTGTATACAGTATTTCCTCTAATATACACCCTTGTGGCAGTGAGCTGGTTATTCCTACTTGTATACAGTATTTCCTCTAATATACACCCTTGTGGCAGTGAGCTGGTTATTCCTACTTGTATACAGTATTTCCTCTAATATACACCCTTGTGGCAGTGAGCTGGTTATTCCTACTTGTATACAGTATTTCCTCTAATATACACCCTTGTGGCAGTGAGCTGGTTATTCCTACTTGTATACAGTATTTCCTCTAATATACACCCTTGTGGCAGTGAGCTGGTTATTCCTACTTGTATACAGTATTTCTTCTAATATACACCCTTGTGGCAGTGAGCTGGTTATTCCTACTTGTATACAGTATTTCCTCTAATATACACCCTTGTGGCAGTGAGCTGGTTATTCCTACTTGTATACAGTATTTCTTCTAATATACACCTGGGTTGTTGCAGTGAGCTGGTTATTCCTACTTGTATACAGTATTTCCTCTAATATACACCCTTGTGGCAGTGAGCTGGTTATTCCTACTTGTATACAGTATTTCCTCTAATATACACCCTTGTGGCAGTGAGCTGGTTATTCCTACTTGTATACAGTATTTCCTCTAATATACACCCTTGTGGCAGTGAGCTGGTTATTCCTACTTGTATACAGTATTTCCTCTAATATACACCCTTGTGGCAGTGAGCTGGTTATTCCTACTTGTATACAGTATTTCCTCTAATATACACCCTTGTATTGAAAGAGAGTCATCTTCACAGCAAGAGGGTGAGTTAATATTTATCACCACATCAGAATTATTTCAGTCATATAGCTATTCACAGCAAGTGTATTGACGTCAACGACATGTATACATACATCACTGCAGACACATATAACTCTTCTTCCATGGGAGTTTTACATCCTGCAGCGAGATGTATATTTGACTCAGTTCTAGGAAGGAAGTAGCAGCTTATTTAAGTGCCCTTGCTACTCCCCTCACAGCTGGCTGGTCATTAATTAACACACTCCACACTGTGCCACTGCTAGTGTGGTGGGACATACACGATACCATGACACCACGACACCCTGGACTTACTGATACACAGTCTGAAGACACCATGACACCCAGGGACCCACCTAAACACCTTCCTGGAGAGACCATGACACCAGGTAGCCATATTTTCATTTTAATGTGTGTGATTGTGTATCATTCATTGTGTGTCAGACACACGCTGTGGTATATATAACATGACCTATCCAGAACATGGGGACAGCTATATCTACAGTGGCCTTACTATTGACTATAGCTGTGTACGAACGTGTTAGGGGCCTTACTATTGACTTAAGATGTTTGAGAAGGTGTTAGGGGCCTTACTATTGACTTAAGATGTGTGAGAAGGTGTTAGGGGCCTTACTATTGACTTAAGATGTGTGAGAAGGTGTTAGGGTCCTTACTATTGACTTAAGATGTGTGAGAAGGTTAGGGGCCTTACTATTGACTTAAAGAACAAATAAACTTTGTTTTTTTTACTCTTTTAACTATCACATATGAAAGATTTGTGGTTAGTCTTATGCAGAACACCAAATTCATTCTTTAAAAACTTGTGGTTAATTAATACCGAGCGATTAAAAGTTGCCAAAATGTCGCCTGCTTCACTCTCGCCTGCCAACGAAACCACAGACAGGTTACGTTACTCTGTCGCCAGAGCACTGCAGTGACGTCATATGAGGAAGGATTTTCAGTTAGTTGTATAGAAAATGTGTAGCAAGCTCGTCATTTTGATGATTTCTCGACATCAACGAAGACATGCCGAATTGTTGCGTTGTTGTCAATTGCTCCTAAGGGTCGGGCGATGGTGTTACCATGCACAGATTTCCACAGGACCCCGCAGTTTGTGCTAAATGGGTTATGTTTGTGAGTGCAAAGCGAGCGTTGTGGAAGCCTGAAACGATATCTTACTTGTGTTAAGATCACTTCACGGAAGTGAAAGAATCAAAACTACTTACTAGTTGTAGTAAAATATGTATTTGATTGATGACCATAAAGAATTCCCATGACACAACTTGTAACATAACCCTGTTGTATTTTCTTCCTCGAAGCAGGTTGTGGTCGAGTAACAATAATACTGTAAGTAGTATTATATTGACACTCCACCTTGCTTCCACGAGAGAAATTGTTATGTTATAAGCTATGTCATGCAAAATCCTATTGGCCATCAATCAAATACATATATGACTACCAGTAGAAAGTAGTTTTGATTTTGTAACTCGGTGAAAACAAACCTAAATAGCATTTATCCTCAGACTGGCGGGTGTTCGCGACAGGGCGCCGCCATTTTTGAAAATCGAAAAGTCACGGGCTAAAGTCTGTTAGAATTAATGAAATGATGGTTTGTTTTCATCAAGTTAGAAAATCAAAACTGCTTTCTACTCGTAGTTAAATATGTATTTGAATCATGACCAAAAGGATTTCTCCCACGGAAGCGAGGTGGGGGTCATTGTGACAATACTGCGCGATAAATTTCTTTCTACATTCACGTGGTTGACGTCCGCTCACCAGTATGTAGATACTAGTCAATGTACGTCTTTATATTTGGTCTTATAATCCTAATTAGTTTATTATCATACTTGTATGCTTGTATGAAGGTGTTAAGGGCCTTACTATTATCTCCAGCTGTGTAAGAAGGTGTTAGGGGCCTTACTTTAACCTCCAGCTGTGTAAGAAGGTGTTAGGGGCCTTACTATTATCTCCAGTTGTGTAAGAAGGTGTTAGGGGCCTTACTATTATCTCCAGCTGTGTAAGTAGGTGTTAGGGGCCTTACTATAACCTCTAGATGTGTAAGAAAGGTGTTAGGGGGCCTTACTATTATCTCCAGTTGTGTAAGAAGGTGTTAGGGGCCTTACTATTATCTCCAGCTGTGTAAGTAGGTGTTAGGGGCCTTACTTTAACCTCTAGCTGTGTCAGAAAGGTGTGATGTGGGGCCTTACTTCAATCTTAAGCCATGTAAGATAGGGTCATTGGTTCTACATTAACCTCCATCTGTGTAAGACACGATCAGGGGCCTTACCTTTAGGTGTCTTCATCTTTCTCCTCTCCTCCGGCTCCTTAGGGAGCGGCTTGTACTCCTGCGGCATGGAGGACTCTCTGAAACACAACAGGAGTGAGTGAGTGAGTGAGTGAGTGAGTGAGTGAGCTAGCTGTTAAACAATAATGAGAACCACCCCACAATTGGGGTATACTACCTGCAATCAACAATATCGCTCCTGATGAACTATTAATTTTTTTTTACTTCTAATGACAAACAACAGACTGCAGGGTACATACACTACTCAGGTAACTCCTTTGCAAAAGCCACCGTACATCACCCCCCAGAAGTGTGTAATTTACAAGTCGGAACTGTAATTAAATTGATAGGCAGACATGCTGCTAGGTAATTGGTGTGCATCCACAAACATCACTGCATACAGTGTCTGACTGATTCACTCAGGTCACACACTTCTGATGGCTGGTTGAATGGTTCTGAGCAAAAGATGTATGGTACTCCCTGAAGCGGTTATATATGAAGGAAGTACATAGAGGATCTCACCCTAGTGTTGTCCCAGATCCAAGTCGGGCAGATATAAGTTACAGATATCCCAGACCTGCACAGGGTATTTTCACTTTTATCCATGAACCTTAACGTACATTGTATGTGAACTTCGAAAACATGTGGGAGGATCTATTTACCATCCAAAACTATTCATTGTCATTTAATCATGACGTCTTGGTAACTGGTGAAATCAGTCATATGTAAAGTATTTAACTGTAGAGATATCACTTGATATCATCCAAGCAGCATCTATTGAGGAGGCCATGTTTGTATGATAAACTCATCCATGCGTATAGGCTACACTGGGAGAAAACACACAGCCCTGTGTTTCTGTAGGCACCACTGTCACTAGGGGAAACTGGCCTCAAACTGGATACAGTGCTAAATCACATATGAAGGGAAATGGTATCCACTGTCTAAGACTTTTTCTTCCCTTTCAGTGTTCACGAATGGTGTTTCAAAGTAACAGGACATTGGGTCCTGTAAGTTTAAGATGTCTGTCTGACCCATTGAAAATTCACAGGACCCATGGAATAAAATTAAACACACATTTCAGATTTAACATTTCTTATAATTGGCATTGAAATTATTAACAAACATAAGAAAAATTAAGATAAAATAAACAGCAAACAAGTGTCACATGTCACATATAACAACTTCAGTCAAAGTCATTGTGAAATATACAGTCGGACACTAGGGCCGGTGGGTTGTAGACTTCTATCGGACCGTTGGCGAATCTACCGGATTTGTCAGAGGGTCAGACACTATTCGCGAACACTGCCCTTTGCTACTTAGGAAATATGGAGAAACTTTTCTCGTTTTCACATGGACACACTATTCAGACACAGACTCTGAGCTGACCAATCCTTCCTTTACCCTGCTGAAGCCAAGCACCAGTTAGAGAATGACCCTCTATTATGGTATTTAACACGGCCAGGGTATTCCACCACTGACCGGCTGCTCTCTGGGCAGGTGCCCAATCCACTACTCAGTAGAAGCTGTCCACCCTCAACACAAGATCTCACCTTCATAGAGCAGTGCAACATAGTTCACATATTGCAAAGTGCATAGGAACATTTAATGATATGACTTCAGGCGATTACGACCAAAGTTTGTAAACCTACCTCTTTTTGAAAGCCCTAAACAGCATAATTCAGTATGGCAACAATGGTGTAGATCGGGTGTCAGAAACCTAAATGAGTAGCCCTGGTGTCGGAAACCTAAATGAGTAGCCCTGGTGTCAGACACCTAAATGAGTAGCCCTGGTGTCGGAAACCTAAATGAAGTACCAGCAGATCTGGTGTTGGATACCACAATGAAGTATCCCTCGTGTAGGGCAGTTCCATACAGAATGCTAGTCCAGCAAGGCCAACTATGGCTGCTGCTGTCACCATCTGCTCCTTATGTGGGCAGACAAGGAGGACAATTAGAGAAAATAACTCATCATTAACATAATTCCACATTCCTGATGGACAACACTACACTAGTAATAGTAGCAAGTGGGGCATTGACTGGTAACCCGCTGGAACCATAAACCATTCACTGTGTTCAACTGGATTATAATTATATTTCTATCAAATATTATTTAATTATTCAGACATTTACCTAGGCCTCCAAACAGTGCTTTTTCATACAAATAATTTCCACTTTTCTTAAATTTCTTATTTTATCATACCCGTGAAGATCTGGGCTTGAATTGGTCTTCAGTAACCTATGCTTGAAATAAGAGGTGACTAACAGGATCGGGTGGTCAGACTCGCGGACTTGGTTTGTCACATGTCATCGTATCCCAATTGTGTAGATAGATGCTCATACTCATTGCTGTTGATCACTGGATTGTCTGATCCCGATTCGATTATTTACAGGCTGTCGCCATACAGCTGGTATATTGCTGAGTGTGGCTTTCAACAACAAACCAACAAATCTCATTTGATCATATTCAGGGGTCAATATTGTGGAAACTGAGCCTCGTTCTATTGATGAAATCAGCTAATACTGGGATAAAACACCGAGTGCTCTTTCAGACAAACATTTGTTCAAAATTTCCGCTTTCTTAAAGGTCTAAAGGGGTCAATATTGTGAAACTAAACATTAAAGCCTGTTCCTGTTTATGAAGTCAGCTCTCCAAATGCACAACCATAATTATTTCTATGACAGCTAGGACAACATAGTATTACAAGTACACTGTTAGTGTACTGCAATGTGTTTTTCAAACAGTATGTATTGCAATCGTATTTTCTTTTCCCCAGTACATTGGAACTTATTCAAAGTAGCTTTAAACACTATCTCACTACTGTGAAAAATGATTTGCACAGCATGTGAATAATAGTGTTGGGAATTGGTTGGAAGACACAATTGATGATTGCTTCATTAGCAACGCACGATCATCGAAAAAAATTGGTTAGCTTCATTTTTCTGATTTTCCTATCCAGATTGTTATTGTAGATATGTATAACATGATGCAACTTGCTACTTTATGTGATGATAATATATCATGAACATAAACTCAGTCTTCAAGAAATATTCAGTCATGAAATATTTCACTTAGAAGTGCAAGAATAAAACAGGTTTTCAGGCCCTGACAACTCAAGATATGTTCTCACACAAAGACTAAGACAGTAGTAAAAAAATCCTTGTGTTACATACTGTTGACTAAAATGTGGGCAGACAGATCACTGTGATCGACATTGCTTGGTCGCTTGGTCTTCGAACAATTAAATTAATAAACACCACTAGTGAATAATGTCCTGACAATCATGATATGGGTGAAATATACATCCATACTTAACTCACTCACTCACATTACCTCAATAATAGGCAGAAGTATATAAAACATAGATTCAAGCAGCAAAACAATATATAAACATAGATTCAAGCAGCAAAACAATATACCCCTTACCAAACATATTATTTTCAAAATAGATAGCATACATAATTCTTGTCAAAACTACAGTATTTGCCCTAGGCATAAAAATTTAGGAGTCATCATGACTCCCTGGTGTCATGAGAGGGAGTCATGGACATGTTTTTGGGAGTCAACTTCAGTTTGGAACTTTCATCAAGACATCAACTGTGACTGTTTAATAACGACAAAAAACAAGGTAAGGCAGGTCAGGTATTTAATCAGCACTGAGCAGTTAGCTGGCAAACTGACTGACTGAGTTTGGTTTAACACCGCTTTTAGCAATATTCCAGCAACATCACGGCGGGGGACACCAGAATTGGGCTTCACACATTGTGCCCATGTGGGGATTCGAACCCGGGTCTTAGGCGTGTCGAGTAATTGGCAAACACTCAGTTTTAAAAGTTTACATTATCTAAACTAAACGCCCAGTAGCATTGCGTCAACAATGACGCTTCTAAATTCACTGCGTATTTGAGACAATTTGTGCGTCAAATACGGAGGTTTTCTGTGTCATGGCAAACACTGAAACTATATACTCCTTAAATGACACGCTATTTTCTAATAGTTAGTACACATATTCTTCATCAAAACTATATGCTCCTTACCAAACATGTTAATTTCAAAATAGATAGTATTCATCACATCTGGATCGACCTTACCGGCCATGTTTCTTTCTCATCAACACTTTAGCCTGCATCAGGTAGATCAGTCAGTCCCGGCCTAGATGTTCAGTCTACATTCGTCAAGTCCTAACATACTGCTGACGTGATAGGGTGGTGACTGTCTCCTGGAGTTGGGCAGGACCTTCCTCCTCATTAACATAACATTACAGTTACCTGAGATCCATACCTTGTCATGGTTCAAAGCCATCAGTGTCATTACAGGGTACAGTATACTCACATTGATCTAGGGATAATTAGTGTTATAAACGTATAATTCAGGTGTACTTGATGAGCCACGCCCTCGTTATGTGTGACTCACAGTGATATTAGGCTGAGTGAGTGAGTGAGCTTTGCTTAATGCTACATTTCATGAGCTGACTTAGTTAAGATTTGAAACAAATTGCCCTAGGCAGCAGTTTGGGAAAACAATGTTTATTGATATTTTTGAATTTTAGAAGATTTTGGGTTCTAAATTCAGAAGTATTCTGACATTGTATGCAGTGCACTGATATTTTTATTATTTATTACCAGAATTACAAAAACCCTCAAAATAATGTTATAGTTGTTATGAAATGAATTTTTTATTCAAATTTTGGAATAATTCCCATTAGACCTGGAGAAAGTCCTTCATATCTGCACCTTCAAAAGACAATGGCCACGACCAGTACACCTTGACCTTCATACTAACTTATAAAATCCTAAATCCACCAGACAGTCTAGGTAAAACACTGAGTGAAACAAAACTAGTCCACATCCTATTTCAGACAAGGTTTATGTTAATACTAATGCTCGTCTGCGGAAATATTAAACTTTGACATTTAAACTAAAAAGGAGCCCCAGCAAGGTGGGCGATTCACAACTTGAACCGGAGGAAAATCTAGACTTGCTTCATTTAGGGCTTTTCAGCATGGTCAGATGGGAAAATAATATGGTTCAAGGACAGCATGGTGCAATTTTGTTGTTTTCCAGCACCTGCAGCGAGTGCAACCTGGCTTATAGGTTTGGCGGCACCATCAAGATTTTGGTTGCACCCAAAAATAATGTCACCGGTTCTAGAAAGTATCAAATATTTGTTTAGCAATTTTCATAACAAGTGCTCAGTATCATAGACCCGTGAAGGTCTGAATATTGATCTTCAGTAACCCATGCTTGTCGTAAGAGGCGACTAACGGGATCGGGTGGCCAGGCTCGCTGACTTGGTTGACACAAGTCATCGGTTCCAAATTGCATAGATCGATGCTCATGCTGTTGTTCACTGGATTGTCTGGTCCAGACTCGATTATTTACAGACCACCGCCATATAGCTGGAATATTGCTGAGTGTGGCATGAAACTAAACTCACTCACTCATCAGTATCAGATACATTCAACAGAACCTGACCCCATGATCATAAATGACTAATGATTCTGTTTCAATTTTGCCTTACCTTTACTTATAAAGCTCAAATTATATGATAACTTCTACGTAACTGACTTATGAGTACACAAATGTTTATGCTTGTCACAAGTCATGTGGAGAGAAACGTATTACTTCCAGCCACTTACTTCCCAATCAAAACACATGATGACAGCTATAGCACGCTGGAAGATTTATTGTTACCTGCACCGAGTGCAACTTGTTACTGAAGGCAACCTGCACCAGCCATTTTTAACAGTGCAGGTTGTAAATAGCGAAATCCCATCCTGGATGGTGAGACAGAGTAGTTTATGTAAAACAGGTAGTCATTACTGTTGGGAATCGGAAACCAAATCCACTATCGATTATCGGAGAACTTGTGGTAAACGATTATCAATTATAATTGAAATATATATACATTTTTAATGTAATCACCAATTTTAAGGGTTTTTCAACAGTTTTTTTCTAATTAATGTGTTTTATAACTAATACTGTCATACAATGAAATGCACGCATGCAAGAAAGACACTGTAATTGTAAATAAACAATAAAAGTGGATAAAATTTTACAATGCACATAGCTTTGCGCTGTTGAGCGCATGTTTGTTCGTGAATATTCATCAAATTTAATGGTTAGTTTACTTCATTCAAGTGTGTTATACTAAAACAACAAAATTCTGAATAAGCGAAATTATGTTTTTTAATCGATAATTATCTTTAATCCTTCTTTCAATCAATTTTCGATTATTTTCGATCATCGGAAAACCTCTAGTAGTCATTCCAGCTGCGTCTATCAATGCCATCTTGAATCATTTGTATAACTGTAGTGTTACATATCATTGGTAACATGTGTTTCCTCTTGGTACTTACTAAACAGGACGAGTGTTCACCATGGGAGTTCAGAACAGACCAAAGTTTGGAAAAGGTGTCTCATAACCATGGGTTGTTATTACAGGTGCTGCCCACAGTCTCAGCCAAGCACTTCATGCTTGCCAGGCAAAATCTATTTGTACCACTTCTGAAGATAATGGTGGTAACATACTATTATCTGTTCTTACCAGGCAGGGAAACATTTTGTTAGACTCAGGATTTGGAATTGTGGTAAATTTACAAAAGATGTTTCACTGATCTCCCAGGGGCTCTGATGTCCTGAACTCTCTCCACGGTGCTGTGACCAAAGGGAGACTTACCTGGCACTCTCTAGTCTGACGGGCGGGGCTGGGGGCTTGTCTACATCCTCCGACATTGTTTCAGCTAGTTCTGGTGTGCCCTCTCTCCACTACGGGTTACACTGTAGAGACAAAATAAACGTTGCCACTTGGTGTTGAGCCCTTTGTACTGACTATGTTCTACTAGGTGTTACCATGGTTACACTGTAGAGACAAAATATACTTTGCCACTTGGTGTTGAGTCCTTTGTACTGACTATGTTCTATGGTGTTACCATGGTTTCACTGTAGAGACAATATAAATGTTGCCACTTGCTGTTGAGCCCTTTATACTGACTATGTTCTACTAGGTGTTACCATGGTTACACTGTAGCGACAAAATAAACATTGCCACTTGGTGTTGAGCCCTTTGTACTGACTATGTTCTACTAGGTGTTACCATGGTTACACTGTAGAGACAAAATATACTTTGCCACTTGGTGTTGAGACCTTTGTACTGACTATGTTCTATGGTGTTACCATGGTTTCACTTGAGCCACTTGCTGTTGAGCCCTTTATACTGACTATGTTCTACTAGGTGTTACCATGGTTACACTGTAGCGACAAAATAAACATTGCCACATGGTATTGAGCCTTCATGTGCCCTTTCTACTATGTTCTACTAGGTGTTACCATGGTTACACTGTAGCGACAAAATAAACATTGCCACATGGTATTGAGCCTTCATGTGCCCTTTCTACTGGCTATTCATGGTCAACTAGGTGTTACCATGGTTACACAGTTATGACAAAATAAACGTTGCCACTTGGTGTCAAGCCTTGATGTTCCCTTTCTACTGACTGTTCATGTTAACACTTTGGAGACAAATTAAACATTGAAACTTCATGTTCATGACCAGATATGCCCTTTCTATTGTCTACACATGCCCTACTAGGGGTTACCATGGTTACGATGTACAGAAAAACAGACATTTTGTGGCAAGCCTAGATGTTCCCTTTCTAGGGTTTACTTCAATTCTCTTACAAGTTCCCATGGTGATGCTGCAGAGACAAACTAGATGCTAACAACATTCTGTATGTAGAAAATCATCTATATGACAATGTATCAAATACTGAAAGAATAATCAGCATGAGGCGGGCACTCCCTTTTTGCAGTAAAAGCAAGCAATAACTTTGATCATATTCCAGCATCTTGATAGCATCACCATTGATCACTGTCATTAACTCAGGAATAATTCCACAATACCCTCAGGCAGGTAAGTTAGTTGATACTACCATGGAAACAATATTATGGCAGTATCAAATTTCAGATTAATAATATAAATGGAATTATGAATTATTGCAAATTTATGCCATTGTTCGTTGATATATTTGAATCACTATATAACTCAATACTTTCCACATCTATGAATTTATCTAAATTATATTAGTAAGACCATCATATGTTCCCACAAATAAGCATAACGACTCGAAGAAATGGACATGTGGGTATCAGTACTAGTCAGAGTGGCAGTTAGGCCAAATACAAAAAATATTGTGGTTCCGATTACACCTCTTTATAAAATTTAGGTTAGGTAGGTAGGAATTTTTTTAATATTTACATATTTTTTTAGAAGGAAAGTACAAACTAATAACACATGTATCAATGTGTAATTGTTTATTCAATCAAGCTTGCGGCCATCATATTGACGTTCTCTATCAGAATGACCGACATCTGTCGGCGCCGGAAAAACAATGGTATCTGAAAGCTTATTTTATTCAGTCTGCTTAAAAAAAAATTGGGTCGGCACCAGAATACAAGGGTCGGTCGGGCAATCAAACCACATTTTTTTAGGCCTTATAAAATATTTCCCGAAGTGTTTTGGGTTAACTGGACAACCACACTCAAACACCATTGTGTGAAGTTGACTACTTAGAGTTATCCGAGGTTATCAACACAAGTGTGAATTGATGACTAAATAAGGAGTATGCAGCGACCAGGCCTTCACTTGGAGACAGCTGTGTAAGTGCCACACACAAAAGCAACCCCTGAACAGGTGTCCCCTTGTACACAAATCTAACCAGCCAATCAGATGTAACGATCTATTGTCTCACAAACAAGAGCAACACATGCGAGATTTAACGAAATGTCACTTATGTGATAATCAGGAATAATTAATTAAGGCCTCCCCATCTTGCTGATGATTACAGGATAAATGACGTATTGGCCCCAAAACCCTCCTACCAATACATGGGGCAGCCTAGTGGGTAAGGTGTTCGCTTTTCACGTCGAAGGTGGGGGTTTGATTCCACACATTGGTAGAATGCATGAGTCCCTCCCACTCTGATGCTGCTGGAATATTGCTAAACGTGACATAAAATCCAACTCACTCCCACTAATAACTAAAAAACTTTCAACACTGTCATAGGAACTGGCACCTTTAGCTAACACCTCCTTTCTTAGAATGTTTGGGTCTGTTTTGAGTCAGTGAACCAAAGACTATCCTTGTCTCCCACAACAATGACCCAGCTTCCCTGTGCCAGGGAATATTAATGGTGGGTCCCCATCACTTGACATGGCGTAGGTATCAATGACACATGGCTTAAACATGTTGTATGAAATGGCTCTGTTGTCGTCATAGTTTTATGGCTATAATTAGACTAATTACTCCAACTGGAATGTCAGACAGTGATAATTGTTTGTGATTGTTGTATGGATGGTAATTATCCTGTTGTTTTATGTCAGAGTCAACCTGATTCCATTGTCGATACACATGCAGTTGTCCTGCCCACGCACTGAAGGGGCCGGGTCTTCAACATTATTCCTGGATTTTCTTAAAATCCAAAAATCGAACACATTTTTATGTATGGATCATGAAATCATGGAAACAACCCATTTGACTGGACTGGGACTGCATAAGCATACAGTAAATAGTGATTATTTGTATATTAAAGCATGGGAACAACCACTTTGATAAGATTTAAAATTACAGAGGAATGTTTAGGATATAGCGAATATATCAATGTTAAACTTAAAGCATTGGAACAACCCCTTTGATAAGATTTAAGATTACAGAGGAATGTATAGGATATAGCGAATATATCAATGTTAAACTTAAAGCATGAGAACAACCACTTTTACAAGATACGACTCACAGTCTGCACGAGTCCATGTTGAGTAAGTGAAATCTGAATTTAGCAAGCAAAGGTAAGGCTAAAACTTCTGTGAGTCAACAAATGTTATATTACTTCTGTGTACATATGGTGTAGTAACAACAACTTTAATCAAGGTTACACATACTTACTGCTAAAATTTTGCAAGTTATGGGACTCGCAACAACCATAGTACTAAGATAGGAATCTGGTCAATCCATCTTTTTGAACCACCACTAAGTTTCTGAGCATCCATTATTGACAACCATAGCACTAAGACAGATGAAACAGGAATCTGGTCAATCCATCTTTTTGAACCACCACCAAGTTATTGACCATCCATTTATCCATTACTTAAAGAATTGTGTTCTTGGACGTAACACAATTTCCTTGGCTCAGATGTTCCAAATCAATCATCTTTATTATTTAGCAGATGGCCTCCACCATCAATCAAGACTGGTAAAAACGCTTCCAGCATTCTTGTTATTACAATATTAGACGTCCTTCACAACAGTGAATTAAACATTTCTTGTAAATATTTGACAGCAATGCCAAAGCAAGCACGAGATGGTTTCCAGTAGTCTTATTTAACATGAATAATGATCTTGCTTTACTGTGAGTCTTGGCTACCAGCGAAGTTGTTATTTGATAAAACAAGAAAGATGCACAATCAACAAAGTCAGCTTTGTGATTACAAGAATATTACTGAGTGAGTGAGTGAGTGAGTTTGGTTTTACGCTGTTTTTAGCAATATTCCAGCAACATCACGGCAGGGGACACCAGAAAAATGGGCTTCACACATTGTACCCATGTGGGGATTCGAACCCGGGTCTATGGCGTGACGAGCCAACTCTTTAACCACTAGGCTACCCCACCGCCCCAAGTGAGTGAGTGAGTGCTCACTGGAGCTGGTTGGCATGTCCCAAGTTTCAAAGTTGTAAATCACCAGAAGTTCACCCCCAACAAGCTCATCAGGGCATAGCTGGGACTTGAACCTGAGATGAGACAGCCTGGCAAGGGACACAACTCCGCCAGGTGTGCTGCCAGAATACAAGGCAGCTTGTGTCCCTTCATAGAAAGAGAAGGACCATCTTGACCGAATAGGTTTCTTATGCTTTATAGCCCCTTGAATATATTTTTCTGAGACACTTCTTGGCTCCTCTGAACTTATCCCAAACTGTGAGGTCTGTGTACGTCTCCTCGTCAAACGAAACCCAAAATACTTTCCTGACAACTATCTCAAACTCTTTCGTTAAAGTTCTTTGATCGTTGCTACAACTACAAGAGGATGAAGAGGTTAGGAACACTCTCAGAGCATCCTCTCCTGTGATGAGGCTACCTAAAAGAAATCCATCAGACCCCCAAACACTACAGTCTCGCCCTAACATCCCTCCTAACTCCCTGGTTTGTGTGAAGTGTTACAATCAATTACAACATCATGAGGCCCCTCGTCTGCTGACTCAGCACTTGATAATGTAATAGGTTTATCATTGATTTCTACTAAACAGCCCCCGAAACTCAGTGCCAGGGGGCACCTGCACCGGCATGTTGTGTGTACAAAAGCTTGAGAATGTCAGTGAGAGTAATAAGTCAAGACTATCCCTGCCTGTTAGCAGGAGCAGAGCAATGGGCAGTGTGCAGGCTTGCAATCAATACCGTGACATTGTTGTCTGGACAAGGCAGACAATTACTGCATAGAGAGTTTAGGCTTGTTATGGGCTATTTCTTCCATCTTTATCACTATGATCTTTTTGCTGGTTTAAGAATCTGGAATTAATGCAGCCAAGGCAGAGGAACCCATGATGCGATCGTCAGATCTCATGCATAAAAGCGATTGCTGATAATGTGAGTGGTGTTTCACGCTGCACTAAGCAATATTCCAGCTATATGACTTAAGTCTCGATAAATCTAGGGCAGACCAATTCTGTGATTGTTTGTTTGCTGTTAAATGCAGCACTGAGCAATATTCCAGCTATATGACTTAAGTCTCGATAAATCTTGGGCAGACCAGGCATTTCTGTGATTGTTTGTTTGCCCTTAAACGCAGCACTGAGCAATAATCCAGCTATATGACCATGGTCTGTAAACAATCAAGTCTGGACCAGACAATCCAGTGATTGACACTGTGAACACTGAGGTATGCAATTGAGGTATGATGACAAAATCAGTTGACCACTAAATGTATCTGTACAGACATTTCATCAAGAAACATTCAGTGGATATGGAGCTACTCTCATGTTTCCAGAAATCCATGTTTTCCCCATGAAAACACAATAACAACAAATAGACCGCCTCTGTGGTGTAGTGGTTAGAGCGTCCGCCCGGGGAGCGGAAGGTCGCGGGTTCGATCCCCGACGCGTCATACCAAAAGACGTTAAAATATGGTACTTGTTGGTCCCTGCCTGACGCTCGGCATTAATGGGTACAAGAAGGACTGGTCGGCTCGGAGTCAGTATAATGTGTCTGAGTGGGGTATTCATGCTTCACTGCGGCATGGTATCTCAGTTGGCTAGCACTATAAAACCAGCTTAAGTCTGGGCTAGTTCAAGCAGCCGCAAATACACATACACACGCATGCACATCGTCATATGAGCGAAATATTCTCAAGTACGACGTAAAACCCAATTTCACCTCACCTCAATAACAACAAATAAAAATATCCCAAATCAAACGGCACCACAAGACAGGTCTGTATGGCAGGTCTGTATGGCAGGTTTCATCCAAAATATTTCACAGTTTCGGAGTTCTAATGCCACAAGCAAGCACTACCCCCATCTTCAGTCAAGCCCAGATAGTCATCATGAAAAACATCCCAATCATAAAACAAGAAAAATTGTGTCCAGGGACACGGATGCCCCCGCTGACATTCATAAGACATATAAAGATCAATAATTGAACAAAATTCACGAACAAGTTCAATAAACATCTATGCAACTATGACATGCACACCTTTCGAGTCTCCATGAAACACATGTATAAGCTTAATCAATTCTGTTTAGCAGTTTTTGTGGAGAAGTGGATAGACTTAATCCCCTATTTCACTATCATCAGAGAGAAATTCAGGAAAATGTATCTAAGTTCAAAATTCTCTAAACATATGAAAAATTATAAAATATGAAAACAAAATATGAGATGCACACCTTTAGAGTCTCTATAAAAGACATATGTAAGCTAAATGAGTTTTGTGCAGTGGTTTTTGAGGAGAAGTGGATAAAGTACACCCCCTGTTGTATGGGACGAACTTGATGAATAGAGCCAATTCAAGTTCAAACATCTGTAGAAGTGACAAAATTAAGAAATTGGATGAACAAGGTATGAGACGCACACCTTTAGAGTCCCAATGAAACACACATAGAAGGCTAATTCTGTGAGCAGCTTTTGTGGAGAAGTGGATAGACTTCACCCCCTACAACACTATATTCAGAGAGAAATTCAACAAAATTTATGCAAGTTTAAACGGCATTAAAATTGGAAAAATAAATAAAATACAAAATCAAAATATGAGATGCACGCCTTTAGAGTCCCTATAAAGCACATGTGTAATCTAAATGTATTCCATAAAGTAGTTTTTGAGGAGAAGTGGATAACGTAACCCCCTGTTGGATGGAACCAACAGACTGAATAGAACAAAATTCAACTAAGTTCAAACATCTGTAAAAGTGACAAAATTAAGAAATTGCATAAAAAATTATGAAATGCACACCTTTAGAGTCCCTACAAAAGACATGTAGAAGTTCATTGAATTCTGATGAGCAGTTTTTGTGGAGAAGTGGATAGACTTCATCCCCTATTACACTATCATCATAGAGAAATTCAGCAAAATGTACCTAAGTTCAAATGTCTCTAAACTTTCAAAAAAAACAATAAAATAAAAAAAACAAAATATGAGATGCACACATGCATGTCATAGTTCAACAGCATAATACAGTCAGTGTATTGCAGTTGAGTAAACTATAGTGTTGGGAATTGGTTAAAATCTCATAATTGATGATTGGTTCATTACAACCGATCAATCATCGAAAATAATTGGTTAGCGTCATTTATCAAATTTTCCTGGTTATGTTTGTTAATGCACAAAACATACAGAAGAAACATGTAGTTCTTTCAGGATTTTTTTTCAAATTGCACACAATGCATATGCAACTTTCACATCTTCACAGGATGACTAATATGTTAAGAACATAAATTACCTGGACTCTTTAAGATATATTCAATCCTGACTTGGAACAAGCTTGTGGTGCTTATGAAATGAAACAGACAAAACCAACCCTGTGAAAATTTTTGTTAATGCAAACAAGTGTTCCAAAATTGTTTGTTATCAATTATGAGAAAACATGATCAATTGATGGTCGTTTAGTCATTGCGACCAATCTTCGATTACTTCAATTAATCGGACAACCACTACAAAACTACTTTGGTAGATTAACCTTCCCACACAATGGAGATGTGCTGCACAAGTGGAAGATATCAACACCTTCTGGGTCAGTTTCAGGAAATGAAATCTATTTGCACCTGGTGCAGTCTTAGATAAGAACCTTGCTGCACCGGACAAAAACAGGTTGCACATGTAGCTCAATATACAGCTATATATCATCTTGAGATTCGGTATTGATCAGAACATTATTATAACAAAATATTATGGGTGTGATAAGATCAATCTATCTTGTTTCATAAACTTTCATGAAGTGAACAGCAACAGTATATCACTCACTGTCTGTGTAGTCATCAGAGTCACTGCTCCAAGCCAGTTCCTCACTCCGTTTTCCAGCTGAAGTCTGTGTTGTTTGAACACCTAAATATTCACATGTATTGTGTGCAAGTTGGTATAAATATTAGATTGCATTTGCAGTTTTAGGTTGCAAAAATGCAAGTTCTAAAGGTTTAAGTAGTGCTTTGTGTTCTTAATTTCATAATGAACATGATGAAAAGGGACACTATGACATTTGGCAGTTTGCTGCCTTCGCAGATATAAACAAATTCACTATCCATGCTAAAAGTATTAAAACATATCAAAGATTAAATTTTCGTGGAAACAAACCATTTCATCCTTTAACTATGGATAGTGAGTTTTAGTGGGAATGTAGCAAATTAATCTATTTTCACATTTATCTACATATTAGTCCCTCCACCACTAGACAATAATCATTAGAGCAGTCAGACTTCCAGGGTTGCTAATTGTAATTGTTGGCTCATTATCTGTACAAAACCGTTCTGTAACGCATGACTGTTCAATTTGAAACACTAATTTTGGATAATTATTAGCAATAAAAATTATTTCAGGTTACAGAGGACTGCGACTGTACTTAAATGCAGACATTATGAGCTATGATCAGTTTTCAGGAATATATAATTACATTCATAATCTGACCACAACCTTCATGGTTATACTGATGTAATCTATAACACACAACCGAGAGTGGACAGAAATCGGTGAGTCCAACAAAATTTATTACTGAGAAACCATGACTACATATTTATAATTAATGACCAGCACATGTCTTGGCCCTGGTTTAGTCACTGAAGCAACTCACTGTCTACTTGATACCAGTAAATTACCAGGACTGGAATAAAGAGTTGGAAATTCCTTTCCATTACAACCACAAAGCAGAGTTAAAGTATGTTTACGGGGTAAATATAACTGTTCACAGAAACATGACAACAAAAGCTTGTGAAGACATTTGTCAAATGAACCTGTAATGGTGCTATCACACAAATTTTCTTGTTTAACCAATGAGAAAAAATAAATATTTTCAGCATATAATTCCAAAAGTAGACCATCAATATTAGAATAAGTTTTCTTTCGCAAGAAAACAAAACAAAAACAAACAAATAAAATTCTTGTTTAATATAACAAAAATGCATTTGACACCTAACCTAAAATATACGATATAAACCAAGGCACTAAACCTGACCAATTTGGTCACCTCTAATGATGAGTACAGGTTGATGGGCACCTGTTGCAAGTGTGAATCCAGTTTTAAGCCAGGAAACGACACACACAAAATGAATTATGCGATACTTGTGGTTTTAGTACCATTCACAAAATGGAATTGTGATTCAGCTTCATCTCAATTTGGATAATGGAAATCAAATGAAAAGTAAGTTGGCAGACTTTTTACATAACAACTGCTTCAAACACATCTAGATGCTGGCATAATCTGAGAATGGCCAACTACTGTAGACTATCTCCTGCAGTGTTTCAGTTAAGCATCTTTTCTAGGACAAAGATAATAATCCAACATGTCCTACATTTCCTAAACCTGTTATAAAAGATTGGGTAATGATATGGCAGAACATCCATTAACATGATCAAAAGGTGATCAAATCATGGCAATGTCCTTACTCCATTTGTCCCAATCAAAATCACTGCCTCGATATACATAAACTCCACTTAAACATCACTGCAAGTGCCCTGAGTCACACGTGAAAAGAAATATGTTGCCATCCAGGAAGAACTACTCAAAATGTGTATTGATGTCAGTGGGTACAAGCATCTTGGTCTACACTTACAACAGTGATTAATCTGTCATTTATCACTACAACAATGAGAAAATTGGGCTGTAAGTTAGTGTAACAACGTAAAACATGTTATAAGGGACACTGAAGTTAAATCTGTGAGTGAGTGAGTGAGCTGGGTTTCACACCGCTTTTAGCAATATCCCAGCAATATCACAGTGGGGGACACCAGAAATGGGCTTCACACATGTGGGGATTCAAACCCGGGTCTTCAATGTGATGAGAGAACGCTTTAACCACTAGGCTACCCCACTGCTCCTGATGTTGAAACAAGTGGCATTAGGAGACGTATGATGGCGTGCGTCCAGCCAAGACGCCAAGCCTGACCATTTGATCCATTAGTCACTTATTCAGATACACTGGGGACTTAAAAATCCCAGTGTCACAACTGCCACAGGAAGTGAATGCTATATATCATGTTAGACTGACTGACTTTGGTTTTACGCCGCTATTAGCAATATTCCAGCAACATCACGGTGGGGGACACCAGAAATGGGCTTCACACATTGTACCCATGTGGGGATTCGAACCCGGGTCTTCGGCGTGACGAGCCAATGCTTTAACCACTAGGCTACCCCACCGCCCCTATCATGTTAGAAGCTGAAGTGTTTGTTAAACTATAAGTTAAAGCAAATCTGGCAATCTGTATTGGACTACCTAGTGATCAACAGCACGAGCTTCATAGCATGGTATCCTGTAAAAGAAGAGACATCACAGAGCTCTACTTAAACATTTAGAAACTGCAAAATGCAATCTACTATCTATACCAACTTGCACCCAGTGCACATGAATATTTTGCTGTTCAAAGAACAGACTTCAGCTGGAAAACGAAATGATAAACTGTCCTGGAGCAATGGCTGATGACAACACAGACAGTGAGATAAATAATCTGTCATACCAGGATCTTGATAGAACTATACAGGTTACTACTAGTGGTGGTCCGATTAATTGAAATAATCGAAGATTGGTTGCAATGACTAAACGACCAAGCAATCGATCATGTTTTCTCATAATCGAACACAAACAATTCTGGAACACTTGTTTGCATTAACAATATTTATCACAAGGTTGGTTTTGTCTGTTACATTTCATAAACATTACAAGCTGGTTCCAAGTCAGGATTGAATTTATCTTAAAGACTCCAGGAAATTTATGTTCCTAACATAAATTTCATCCTTTAAAGATGTTAAATTTGCACATGCATTTTGGGGAATTTGCAAAAAGACTCATAAGAACTACATGTTTTTTCTTTATTTTTTGTGCAGTAACAAACATAATCAGAAAATTTTGATAAGTGATGCTGACCAATTATTTTCGATGATTGATCGGTTGTAATGAACCAATCATCAATTATGATATTTTGTCCAATTCCCAACACGAGTTACTACTACCTACAATGAATAACAACCTTCATTCACAGCACCATAAGCCAGATCTCAAACACTAGCATCTACTCATTGCTTTATCCACCCCATAGCTGCCAACAGTTATATGAGAGACTCAGAATAACTACCATTGAGGTCATAACCACTGTAATGTGTAAACATTGGCTTTGTATTCATTATTCACTCAGGAAACTCAAGTTACCTGTGCTAAAAGGTCATGATTATGGATGAAAAGTATACAATGTTGTTGACAGTGGACACCTATTACTATTAAAAAACAATCACATTTAGACTAGTGTCCATTTGGGGAAAATTACTGGGGTAAATCTGGGATTAAAAACAATATTATGTCATCCAAAGGATATTACTCTTGGTTATGGTGACAGTGACCTGCTGCAACTTAAACGCTTGGCTTTTGTATTCTACAAGTTGAAGTATACATGTAGCTATGGACATTGGTCCACCATCTGTACAATTTACAAATACTACAATGTCTCTACCATGTCTACTTATGCCAATGTTAGCAATATGTCAATGTTAGCAATTACACCATTACATGATAAAATATTTTGATCCTATTCTGTAGCCCCATTTATCAATCTACCAAAATAGCAAGTGAGTAATTAACATCTCTTATGCTGCCATTGATAAGTGACTGAGTGATAAACAGTGTCATAATTACAGTTTGTCTCAGGGGACTTGAAACGACTGTATTTTCATAAACATTTGGATGTCAGCTCTCAGATGTATCATTCATTGGACCTTTTCACTGGTGTCAATGTGAGATTTTGTGTTTACAAAATGCATGAGTATATTCATTGTGCTAATCTTTATAAGCATGAAACATATTTTGACTTATTTCGTATCATGCCCATCCTTTGTGGGGCGACTGGTGACTCAAGCTTGGACAGCCACACTACTTTCCCAACTACTAACAATTGATGACTAATCCTCTGTTGGATTATCATACTCTCTCAGGCTAAAATTCACCGTATTAATACGCGACCACCTATATAACTATTTAATAAATATACAAATAGAATTATCCAAACACAAGAACAAATTTTCTATATAAACTGAAACGTCTTAGAAGAAAATTACAGACAATTAAAAACGATGAAATTATTTTACTAAACAACATGTTTATAGTTAAAAGGTATTCTGTACAAACTTACATATGACTCATACAATTACAGTCGAATTAATTCTGTTTTAAATTCGGTGCAACAATGTTACAAGGATTAAATCAGTGATGATAAATTATAAGTTGTGTTGCGATCAATACGAAATATCCAGTCCACGAACTTCGTCTGTCATGCCGGTTTCTCATCAGTCAGTGGATCAAGAACTACAGTCAATACGATCTCACAAATAATAAAAATCAAGTCGAACATGCTATCCACAAAAGTACTTACGGTATGAACGTATAAATATGCAGATTACAACGGCAGTGAGACAGACATTCGTTCTAGGTGCAGCACGAAACTCCAGGAAGTCAACAAGATGGCTGCATCGATCTCGCTGAACTCTCGCAGGTGCGTGCGAGACTTGAAAGACAATATCATCTCTTCTCCCGGGGCTTGGGCAAAAGTGATTCAGAATGTGGTTTACCAAGAGCAACATTATCATTAGATGATCACGGGATGGAATAGTTTGAGTTGTGTAATATGGGACAAAATGAAGAAAAGGGAAACGGCTCACTATTTCAACATGAAATAAGAAAAAAGATAAGAATTATACACTGAAACTGTGAAAACTGTACGAGCATAGTCATGATGACAAAACAAAGTGAATTTAAAACCGTGACACTGTCCCCTCTCTCTCTCTCTCTCTCTCTCTCACACACACACACACACACACAGACTGTAGATATGGGTTATATATTTAATTTCCATAATTTTTCTGACTTAATATGATTATGATTATCTTTCTAGGTTGTCAGTACCGGACTTGATGGAGGTTTCACCAGCCGATACTCTACTCTGTTGATGATGGCTGTGAATGGCCAGCTGCGATAGGTGCAACAAATATCTGTGCAGAGTTGTGTCCCTTGGGGTGGCAGGATCATATTATCATGGACTTCGCGAAATTACCTTGATTATAATCCTTCCTTTGTCGCACCACACCTGTCTGTTTGGATTCAGCCAAATATAACCGTCTCAGACCTGCATTTCTTCAGACTTCCATCCAACAAAATATGAACGATCTGATCTGCAGGTAGCAGTTGAGAGCGGATGCCTGCTATTGTCGGACTGCTGTGACCTGGTGGTGTATCATACTCTGACCGCAGGATCGATGCTCAGGCTTTCGATCAGTTTTCCCCGATCCAGACTGATATAAAATATTCGCGAGAACTCCTGTATATTGCAAGAATGTTTAATGTAATATTCCTTAATGAAATAATTACTAGTGTTTGATATTATTGTAAAATAAAGTGTGCGATATTGCACTGATGTTGCGTTATGGTGTGACAAAACGGTGATAATGTGGTATTGCTTGATTATTGTTGTGGGGGCGATGGGGGTAGCCTTGTGGTTTAAGTGTACGTTCTTCTCGCCGAAGACCGGGTTCGATTCCATACAGTTTGTGAAACCCATTTCTGCTGGCCCGTCGTGATGTTCAAGTGCTAGAATATTGCTAAAAGCGGCGTTAAACCACACTCACTCACTTAATACTGTTTTGATATTCTGCTGTGATATCGTTGGAATGTTGCTGTGGCAATGCTGCAAAATCGTTATATATACTATTCTATATGTTCATCTATGGACAGCAATAAGAGTTGACGGATCTCCTGTATGAAACTATGCTAAAGATTATATACCCCCAAACAACTGAAGGCGAGTCTGCCCGCCCAATTCAGCCCTGATGTATAGGAACAAGGCCAGCGGATTAAAATGAAGACGAAACAACCCAGTGACGTGAAATCACGATGACAAAGTCTTCTGTCACTCTGACAACATCGTCTGTCTTTGTCAGAATTGTATACATCGCACTTCCGTCAACACCCAAGTTTTAATAACACTGAGAAGGGCGAGTTAAGTCACGGATAAGTCAGTATTAGTCAGTGTCGGTATGTGGCTTAGAATAAACGATGTAGGCATCACTAAAAGTTTGTCAAAATTGACCAATCGGAGAGTCATGGATTAATCACATGACGTGCTCATGGTTAATAACAGTCGAGGTGAGATGACGTAATACCAGTGTGCGAAATAGTTTCCAAATTTTGCTGGCCAGTCGGGCTGGCTATGCCTTAGAGTTACTAGCCCCCAAAATAAATCACAAGCCCGAAATTTGAATGTAGACACGGGTTTCATCATTGCCATTAGGCTGCTAATTTGATGAACACTTTTATCAGGCCATAATCTGGCATGATTTAAAAGTGTATTATAACTTAAGAAGCCGGAGAGAATGATATATTTACAAAATGACCCCATGAAAATTCACTAGCCACTCGGACCAGTGACTGTGGAGATTTACTGGCCCGACAGGATTTTTACTAGCCACGGGCTAGCGGGCAAGTGGCTATTTCGCACACTGCTTATCGCTAAGATAGTCGTAAGTGCCATACATTAACATTAACTTACGACTATGTTAGCGCTAATAGAACTTCGAAAATCTAGGCCCAGGATCTTTATCGGGACGAATCTAGGATTCGAACTTGTTATCAGCGGACCTTTGAAGGCCGAAGGGACGCAACTCTGCACGGCTGTAAGCGATATCATTGCATGGAATGACGAGCGTAACTGAATCCTGAGGGACAACATTACCATCACACATACAGCATGGGCTGAATATATCAAATTACCAAATGATCTTTGAAATGATTAATGGGCCCAGATTACTTTTTAATAGTTGCTTCATAGGTTGGGGTCGGAATGTATGAGTTATTTTAGGAACATTGTGGTAAGGTTAAAATTTCAAAGACCTCGTTTCGTGAAAACAATAAAGAAATAGAAAACGTTTGCGACTCGCATAACTGACGGAACATGACATTCTTCCCATTGGTTTTGATGAACTAATATATGAAATATTAGATCTGATATGTGCAATAAACATTTCACTTGATGTGTAGATAGTATTTTTAAGTAAGCATGTTACTGATATATATCTATAGATATTCTTGTAGATGTTACCCAAAGGTTTTGTCCTTAGAGAAGAGAAACAGGCCTAGGTTTGCTTGAACTTTGCCTCTGTTTTGTCAGTAGACAAGTAGATTGCCTTCTCGCAGCGACGGCCAATAGAGCGCATTGAGGTCGCTGAGAATGTTGATGCGTACTACAGATGTTACGTGAAGAGTTGTTATATTAAGATATCCCTCTCAACCTAGTCCGAACACTCAGGCCTCCACTTCAACTGGTTGCACGAATCCGTGAGCAGTGAGTGAGTGAGTTTAGTTTTACGCCGCACTCACACATAATCCAGCTGTACGGGTGTGTGTGTGTGTGTAATTAATCGAGTCTGGACCGGACAATCTAGTGATCAACAGCATAGTATCGTGATACGATGACATGTGTCAACCAGGTCAGTAAGCCTGACCACCCAATCCCGTAAGTCGCCTCTCACGACAAGCATGAGTTACTGAATAACAATTCTTCACGGGTAAATTCCGTGAGCATCAAGTCACAGTTGATGTATGGTGTTGTTGTTGAACGTGGTATTGATTCCAGATTACCGACCTGTTGGTGATCAAATATGGACCAAACAGTCCAGGGTTTGACTCTGCCGGGATTCCAGGACACCCAATCAAACATGTCACTGAACCTCAGCACCCGGTCCTTCAGGTCTTAAGAACTGCATTTTTAAATCCGGAATCTCCACTATATAGTTTATTAAGAATCGTTCAATGAAGTTCCAGTGTTGTGTATCGATCACAGTAAAATTTCAAAAGTAGAATCGTTTTAATCCGAAAGTTGGGACTTTGCTTTTAAGCATACCTTTCTATCCAGACGGGGCTGTCAGGGTACAGCGATTAAAGTGTTCTCAAACAGATCTGGGTTCGATTCCTGTTGCATAACGCACCCTCACTCACTCACTCACTCACTCACTCACTCACTCACTCACTCACTCACTCACTCACTCACTCATTATTGTGATAAATACACGCTTCATCCGCCTCCCAAAGTTTCGCCATCTTGGCACAAAACATTTCTCGTTCATGAGTGTAATCTGATTGGATGATCAGTTCAGTTGTCGAGTAAGCTGAATCAGTTCAGAAAGATGATTTTGTAGCCAATAGGCCCTGAGTATATGCCGTAAGTTATGGAGTTGTGTCTATTTCAGTTATAAACGCCGACCATTCCTTCTCAGTGTTCCATCGACCAAGCCTATAGGAAGGTCATGCAACTGAGTTGTGCTCTCTGAGAACGCGTTTTGAGGTACTAGCGACTGAGTTTAGCACCGATTTCAACACAACCACACACAACAGGTTATATGTTCTGCCCAGGCTGGTGATGGGATCAAGTTTGCACTGAACGCTGAATCCACAGGATCCCATTCCTCAAAGCGAACATAGCGTTACGGCTATCGTAAGTCGATGCTATGTATCCAATTTACGACTATCGCTTTGTGAAATTGGAAAAAAACTAACTATTTTTGTTATGATACTGCTGTTTAGATTCATACATCGTTTAACTTGGTTGCCTTTTCCCCACTAAATACCCTCCATCTCTATCATTTGTAGCAAATATAAGTGACGAAGTATAGTTTCCGCTGCTTTTGTAGTTGTATTCCCACAAAATTAATGTCAGAAAAAGGCTCACACATTGTACCCATGTTGGGAATCGAACCCGGATCTTTGGCTACCCACTGCCCTTAGAGTATGTGACCGAAAAGAGATTAAACGAGATTTAACAAAATTTCAACGTGGTTAAAGCTGACTTTGGATTTAGATTCCAAATATCCCATTTCGAATGTCGCCCTTGCTGGGTGACTTAAATGTTGTTAATAGTTGTGAGAAGACGACTCACTATGTGTTGTCCCATTTCTTCGATTTTCAAGTAAGAACATTGACTGAATGGATGGGATTAGTGTTTTAGAGAAGGTTTCTTTGTAATAAAACTGTTATGATGACTTCAGACTGTTGTTGTAACTGGTTCTGAGCCAGGAACCCACTGGCCATTCTGAACATGCTTCTTGAGCTAATAAAACGGACATAACTACATGTCATTATAACAAAATCTAGAGAAATCATATATCCTCCATTTAATTATGAGAACTCACCTCCAATCTGTTCACATAGGGGGCCTAGTGGTTAAAGCGTTCGCTCGTCATGCCGAAGACCCGGGTTCGATTCCCCACATGGTTACAATGTGTGGAGCCCATTTCCGGTGTCCCCAGTCATGATATTGCTGGAATATTGTTAAAAGCGGAGTAAAACCATACACACTCACTCACTCGCCATTCATATAGGTTCCAGTTGTATGTCTGCATAATATACATATATATTTGGTCAAATCGCGAAATTCTACACTCCGTGCTCTGAGCTGGACTAACGATTAGTCCCTGAATATGTATAATTTTGATAGTAACAAATAGGGGTGGGTATTGCAGAGAATTTTCATATTGCGATATATTGCGATGCGGAAGCATATATTACGATATGTATTGCAATATATTGCAAGGATTATTTTTTTAACAAAAACTACTTATAATCGAGTTAATGCTTGATTATAAAGCAAAAACACAACAAAGTCACTATGATTGATTAACCTTTTATAAACACTTTTAATCATGATAAAATAAAAATGTAAGTAACATTTGGCACTAATGAAACAGGGAAAAGAACAATTCAAAAAACGGAAATATCCGAAGATGTCCGAGTGTTACGAAGTTTTCCGAATGCATGTCAAAATACCGGTTTTCGATCAGCGTATCGCAATACGTATCGTTTTCATGTCTGAACCGGTAAATACCGATAAACCGGTTATATTGCGCAGCCCTAGTAACAAATAAACTTATATAAATGGAAATGGAGCCCTAGTTAGTTGGGAGATAAGACTTGCTGCATTTAGGGCTTTAGCATTGCAGGGAGGGCTAGGCATTAGAGGAAATAATGTGTTTCAGGGACAGACTAGCTCTGAGCGTGCTTATATAAATACGTGGTGTTGATCTTGGCTCTAAACTGTTTACTGTAATTACTGTCTCGCTTCTGAGATTTCTTGAAGAACGGTGCATCTTGAGTAGGGTCTCCGGGGCCCGAAGAATCGGGCTAGGTACAGCTGCTTTCCGGTTTGCCAAAGCTCCACACAGCTGTTGTGTGATGTGAGACGCTGTAGTAAGTCTGCTCCCAAATCATAGACTCATTAACATCAACTCAGCGTGAAAGTTGCGGTCCACGATCTCCCATCTTCACAAGTCATTACAACTGTATGAATTATGCATTAAGATGATATCATGCATTCTCCATTCACCTTGTACCTGGTCAAGTGCTCGCAGGTAGGGAATATCAAGTGGTCTCATGCTGGTCAAGCTGACCATTTTGCCGAAAAAGCCGTTTTTATTTAGCTGATGCGGTGTCACACAATATGTGGTGTGCATTTGAAACGCAGATATTCTTTGAGTGATTTTAGAAGTAGGGAACACAATTATGACAATTGTTATGGCTAACAACTTCTTTTATTTAAGTTCGACGTTTCGATACATATCCTTACACAGCCTGGTTCCCTGGGTCTGTTGCGCCTGCACACACTCGAGCGTAGTGCTGGCGCAACAGACCCAGGGAACCAGGCTGATCCTTACACTGATTTCTTGTGTCCTTGACAACGGTACAGGACATTACACTTTCAAAAACATACGCATTAGGCAGATTGAAGATTTCTGAAAGGGTTTGAACTGAGCGTGATCGGTTTGTCAGGCTCGTAGTCTGTCATACAGACCCTAAGGCAAAAATACCCAAGAAATCCCACGCAAGTCTAGAAAATGTGGCAAGTCTAGATTTCCACAGCTTCCACAAAGAAAGTCTCAGGGCTCCTTTTTACTATATTTTTTCGCTGTGAGCCTTTTTTCTGTATAATATGTTCACTTCAGAGACCAGTTGTTAGTCAGGCTCGTAAGTTAGTTGATGCTCGTCATCGTTACATAGATGCTCATTATGTCAATCACTGGATGGTCAGATCCATAATCGATAATGTAGCGAAATAGCTTCAATATCAATTGGTGAGTGTAAAATTAAATAAGACAGAAACAAACCTTGTTAGCTCGAATGTTCTCACGAACATATAATATACATATCTCTAACATATAATATACATATCTGGGTGCCAACATAATATTTGTCAGTGATATCCCAGCTTTGTGGCCTCATCTTGTAAATAATCCGCCCTGATTCAGACAAACCGATGGTTGGCATTATAAGCAACGTTCCATAACGGCGGGATAACAAGACGTGCAACCAGTCACGTGACGGAGCCTGGCCAGCCGAACCCACCTTTGGACCCTCGGACAACAATCATAATTAATTCTGTCTATCCGTTATTAGCCAGTGCTACGTGAAGATCCGGGTTAGAATTGGCCTTCAGTAACCCATGCTTGTCCTAAGAGGCGGGTGGTCAGGCTCGCTGACTTGGTTGACACATGTCATCGTACCCGAATTGGGTAGATCGATGCTCATGCTGTTGATCACTGGATTGTCTGGTCCAGACTCGATTATTTACAGGCCGACATCATATAGCTGGAATATTGCTGAGTGCGACGTTAAACAATAACTAAGAGAACGAAAACAAGTACATATCTGAGACTTCAAGGTACTGTCTATGACAGGTAAACCAAGGCGCAGATGCTATCGCGACTGGGTTTAAACACATCATTTATAAATGTATTTTTTTAATAAGAGACCTCAAGCTCTACACAACTGTATTTCGGAACTGTATGTTTGTCTCTAAATAGCCCCTACAATATTCTTGCTCTTTCACGTCAAAGCTGTACGGAGAAAGTGTGTGTAGTTTCAGTACGCGAAAAGGCACGTGGGTTACCGCGGAGACCGACTGTAAATATTGTGGGGTCGTGCTGGGAACTGTTGCCTGGAAGTGTAACAGTGTAATTCTAGGCGATGCCCAACACGATACGATCTGAGAGAGGTGGAGAATTCTCAAAGAGAGCAAAGCTTCCATGTCGAGAACACATCTGGCGCTTTCGATTGGAACAACTGATACGACGTCGAACTCACCACAAAGTATATATTTACTTTCAAGGCCACGGATATTTCGATATGAGAATGTCCAATCAAAACTGACATTTATGTCTATTTTGATTCATATTGCAGATGCTATATCATTTGGATATGTATGTACAACCCAAAACGGATTACGAATATTTTGGGGGATGCTCTGTTATCACTACCAAAATACCATCATGGTCCCTTACTTATTTTCTTCAGTATATAAATACAATAAATATCACGGGAATAACTGCACGAACTTGATGATGAATATATGTATATCTATATATACCTGTTGCTAGGCAACAAGGAATGATCTCTCGAGCGTAAGTAAATGTTTAAAGATTAAAGTTTTTTTCAGCACTTCTCCGAGAATACATTTTACTCCCCCCTCTGTGGCATATATAGTTCAATAACATTTTGGTCTCTTGCCTTTGGGTACATTGTAGAGAGTAAAGGTTTGTTTATGGTTCGCAGTAAAATATACACAATAAACAAACAATCATTAAACATGCTGTTTTCAAGGTCACCAAAAGGTCAGCTTCCATGACATCTGCCTGAATTATCTGATCAATTCTAAGATGATTTCATCATTGTTGATATTACAACGAATCAAGACCCGTGAAAATCTGGGTTAGAATCGGTCTTCAGTAACCCATGCTTGTTGTAAGAGGAGACTAACGGGATCGGCTGGTCAGACTCATTGACTTGGTTGACACATCGTAAACGCACTCACTCACTCACTCACTCCAACGAATCAAAAACATAATCACCAAAAAACAGTATTGGTATTTTTGCTTCGTGCTCGACGGATACATTGACTTCATCAGTCAGCCTGACCTGGTTCAGACAATCTCATTGAAATCAGAGCATAGCGGTTCATGTTTACGTAGCGAGCAATACTACGCTCGTATTATAATGACACTGGGTGTCCCTGTAGTCGTGGTCATGTAGCAGATAAACTGGTTTCTCTGATTTTCTGCGCAGCAAGCTTAGCGTTTTCGTAAAGCAGCGATTACCAACATGTATTTTAGTACTTATATTTATGTAAAAATATGCCAGTTCTACAAATATGTATAAAATTCCCCACATGGGTGGAATATTGCTAAAAGCGGCGTGAAACTAAACTCACTCATCCACTCTTGGTATGCTGGAATATTTGCAAGTACAGGTCCCACTTTCGCTGAGATAGTGCTGGAGTATTGCCAAAAGCGGCGTGAAACCATATTCAGTCAGCCTTAAATCCTGGAGATTCCAGCCTTGAAAGGGTCCCTCGCAACCTACATACCAGAACAGAAAACGTTTATTACGCTCAGGCCGGGATACTCGGCATAAGATGTACAATGAGTGAGTGAGTTCAGTTTTACACCGCACTCGGCAATATTCCAGCTATATGGCGGCGGCCTGTAAATAATCGAGTCTAGACCAGACAATCCAGTGATCAACAGCATGAGCATCGATCTGCGCAATTGGGAACCGATGACAATAAGATGTACAAATACTAGTACACAGTTAAAGAGTACATAAGATGGCAGGATGGATACGTACAGAATATACATATTTTGTTTTAAAACTCTTATTCTTTATACACTTAAACAATTCATTAAATTTTAACACATTGGTTTTTTTTAACATAATGGTTTGGGATGTATGTTTTCCGTTGTTTGAAGAAACGGCAGAGAAAAATGTAATGGAATTTCATCGTCAACATCACACGTGTCGCAGCGGTTACACATCCTTTCTTCTGGTGGAATTTTGTGCCACCTACTTCTATAGGTAAACGATGGCAGGAATTTCTAAGAAAGGAACTTAAGAGCCAAGGTGAAAGGAATATAGATGTCAAATATACGGACAAGTTCAGATTTGAATACTCGTTAAGTGGTACTTTAAGATGAATTCGAAATCTCTGCACGCCATGTTCGAGTTGCTATATTATGTAACCTAAGGGAGATAATAGATTTAATATCATTGGGAAAGACATGGGCGCATATAGGCCTTTTAAGGCCCAAGGCCGCACTAAAACCATACCTACCTACCTACCTTGGGAAAGACAGACTGTTGACTTAGCCAGTAAAAGCTAAAGCCACTTTGATTAAAAACGGCTTCAAAATATATTATCCATTTTGATACGCGTACGCTGGCCGTATGAGACAACCTAGAGAATCGGATGGTCATATGGATAGTTGTCCATTACATCTATCATTTGATTGTCTCGTTATGACTCGTAGTTACAAGCCGTTATCACATACCTGTATATATACCAAAGACATAGACATCGCTTGATTATTGAGTTTATTAGACGTCTCAGTATGTTGAATGCTTCCTGAACTATCTTTTGCAAGAATGCTTTGAGAAAAGCTAAAAATAGCTGTGCGAGTGAAATTAAGTGAGATGTTACTGATACGATAGAAGTGATGTCACTTTACAAATGAAGCCATGGTAACGAATAGACCAGGGTAGTCATAGTAACAAGATATAATTCCCTGGACAACCGAAGATGGGGATCGGCTACCTTACATCTGCGAGGACATGGTTTCTTTACAGTCGCAACTGAAAATAGTCAGCAGCACAGGCTTCAGCAATCACATGAACTCTTTACATATTTCTGCGGCTATTTGCGGTGGAAGTCCCGAGTGAACATAGATTCCGCGTGTATACACTTCAGAGGTTCCTTGTAGATTGAAGGATGGGAACACTTGTTGGTGGATTAGGTGATCAAGGTGATTTCAGACGAGACCAGCCTACTCTCAGGCAAAAGGAAGTATTCAGCGTTATGAAGCTAAAATTGAATCAAGGAATGGTTATTTGACAGTGATTAATTTGATACAAGTGTGGTAGTTGTTATTTTGGAATTGTTTTTGTTTTTGGTCTGTAATATTTGTGGTTAAGTTTGGCCAAGTCCAACTTTCAAGTGTATAGCTTCTTTAGCTCAGGAGCTTATGTTTCATCTACATGTATATAGATGCTCATTTTCTTTGTATGCTGAGTGGCGGTTGGGTGACCCAGTGATTAAAGCGTTCGCTTGTCATGCCCAAAACCCTGGTTCGATTCCCCACATGGAGACAATGTGTGAAGCCCATGTCTGGTGTCCCTGTCGTGATAATGCTGGAATATTGCTAAAAGCGGCGTAAAACTAACTTTCTCACTCACTCTTTGTATGCTGAAATATTTGCATTTTCGAGTTGGAAACATTACTGTAGATACGTTTGAACTTTATTTGAGGATCCTCCTACAAATAAGTAACTAAAAGAGTGATCTCTTACATTAATTGTGACAAGTACATTGACACAACCTCCCCAGTAGATACTCGGTTCATGGACATGGACTACAACAGCTTACTTTGTTCAACCTTTATCATCTCTGTATATTTGGCTTCAGTGCCTGGGGTTGTTTGTAGCTCCGCATCTTGACTCATCCTGTTGTCCGTGTTTGTTTGTTATGTACAGCAAATGTTCAAGCTATGTGACAGCGGCGAGTAAATAATAGTGTCTGGACCGCACAATCCAGTGATCCATATTGCTATCAACGACCGCCGCCGTCGGGTACGCTGACATGCTGTGAACTCATTATGAAAAAGAGGCGGTGGGGTAGCCCAGTGGTTAAAGTGTTCGCTCGTCACGACGCAGTCCCGGGTTCGATTCCCCACATGGGTACAATGTGTGAAGTCCATTTCTGGTGTCCCCTGCTGTGATATTGCTGGATTATTGTTAAAAGCGGCATAACACCATATAGATTCACTCTCCCTAACTCACTCATTAGGCCACAAGTTTGTTTAGGTTGTAGGTTGATATTCTAACCCGAAATCCCAAAGGGAGAAGCTGAACTTCGTATTGAAGTCTGTGGAAGAAACAAATCTGCCATGTTTGCAATAGCTAAGGAAATATTTTCACACGGTATAAGCGCAAAGTGAAACTTTCAGATATTCACCTTCATGCCCGCCATGAAAACAAAAGTGAAACAAAAGAAAAGTAAACACTTAATAAATTAATTATAACATGTTTACACGACCTTATGAATAAAAATTCTGTGGCAAAAGACTAAAGAAATTTGGAACACTGATATGGGCGTTTAAGTCGGAAGCTCACGTTGAGCGCTGATGCGGGAGATCTCAAGCGTCTTCTCGCGTTATCTGACGTCATAGGTTGAGAGGTCACGTGGTAAACAGCTTGAGATTTACTTGTCTCCGGTAACAAGATCGGTAGACGTCAACAGTGGAATGGATCAACATACTGCAGAAACATCCCTGAAGAATTCAAAGAGATGCGTTCTGTTTGCAGCACATTGAGAGACGCAGGACGTGGAGGTGCATCATCAGGTAGTGATAGTAATTGTGGTTTAAGTAAATCACTTTGGTCGTGATATTCAAGTTCATGTGACTCAGGTCGGAATAAAATGGATGTATTGACATCTTCCACTGCATCTGCAACCTCATCTACAACCACAACGTCACCTTGTACTTGTACTTGTGCTTTACCTCTCCCACTACTGTGCTTTACCACCATTACTTCTGTTACTACCATCACCACCACCTCTCAGAGGGTACACTACTACTGCTGGTACTACCTGCTTACCATTCGTACTACCACCACTTCACTGCTGCTACTACTACTACTACTACTTTTTACCACCACCACTCACTGCATACTACCACCACTGCTGCTGCTGCTACTACTACCACCATTACTACTGCTGCTCTACTACCACCACTACTAATAAGTATTACTACTACTACTACTACTGCCACCATTGCTACCACCGCCACCACTAGTACTACTGCTGCTTCTACTACTGCTACACTCACTACTCACTGCCACTGCTAATAAGTATTACGACTACTACTCACTACCTCTCACTACTACTACTACTACTATTGCTACTACTACTACTACTACTACTACTGCCACCACTACTACTTACTGATCTGTGATATTCTAGTTAATTTACTGCCTAGCGATGACTGGCGTCTTCATTCATCACATATGGATGAAATAATGCCCTTGCGTAACATTTTAACTTCACTACTACTATTTATCTACTCCTACCACCACTACAACTATGAACTATAATGCTCCTCATGTGACGTAACATTTTAACTCACTCACTACTACTATTTATCTACTCCTACCACCACTACAACTAATACCGCCACTATAACTACTCCTCATACCACTACCACTACTACCATTACTACTACTACTACTACTAACTACTTCAACAAACCCTTCACTCGCCATATAAATAGCCTTTAAATGGGATGTGGCCGGTATATTAAAGCATTTTCACTTTATCGTTTATGGCCTGTTTTATGAACGTCGCTTTATGATGTAGAAGTTCTCGGCTTCAAGCAGCGGTGTGTGAAGTTCGTAACTCGGCAGTGTCGGTTCCACACAGCTGCACGTTTTCCCCATCTCTTATCGCCCAGGAATGCTTCACACTGACCTGTCAATCACGCACTCCACAACAGACTGACAGAGTTGTCTCCCCTACACGATACACATTAGTGGATTGGAAGGCGCTTCAAAACCTTGCTGTGATAAAGGCATTTTCATAATAAAAGAACACGTTCTAGGAGGGGCATGTAGCGATGTTTTATGTTTAATGAACGCCTAGTGTAAATGAAGGATACGTGCATTCTAGAGCCCAATGATTCGGTGAATATACTGTGAGTGAGTGAGAATGGTTTTACGCCGCTTTTAACAATATTCCAGCAATATCTCGGCGGGGGACACCAGTAATGGGCTTCACACATTGCACCATGTGGGGAATCGAACTCGGGTCTTCGGCGTGACGCGCGAACGCTTTAGCCACTAGGTTACCAACAGCCCTCCACACTATGAATGGATCAGATATCGACATACTGACTCTGAAATTTAGACTTCCCTATACAGTCCAATTTTGAACGACCATTCTTATGCTCTGACTGACTGACTGAGTTTGGTTTTACGCCGCTTTCAGCAATATTCCAGCAACATCACGGCGGGGGACACCAGAAATGGGCTTCACACATCGTACCCATGTGGGGATTCGAACCCGGGTCTTCGGCGTGACGAGCCAACGCTTTAACCACTAGGCTACCCCACCGCCCCCTTCTTATGCTCAATCAGGTTGGCGTGAAGTTTTCATGAAGAACAACGAACATCTATTGTGTATGTTTGACTGGCATTATAGAGTAAGAACTCCAGGGCTCCAGATAAACATGCGTATCTGCGTAAATTACGCATGGATAATTCAGATATACGCATACAAAGTCAAATCAATGAGTGAAAGATACGCACAACTTTCTAAGAATACGAGTCAGATTTTGTTTACATGCGTGAACCAAACCTGTCAAATATTGTTTCAGTCCTACACATTCGATCTTAAGATCTCGAATAGTATTGATTGTCTGTATTGAAGCGAAGATTGGCGGTTTTTGCGAATGGTCTCCCTGATTATTTCTAATCCACGTTAGGGGCACGATTTATTGAAAAGCTAGCTCGTAAACAACGTTACTGTCACAACGTTTCCGGTCGATATCAGTAATAATACAGCTTTAGGGCTACTGTAGATTACGTGGTGGCCATTAACTAGCGTATGGAAACATTTAATGCGCAAAAGCTAAACGCGCACTGTCATATATTTCCTGTCGTCTGCAGTAAGAATGACTAACCAAAAGAAATTCGTCGAGTTTGTTTAAAAGGAAAACTGTTTCAACTAGCAAGGAAAAGTAATAAAACCATGCAACCTGTGAAATACTCCTCCTATTTCCATTTGGTATTTTAATCCTCAATTTTAATAGTCAAAATAATTATCTGGAGCTCTGAGTAGGAAAACACAACTTTATAGACCATAACTTCCGGTACATTGCGTGTCGATGTAGATTTATATACCGTTATCACGCTGGAGTGACTAACGCTATGTAGTTAGTGGTTTATATACATGATGCTTGGAGATAAGCAGAAGATAACAGGCAGTTGATACCAAGTAGCATATAAATAGCTGGACCCATGAAGATCCGGGTTAGAATAGGTCTTCAGCAACCCATGCCTGTCGTAAAAGGCGACTAACAGGATTGAGCGTTCAGACTTGCTGACTTGGTTGACATATGTCATCGTATCCTAATAGAGGAGATCGATGATCATGATGCCAATCACTGGATTGTCTGGTGCAAACTCAATTATTTACATATAGTGGAATATTACTGAGAACGACCGGCACAACAAACAGATGAAACCGAAAGTGGAGGAGAACAACAACAATACAGAGATGATTAAACGGTTGAACAAAACTGACTGTTGTAGTTTCACTTCCTAGAATCGAGGAAGATCAGTGTACGTGTCATCACAATCGCAAGTAATCTGACACATCACTTGTATAAGGACGTATTTGTTGGGAGGATCCTCTTTGCTAGCCTAGTAGCATACGGGTGAGGCTGGTGAAGACATACTGCAGGTGATTAAGTATTTGGTCAAGATCAAGATTACACTCGTCAGAGGGGTACACAGAGTACGTGATGAGGGCCTAGATTTTCGAAGCTCTCTTAGCGCTAAGATTGTCGTAAGTGCCATACATTAACATTAACTTACGACTATCTTAGCTCTAAGAAAGCTTCGAAAATCTAGGCCCTGAACTACAAGTTGTCCGACTTCCATTTATATGGATACCTGCGGTGGCTGAGTGGGTTAGATGGCTGACGATCACGTGCCTCAATCTGCCAGTGTGAGTCCGGATCTGCACTTTACTGAGAAAGTGCAGCCCTAAGTAGAATATACATTGTATGTTACGAAAGATCCAGGGTCCCCTATCGACAACTCTATACTTTACCATAAGCGTGAATGGCACAGTGCCACGGACGTTTAGTGGATAGGGTTCCAAGATACAGGACTTCTTGGCTTGTGTGGCTAGTATAGAGATGAAACTAGACCAAATGTGAAAACAAAAGCCCCAAAGAAGTCAACAATTGTTTTTTTGATGATATTTCTTACGATAATTGAGAGGGTTTTATTGATTCTATTTTTCAAGATTACTATGAAATTCTGGTCCCTCTTATTTATGGCTGTCATAAGTATAAAACAACATGATCATGTTATTGTTATTGGCGACAACACATTAAACACAACTTGACGCGTATCTTTACGACATCTTGACTCGGGCTTTACGACATGCCGTATTCCGTGCACCATTCAGGCCCGCCATGTTTCACATAGTTTAGTTCTTGAACGTTGTAAACATTTGGCTATTGCGTCATAAAACCTCAACGCGACGTCGCCACTCTTGTAGAACGAGGATACACCTGCCTCAGGTTCCCTTTTATTACAGATTGTCGTTATGAACTGAGATTTGATTTCTGACCAACGTTCTGATTTACGACATGTCGAGTACCAGAAATTGTACTTCACATTTTACGACATCACCTGAAAACTTAATGGCGCTGTTACTTCTTACCCCCGTGAACGTCACCTAGATTCGCGATCTTCAACACTTACCAAAATAGCTACATTCTGTTATCCCTTTTCCTTCAACAGTACCTTCAGTAAACAAAAAGAACTTCTGTACATCTTATGTACAAACTTGTCTAGGAAGGCTTGACGACATTTTGGGTTGTGAACAACTGACGGAACAGCGTCAACAACGGCCTCATTGTGAGTCATTAAAGTTATCGTTATTTTTATGTTGTCACCATCTGTCCAATACCATATATTGTCGATAGCGACTCGGATCACACAGGCTGGCTGGACTTCAAGAATTACGGTATACGGGCGTGTACGATCAACGTTCGTGGCGGTCTCGTAGTTCCATCACGGAAAATGAGCACGAAATGCTGCACTTGTGAAATAAAACTACGTAAGTACGATCTTCACCTTCATTCTTAAAGTAAACTAGTCTCAACCGCTTTGAATCTAGTCATTCAAAAATACATTTATGAATTTTATCAATGACATCCTTGAATCTCCCAGTTTTACTAATATGCAAATTTCAGAGGTCAATTTGACATAAGAAATGAAAAAGCATTTGTGACTATTATGCCTACTGCACAGACTGGTAGCATCATAATGTGACAAGTTTCAACACCTTATAGGTCACACATACCGTCAATCACTGGATTGTCTGGTCTGGGTGCTGCGTTGATCATGATAACAAACACTCGGAAAAACGCACAATTCAACATATTTCGTGTTCAAGGTACAACACTGAAAACGTTTAAAACTCGTTTGGTGAAGGTAGGACACCTACGTGTATATGCCACTCCCTATAAATGTCGTCATGAGCTGAGTGTCATGTAATTCCAATGAGTGAGTGAGTGAAAAGCATTATTCCAGCAGCATCACCGCGGGGGGACACCGGAACTGGGCTTCACACATCGTACCATTGTGAGGAGTCCAACATTTGGAATCGGTCTTTATCGTGACGAGCGAACGCTGTAACCACTAGTCTACCTGCCCGCCCCTATAGATTTTGGGGGCCAGGCTCGAAATGATTCTGGTGGTGCAGACAAACCAAGGATCATAGTCAGTACAAATATGAGATTCGAACCCATGACCGTATAGGAAAACTCCTTGACAACTTGTCCATACTGATGTCCGTTGTCCCTTAGATACTGGTGATTTACAATTGGTCATTTTACTAATGTGACATTGTTATCAACTGGTTTTGGCATTGTCACCACAGGGAATCCAAATAAATTATTAAGTTTGCTATTAACCGATTCTTATCTTAATCTCTGGTTTGATCTTAATCTAGTCCTGATTTTGTATGTGGTTGTGGTCATATCTAGCCAGTGCTGGAGGTGGTCTTGGCGTTTAACAGCAAACAATAGCATTTGTTGAGATTAACACGAACGCTACGTTCGCCTCATTGTTTGAATCAGTCATATATCTGTATGCAGGTTAGAGACAGTCTACAAAGAGGAATCTCAGTCTGCCATTACCATCGGTGCTACGGATCCCGTGATTTCACCATGATCAGATTCCGTCTTCAGCCTCCAAGTGGCCCCATGGCTATGAACATTACCGAGCTGACGTATAAGGACTTTCCTGAATACCAGGCTGGTGTCTTCATGTGGAAGGCGATATCTCCGCTCCTCATTCTCATTGGCACCATCGGAAGCTTGCTGTCTGTCATTGTTTTATGCCGCAAACGGATGCGATCGTCGACGACGATGTTTTACTTGGCCGTGTTGGCAGTCACTGACGTCTTCGTGTTGTATACTGGGTTACTGCGTTACTGGATAAATTACACATTTGACGAAGATCTTCGCCTATATTCGGAATTTTCTTGTAAGTTCCATATTTTTCTTGTGTATGTGTCTCTAGATTTCGGAGCTTGGATACTGGTTGCACTTACCGTTGATAGGTGTCTGTTCGTATGCGCACCTTTCAAAGCCCGGAAGTACTGTACTCTGCGGAGGGCGAGAATAACCGCCGCCGCCATGTTGGCTTTCTTGATGGTAATAAACATTCACTTTGCCTGGTCGTATGGCCTCAGTCCTCGTACGATATTCGGGGATGGGGTAGATTGTGATGCCGCTAACGATGATATGAAACAATTTGTAACTGTCATCTGGCCATGGATTGACTTGTTCATCGTATGTTTTGTCCCGTTTTCGATCATGATCACCTGCAATGGGATAATCATAAGGAAACTCGCAATCTCTGCCGACAAGATCCGTCGCCACACCGTTTCCGAGAGTGAGAGGTACCGACATGAACTGAAATCAACCAATCAGAAGGAACGAAACATCCTTACTCCGCCTGGCCAATCAACACGTCCGAAGATCAGCGTAATAAGCACGCAGTCGAACAACAGCAACACAAAAGTCAAGTCAGCCTCTCAGAAAACGTCGCACCTCACCTTGATGTTGCTATCGGTCAACTGTCTGTTCTTGCTGCTGACGTCACCGATTGTTGTGTACATGATCGGGTTCGGAACATGGCGCGAGACGCCCGACGCCCAGACCGAGGCTCAGCTCCATTTGTGGTGGTGTGTGGTTAATCTGTTGCAGTACACGAACAATGCCGCCCACTTCTTTCTCTACTGTCTCACAGGACCGCGATTCAGGAGGGAGTTACTCCTAATGATGGCTCCAAAAAACAAAGTGAACGCTGAACCAAGCGTCACGCTCGATCCATACCATTGAAAGAACTCACGGTCGACATCAAATCACATCATCTAGCCAACACATATCGGTTTTATCAGATTTATTCGAACTGGAGACTCTGTACAAGTGTTGAACTCTGCTTGACGTAACTTTGTGTGTTACATTTTACTACGATTTTAACGAACACAATGGGACCAGAGATTTTAGCTCGTTATACCCGTAGTTCTTTATAACGTTTTTGACTAAAATAAACAGCAAGTCAACATTACCAGACAAACAGTTCCTAATTTCCGTTAGTTCGTTTTAGCGTGTTCGCTTTACATCTTTGATTTGCATTTAGAAGTTGAGGAGATGAAGAATGAGGACAATTTTTAGGGATATACAACTTCTTTATTCTGTATAAGCGACGTTTCGACATATACAACTATGTCGAAACGTCGCTTAAATGCAGAATAAAGGTTGTACAGCCATAACAATTGTCCCCATTCTTCTGTTCGCTTTATTGTTTACAGTATATGACGACAAAAGTAAACATGGTACATTGTATCTTGATAGCACGAATGGAACTGTGAGTTCCAACAACTCTGAATTGAGAGTTACCTCCCTTAGTAATCCCGGAATCCGGTTATCCTGGTTCGACAATGGCCAGAATGTGTTCTGATTGACTGCTACAACTATCGATCAGAGCTTTGTCTGATACAGATTTGATTACTCCAGGCAATTTGTAAAACAACTGTGAATATATAATAGAAGGAATTGGAAGAACCCACCAGGAACCGTTTTAATACAGAACTAGTAGGCAAGATATACTGACCACACAAACTAAGAGACCGAGAACACAACGCAAAGCATCCACATTCAGTATCCATCTGACACTTGTCATTTATCTATTTAGTTCTGCTGTCACTGGGCGCCTGTTCAACACACACCACGCGCCTATTACAATATACTTAAAAGTTGTTTATTGTGAGCTTTGGTAAGGTTTGGTCGACGTAAATAAAATTATCGAATCTCATACCGGTATTCATGCAAACAAGTCTCAGTACTTGTATCTGTGTTTTACGTGAGTCACAGTACTTGTAGCTGTGTTTTACGTGAGTCACAGTACTTGTAGCTGTGTTTTACGTGAGTCACAGTACTTGTATCTGTTTTACGTGAGTCACAGTACTTGCATCTGTGTTTTACGTGAGTCACAGTACTTGTGTTTGTGTTTTACGCGAGTCACAGTACTTGAATCTGTGTCTTACGTGAGTCACAGTACTTGTGTTTGTGTTTTACGCGAGTCACAGTACTTGTATCTGTGTTTTACGTGAGTCACAGTACTTGTATCTGTGTTTTACGTGAGTCACAGTACGAGTCACAGTACTTGTATCTGTGTTTTACGTGAGTCACATTACTTGTATCTGTGTTTTACGTGAGTCACAGTACTTGTATCTGTGTTTTACGTGAGTCACAGTACTTGTATTTGTGTTTTACGCGAGTCACAGTACTTGTATCTGTGTTTTACGTGAGTCACAGTACTTGTGTTTGTGTTTTACGCGAGTCACAGTACTTGTATCTGTGTTTTACGTGAGTCACAGTACTTGTATCTGTGTTTTACGTGAGTCACAGTACTTATCGTACTGTTGTTATGGATGCCCGTTAGAGTACTATATCATACCGGTATTCATGCCGCATGTCACCTGCTATATCGTATCGGCATAAATATCAGATAGCTATTGCCATGTATGTTGATCAATAATTACAAACCCATTATGAGCCCTTTCTAAGAACTGTTATTTTTGTCCCATTGAAATCATCAAAATTGTATGTGATTTTGTTAAAGCATTTTGCAAAGGTTACTGTACAAGCATCATGAACACTATAATATATTTTTAATATCACTGTGTCGCCAGTCGCATGTACACTGCGATGGCCGAAGAAAACAGTTTTTAGCGTGGAAACAAAATGTATTCCGTCAATGTTATCGGACAAACCACAAATATTTTACTGGGAGTGATTCGGACAGAGCTGAAGACCCAATTATAATTTTCATATTGAGGGATTTATATATTTTTATGATTAGGCGTGTCCTGTCGACTTATGACAAACCACATATCTGTCCTCTTCTCTGAGTTGAAGACACAATTACATACTCATAGAAACGAATAAGGGAACACATGAAGTGTTTATTTCCAGAATTTCACTCACAGTGCAATGCATACCTTCTGAAGAAACCTGGAAAGGACTAAAGGAACAGTTGTACTTTCATGTGTTGCCATGTTTGTTTCCATGAGTATATAACTGTGGAGTGGGGGGTTGTTTGTATTTCTATGACCAGGCGAGTCCCCGGGTGACCACTCTAGCGAACACTCAACGGATACTGCATGTAGAAAACACTCATTCAACGGATCCTGTATATAGCGAACAGTCATTCAGCGGATCCTGTATATAGCGAACACTCATTCAGCGGATCCTGTATATAGCGAACACTCATTCAACGGTTCTTGTATATAGCGAACACTCATTCAGCGGATCCTGTATATAGCGAACACTCAGTCAACGGATCTTGTATATAGCGAACACTCATTCAGCGGATCCTGTATATAGCGAACACTCAGTCAACGGTTCTTGTATATAGCGAACACTCATTCAGCGGATCCTGTATATAGCGAACCCTCAGTCAGCGGATCCTGTATATAGGGAACATTCATTCAACGGATCCTGTACAAAGCGAACACTCAGTCAGCGGATCCTGTATATAGCGCACACTCATTCAACGAATCCTTTCAGACAAAAACATTCACTAGTTTTAACCACTGGCCTAAAACTAGGGCTGGGGCGGGTAGGAAAAGATGGAATCGAGTACCCGCACGTACTTACCCGAATCGAGTACCCGGAAATGTTAGGAATACATAACTTCTGTCAGCTTTCTGAATATTCAATCACGATTTGACAGAGATTATATAGAAAACCTGAAAGAATGGCAATGAGTCATTGAAACTGATCTTAGGCTATCTGACTTAAGTGTGTTTATAACCAATATAAAGATAAAACACCATTACTTACATTGCTACTTAAAACACAGAACTTTTAAAACACTTTTCATTCCCGCTTTACTGTGACTTGACTACTCACTGCTTATGCGCAGATAAATTACCGTCGCTTATAATAACCTCCATTAACCGGACAATACCAAAAATATGTGTTACGTTAAAAATGAAAAAGACCAGTTATTCATTCATCAAGTAGACAGCTAGATTGATATAGTTACTGACTGGAGAATTCTATACGAGATATACAGACTGGCAAACTTTAATGCAAGTGAGTTGGCAACATAGAACATGCTGGGCTCGTATCTATGAAGACTGGTCATTTTGCTCTGTTGCGCAACTCAGTTGCATGAAGGTTTGCCTATCATACATTACAGTGTACGGACTAATACAGAGCCGTGAATAACTCATTGGCCGTATATGAAATATTTAAGGTGATTTAATTTTTATCCTTCCAGAAGATAAATGTCGCACTGAAATGCTTTTGTTTGAATGTAGGGATAAAGAAATGTATCTACATGCTATATTATCACGTTTAAATTAACAAAAACAATTATTATTAGATCAATATTCTAAATTTGCATCCCAACACACACAATCATTTAATTGCAGTCTCTTTAATAGTCAGTGTATTCAGGTTTGACACAAATGTAAAAGCTGTGTTTCCTGAAATTGAAATAAAATAGAAACTAAAGACAAAATTCAATGTAATCTTAAACGCTTTTAATGAACTGACTTGATAAGCAATGAACACAGTTACACAATGTAATGAACATGTTAGTGTTTTACGTTGTGGTTTAGTGCAAGATGTTTGTCTTGTACTGCTTCCGCAGTAGATTGGCATGGTACCACAGAGTCGGCATTTGGTTTTCTTGCCATTTCCATCAAGCTCAAAATGAGCCCAAACACTCAACTTTGCTTGCGCGTCGTCCATATTGCTCTCAGCTAGAGTTACCTGCCCTTGTCATTACAGAGTTCTCTCCCTTTCCGGATACCCGATACCTTGAAATATGACTCGATTCCAGCTGTACCCGAGTATCCGTCCCAGCCCTACCTAAAACACACCCGGGCGGTGGGGTAGCCTAATGGTTAAAGCGTTCGCTCGTCACGCCGAAGACCCGGGTTCGATTCCCCACAATGTGTGAAGCCCATTTCTGGTGTTCCCCGCCGTGATATTGCTGGAATATTGCTAAAAAACGGCGTAAAACTAAACTCACTCACTACAACACACCGTATTCTATAACAGACGAACAGTTAAACTGACGTAGTGAGCGGACTTGTATAAGTTATACTTAAACTGCTGTCGAAACTGTACGTCATGGTGTTGATACCAGTCACATATTTTACAAGATACGCCCTTAATAAGCAATGCTAAAGAAACACACGTTTAATCGAACAAGATACCGTCAGCATGAACTGTGGAGGAGGGTGGAGAATCTACCCGTGAAGGTGATGATTCCATGTCATTAATTATGTTTGTGATAATTGTCTCTACTCATGCATCAAATCTACCCGTGAAGGTCCGGGTTAGAATATTGATCTTCAGTAACCCATACTTGTCGTAAGAGGCGACTAACGGGATCGGGTGGTCAGGCTCACTGACTTGGTTGCCACATGTCATCGGTTCCCACTTGCGCAGATCGATGCTGATGCTGTTGATCACTGGATTGTCTGGTCCAGACTCGATTATTTACAGACCGTCGCCATATAGCTGGAATATTGCTGAGTGCGGCGTAAAACTAAACTCATTCACTCAATCATACATCAAATCAAAACACGCGCTGCTATTATTATTTTTTTCACATAATTTTTATTTGAAAATGTGTAAAAAATATATTAACTGTAAATATTTAGTCAACCCATGACGGAAATTCTCCGAGGCCTGATACATCATGGGATAAACGTCACACATAATTGTTGAAAGACAAACATTTAATGAACATTGAAATAATTATTGCACGGTCTCCATGGATTCCTGTCGAAAGAACGGTCAGATGCTGCTGCAGTTGTTGATGTGACTGCTATGGATGTGCTGTTGTTGTTGACGTTTTGTTGCTGCGGTTGTGGTGTTGCTTAAGGCGCCTATTGTCTGAGTAATTGGTCTGAAACACAATTATTCAAATGTGAAATATAAAAACGGCAACTGCCAGTTTAATGAATCATGCATTTCTTTATTGAAGGGATCTTACTATATTTTTGTGCTTTAACGCTGAATACAGCAATTGTATAATTAATGACAATATCTAAGTAATGGAATCTTGACCAGACAACCCGGTGAATGACTTCGGAGTATGACGTCACTCTACCACCCAAGTCATCCAGCCTGACCAGCGGGTCCATTAGGTCGCCTCTATCAACATGGGTTTCTGGGAACCAGTTCTAACCCTTACTAGCCGCTGCCACCAGAATAAATCATATGCTGACCTTCATCATATATTTGACCTTGACCTAGTTGTATGCCGCCATGAGGATGATAGTCAAAATGAACATGGTGACTGGGAAGCCGCTAGAGAATAAATCATATGCTGACCTCCATCATATATTTGACCTTGACCTAGTTGTATGCCGCCATGAGGATGATAGTCAAAATGAACATGGTGACTGGGAAGCCGATGAGGAATGCCGAACTTCAGTTTGTCCGTTGGCGTCAGGACTGCCTCGTCGTCGGCGTAGTACTGCTTCTCGGGTGTCTCCATCGTTGTTCTCGTAGTCTGTAACAACAATTCAACCTCGGTTTGTTCATAAGATACTACACTCACCCAAACACCACACCGCACAGTCACGCTGATGGGCTCGTTGTCTCAGGTACTACAGATACCCAAACACCACACCACATACGTTTCTGATGGGGTCCGTTGTCAGTACAGGTTACTGCCCCAGTAATGTACCCTAAACAATATCAAAATACAGAAACGTACCCGGCACCTTACTCGGACGATGAGTCCATATTTCGCAACCCAAAACTGAAACTGTATGTAGTTGTTCCTGTTCAACTGATTGCAAATGGCATTGTGCTCCGCGAAATATTCGTTACCGTGTATGGTCGTTTCTTATAGAACGCAATCAAATGCATCTAATTCAACTGTATGACAGTTCCAATCAAGAAAACAACACACTGGGGAATGGAATCGTCCAAGGGTACGTTTCTGTATTCCGATTTTGGCTAGGGTACTTTTCTGTATACAGAAACGTACCTGGGGTACAGATCTGTAGTACCCGTGCCGACAACGACCCCTTCTGCCACACTCACTGGGCATATGTGACTAACAATTCCAGATCCTCAACACTCTTTAGGGATGTCATGCGACTAAATAGAAAAATAACCCCCAAAATGGACTGAGGTACTTTGATTCAAATACTCCCGAGTATTTAAATTGATTTAAGCAGTTTGTGTTGTTTTTTTCAAAAGTCGAGAGAGATATGTATGGTCATTTTGTACATCGCTCATTTGTATGAGCTGAATTTGTTAATAGACCCCGTGCATGTACATTTGTTTACGGGATTGTATATTACTTGACTATCTATTTGTTTTCCAAATTTATTTGTTCAGTGTCGATTTGACATCTGCTGTATGTTTGCATGTTTTGTAAACTGTCTATATCAATACCTTTTGCAGTGAGTCTTCATGGCATACATTTTATACTATGGCTTCACGTCATCATGAACCGGTAAGTCAATTTTGTGATATTTCATGGACAGTACTTGAGTACTGCTTTGCTTTGTATCGAAAGACAGTTAAAGCCATACGTGCATTCTGACTGGTTTGTCTTGTTTTCGCACATAACTTTCATGGGTAGCGGGACGAGTATTCTGGCAGGTTACGGAAAGGGGGCGAGAGGTGGCGAATGCCCTGGGATCTGGGGCGTTATTCCCCTTTATCTGAAGACCTAACAATCTCCCTAGCCCGCTACTTCTGGCTACTGAAAGGTAACCCATCCTCTACGCTGCTCCCTATGTACAAATCTGATACTGTCGCGACACAGCTCTGCAGATATTTAACACCTTGCAACAATAAATTTCTTTATCGAGTTGGAAACTGGACCGGTCAAGATTTGCTATCCTCCATTGCGCTCAGCCAAATATCTTTAAATAAGGTGATTCCATAAATACATAATAACTTGCTTGAACTGAATTACTAGTTCTCTGACTTTGAAGGCAGATGTCTGTAGTTGTGAATCTTTTGTCGTTAAATCACGGCGCATGCACTTTGCTGTAGCACAAAAAAGCGACCAGGGCCCCGTTTCACAAAACGATCGTAGCGCTACGACTGTCGTAAGTCCATGTTAAAGTATGGGAATTACGATCACCTTAGTGCTACGACTGTCGTAAGTCTATGTTAAAGTATGGGAGTTACGATCACCTTAGTGCTACGACTGTCGTAAGTCTATGTTAAAGTATGGGAGTTACGATCACCTTAGTGCTACGACTGTCGTAAGTCTATGTTAAAGTATGGGAGTTACGATCACCTTAGTGCTACGACTGTCGTAAGTCTATGTTAAAGTATGGGAGTTACCATCATCTTAGTGCTACGACAGTCGTAAGTCTATGTTAAAGTATGGGAGTTACCATCATCTTAGTGCTACGACTGTCGTAAGTCTATGTTAAAGTATGGGAGTTACGATCACCTTAGTGCTACGACTGTCGTAAGTCTATGTTAAAGTATGGGAGTTACCATCATCTAAGTGCTACGACAGTCGTAAGTCTATGTTAAAGTATGGGTGTTACGATCACCTTAGTGCTACGACTGTCGTAAGTCTATGTTAGAGTATGGGAGTTACGATCATCTTAGTGCTACGACTGTCGTAAGTCTATGTTAAATGTCGTAAGTCTATGTTAAAGTATGGGAGTTACGATCACCTTAGTGCTACGACAGTCGTAAGTCTATGTTAAAGTATGGGAGTTACGATCACCTTAGTGCTACGACAGTCGTAAGTCTATGTTAAAGTATGGGTGTTACGATCACCTTAGTGCTACGACTGTCGTAAATCTATGTTAAAGTATGGGAGTTACGATCATCTTAGTGCTACGACTGTCGTAAGTCTATGTTAAAGTATGGGTGTTACGATCACCTTAGCGCTACGATCGCTTTGTGAAACGGGGCCCAGATGTGCACCGGGATGTATTAGGAAGCCCTGATTAGCAGTCAGTGAGTATCCAAATGGTTTAAAGGGACCATATGGTTACCGCAGGTGGGGTACATCGTGTTTGCACTTCAACTGGTTATTGCGTTGTGTCAGGGTTAAATTATCACGAAAATCATTCTCTTCGCTTTTATCAAGAGATATCAGAAGTATAATATTGATTTTGAGAAGGATAAAACCAACATACCTAGGCAAGGGAAGTAATTGACTATCTAAGTCCACTGAACAGGGAGTTAACTCCCTTGCCTTTGGAAGATGGGACTGCACATAACTGGTAGAGTTTGGTTAAGAATGTAAACAGGTTTCATGTCAATGAGGTTGTACAGTGTGGAAGTAGCAGAAGAAATGCGGCAATAAACTGGTAAGATATTCCACTTGTTTGTCTCGCTGTCGTGTTGTTGGCTAAATGCAGAGAGTTGTCTCCACTTGACTACACTCTTCCACCTGCCAGTACATCCACTTGTGTTGTGACACACACTTGTACGTCACACTGGATGCCGGGTAGCGGTGACATGTTTCAAGACCTGTGTCATAAATCGTCTACCCGAAAGTGGGCGATCTGTACTTCAGGGGGTGCACATTTTGTGCACGCAGGACGCAAATGCTCTGTTGAACATCACGGACACACACGGACACACACGGACACACACGGACACACACACACACACACACACACACACACACACACACGAGAGAGAGAGAGAGAGAGAGAGAGAGAGAGAGAGAGAGAGAGAGAGAGAGAGAGAGAGAGAGAGAGAGAGAGAGAGAGAGAGAGAGAGAGAGAGTGTAGAGAGAGAGATACACCCCTTTCTCCCTGAAAGTTGTGGAAACTGTGCACCCCGCCAGACTTGTCTCAAAAATCTGTATCCACCCCTGTATTCCAGGAATTCAGTTAAACCCAATAGGTTGTAAGGAATTCAGCCAGTACAACATGTATCCCACAAACAACCCGGTTTCAAAAAGTCTTCAGTTGCGACAATGGCGGACCGGATGTTTTCACACTTTCACACGGGGAACGAGTTGGAACCATCGTGACCCCGACTGAACAGAGGATAAGATCATGAAGATAAGATCATGAAGATAAGAAAAAAAGATAAGATCTTCCATAGTATTTAAGTGAAGATGAGGCGGTAGGGTAGCCCGGTGGTCTTCACGCCGAAGACCTGGGTTTGACTCCACACGAGAGTATATTGTATGAAGCCCATTTCTTCCATTCCGAAGGAGTGCGCAACTCCGTCGCCATTGAAGATTACAATCCATTTATTCAGTCGAAAATTACATATGTGAGCGAGTATAACAAAACAACCGTGACATGGTTGGTGACATATTTCCCATACAATCACACAAGTACTTCAACTGCTTGAAGATAACCCTACAAATATTCAGCAACAGGCCCCCGAACACTAAAACAACAGGTTGGGGTACACCTCGGGCCGAGCCTAACAGTATCAACTATCTGCACGGCTAACAAACAACACACCTGTCTACACGGGGCTCGGGGCTTGACCTACTTTGAAGAAACGTCAAGGACGTGTGAGACTTTACTCCACCAAACAAGTTGTAAAAGGGTTCAGATTTTAGAATTAGGAGAACATTACTTGTTAGCAGCTATGCATTCTGGGAAAGGCGCACCAGTAACACGTCTTGTTTACACGAAACCAACAGTGAGAATTCTGAAGGAGTGAACGTGACCTCAACGCAGTAATGAACTCACACTGGCGAATTGCTCCCATAAATCAGTTCTACCAACTACAAGCGTACATATGTATTACTGATGTGCCCTGGTCACTCATGGCCATCAGAATAGCGTAATGCTGGAGTTTACTTACCCTCACGACTGTATTTCCGTGATTTGTGAAGGATATATATATATGGCTGCCAGTGGACGACCAGACGACAATGACCTGAATATCGTCTGCTCACACTGAGCAGACGTACGGGACAGACATGTTCAGTCAACCGTGGTGGGTAGACTGCAGGTTGGGCTACCGCCTCGCTGCACACATCTTACGGGTCGGGTTGAATGAGTTGGGTTTCAGGACGCTTTTATAGCATCTTGGTTGCTAGGGTTGATTGACAATTTCTGAGCGCCACACAGGAAGAATTGCGTAATAGTGAAATCTTGTTTTGCAGGTGTATCCACAGAGGGAGTGGGTAATTTTAGCAGGGGGTCTGAAATGGGACGAACTGGAGGACAGCGACTCCGACCTTGTCCATAAACCCTCGTACATCACAGCATAGAGGGGACGCTGATTGTGTGATGACAACTCAGGTGACAAATGCGGGTGTGGACAAAACCCCATAGAGGCAAACAGTGAGTGAGTGAGTATGTTTTTACGTCGCCTTTAGCTATATAACGGCGGAAATGGGGTTCTCACAATGTACCCATGTGGGAATCGAACCCGGGTCTTCAACGTGACGAGTGGAAGCTTAAACCATTAGGCTATCCCCATCGCCCCAAACAAGGATTTGAATACACCAAGTTTTTGGCATGCTGGAGGGGTGTAACTCCACACAGACTAACCGTTTTTCGCCATTTTTACCGGTAATCCAGCAATATCATCGCAGGGGACACCAGGAATGAGCTTCACACATTGAACTAGGTTACCCCACGTAGTCTCTCTTTTTATATGATTTGATATAGAAACAAATAATTCCTTTTAAATTTAAAAGGAGCACCAGAGACATTATCGATTCAGAGTGTTTAGATACAAACAGTGAGTGTTAAAACTGCAACGACGTAATGACATAGTCAGAATGGACGTTTATATTGGTGCCATGAGGGATTGAATAAGTTAGGGTCGCAGACCGAAAATTAGGCACTGAAATACTAATATTGCTAAATAAAATACATAAAGAGCCCTTATTATAGCAGTAACTTGACAACAGATGTTAGAGCTGTTGAAGAGAGTTGACTGCCTCCCTTGCCGTATACACAGGAACAGGCCCTAAACTCACTTACTTTAATAGTTACCCTGTGCTTGCCAGTTATGAGTTGACAGATGAAAAGTTAGCAGCGAATCCTGACCACTGGTCAAGGTGCTGGTCCAACAACTTTGTAACCCGACCCTGTGGGTCCCTGAACCTGAGGAAATCTAGACGTGCTTCATTTTGAGCTTTAGCGTTGCAGGGAGGGATGGGTGGAGGTAGGATAGGGTTTGGCTGGATGTTTAACGCCGCACTCAGCAATATTCCAGCTATATGACGGGGGTCTGTAAATAAACGAGTCTGGACCAGACAACCCAGTGATCAACAGCATGAGCATCGATCTGCGCAATTGGGAACCGATGACATGTGTCAACCAAGTCAGCGAGCCTGACCACCCGATCCCGTTAGTCGCCTCTTACAACAAGCATCGGTTACTGAAGATCAATATTCTAACCCGGATCTTCGGACTGTTGGGCAGACCATAATTTAACAGAACAAAGTGCGGAGCATTAGACAAGGGAACAATCCCTACAACCCTGCTCTCATCTTCTTACAGGGAGGACTGACTGACTAAGTTTGGTTTTACGCCGACTTTAGCAATATTCCAGCAACATCACGGCGGGGAACACCAGAAATGGGCTTCACACATTGTACCCATGTGGGGATTCGAACCCGGATCATCGGCCTGACGAGCCAACGCTTTAACCACTAGGCTACCCGACCGTCCCCTTACAGGGAGGAACTCATAAACCCATAAGTATAGCTTTAACAGGAACGAACGATGATTAAAACATTTATTTTACGCGTTGAAAAGGACGTTAGAGTTTGCTTTTTTGTCAATATTAATGGCAGTGTCGAATCAATCAAAACATAAAATTGGGACAGGAAAATTCTCCTTGCTACAAATTCACCTCTGATTTGCTTTTAAATACACACGGACTAAGAAGTGACGTAAATATTACTTCACCATATGCCTCCACTTAACGACATGATTAATGTTGAGTTGGTGTCGTATGTAATAATTTCTGGTGTCCCCCGCCGTGATATTGCTGGAATATTGCTAAAAGCGGCGTAAAACCAAACTCAGTCAGTCAGTCGTATGTAATAAATAGAAATGGATGCATTTGTTCTACTTAGTCCGTTGTGTATATCATTAAAACATACATTAGACGCCCATTTAGCTGTTTCCAGAAATAATGAAAGGAAATACTTGCCGATGAATAGCATAGCGTATTGTTTTTTAACTATCCCTACAGCTATCACTTTTCTGACCAAATGCTATTTTTTCCGACTGAAAATATGATTTCAAGGACCTCTACAGGAGTTATCTCCCTTCAAACCTAACGTCGTTTTGGGACCAAGTATATGAAGCAAACCTAAAATACAGGTAGTTGCACATTCAGAATCAGGTAAAGCAAGGAGAAATGCGATTTAACGTCGTGTTCAAGATTCTACAGCGCCGTGTATGTGCGTGTGTGTGTCTGTGCAATTGTGCCGTCCTAGTATTGTTTTCGCGGGGCCCTGTTTTCTTTAAATAATCTCTAGGCATTGGCTTTTTACAGAATATCCCCATATCCCAGGTACATTCTATGGAAACTAATAGGTCTTTCATATAGTAAAGTGTTTGTCATATTTGAAATGTCACCAGAGATATATTTTTCTGTTGAACACAATCTAAACAGCACATGTGGTCAGTCCTTACTTACGGAAATGTGGCATTTTATGAATTTTCAACATATCAAACCAGCTGCTTGACAAAAATGCTATGAGATGAGAGAGTTAGTTGGATTTAGACCCGCTTTGAGCAGTATTGCAGTAATAGCATGTGATAGCATGTATAATAGCATGTGATAGCATGTATAATAGCATGTGATAGCATGTATAATAGCATGTGATAGCATGTATAATAGCATGTGATAGCATGTATAATAGCATGTGATAGCATGTATAATAGCATGTGATAGCATGTATAATAGCATGTGATAGCATGTATAATAGCATGTGATAGCATGTATAATAGCATGTGATAGCATGTATAATAGCATGTGATAGCATGTATAATAGCATGTGATAGCATGTATAATAGCATGTGATAGCATGTATAATAGCATGTGATAGCATGTATAATAGCATGTGATAGCATGTATAATAGCATGTGATAGCATGTATAATATAGCATGCATGTGATAGCATGTATAATAGCATGTGATAGCATGTATAATAGCATGTAGCATGTGATAGCATGTATATAGCATGTGATAGCATGTATAATAGCATGTGATATGTATAATAGCATGTGATAGCATGTATAATAGCATGTATAATAGCATGTATAATATAATAGCATGATAGCATGTATAATAGCATGTGATAGCATGTATAATAGCATGTGATAGCATGTATAATAGCATGTGATAGCATGTATAATAGCATGTGATAGCATGTATAATAGCATGATAGCATGTATAATAGCATGTGATAGCATGTATAATAGCATGTGATAGCATGTATAATAGCATGTGATAGCATGTATAATAGCATGTGATAGCATGTATAATAGCATGTGATAGCATGTATAATAGCATGTGATAGCATGTATATAGCATGTGATAGCATGTATAATAGCATGTGATAGCATGTATAATAGCATGTGATAGCATGTATAATAGCATGTGATAGCATGTATAATAGCATGTGATAGCATGTATAATAGCATGTGATAGCATGTATAATAGCATGTGATAGCATGTATAATAGCATGTGATAGCATGTATAATATAGCATGTATATAGCATGTATAATAGCATGTGATAGCATGTATAATAGCATGTGATAGCATGTATAATAGCATGTGATAGCATGTATAATAGCATGTGATAGCATGTATAATAGCATGTGAATAGCATGTATAATAGCATGTGATAGCATGTATAATAGCATGTGATAGCATGTATAATAGCATGTGATAGCATGTATAATAGCATGTGATAGCATGTATAATAGCATGTGATAGCATGTATAATAGCATGTGATAGCATGTATAATAGCATGTGATAGCATGTATAATAGCATGTGATAGCATGTATAATAGCATGTGATAGCATGTATAATAGCATGTGATAGCATGTAATTGCAGTAATGGCTCAATGTGAATGGAAAGTCCTAAATGACTTTGAAAAATCCCTGTAATAGAATCACGGGCAAAAACATAATCCGGTCAAATCTAAAATCCGAACCCACGATCGCCGGTTTCTGTCACGTCTAAGGGACGCAACTCTGCACGGCGAAATGCAGCATCCATGTCGTGTGGGCAAATATCATCTCAGAGGCGGTGTTGATCACGCATGAATAGAATTTTCATAAGCACCGGTGTTCGGAATCTTGTAATACATCATATGTCTATGTTGTGAAGTATACTTGATAGTTTAACCTGGGCTTATGCCTGACTGTATTGGTGCTTACAGCCATAACTATTGCACTGGATCAATATATGTGCTTGTTTACTTATCGTTACGATTAAAGGCATCAACAAAGCGTTCAGAACAGTATATAGTTGACTTGTTTCATACGTGAAATGGGTGTGATAAGTATGGTGAGTGAGGTTTCTTTCGTGTCGCAGGTGTATTGCTAGTGTCGTGAGTTTGGTGAGTGAGGGTGTATTGCCAGTGTTGTGAGTTTGGTGAGTGAGGGTGTATTGCTAGTGTCGTGAGTTTGGTGAGTGAGGGTGTATTGCTAGTGTTGTGAGTTTGGTGAGTGAGGGTGTATTGCTAGTGTTGTGAGTTTGGTGAGTATATCGAATATAGCAGTCGAGTGACTGAGTGACTTACTAACCCGTGTTGTGAGTATGGCGAGTGAGTGAGTGAGTATTGTTACAGCTGCATTGACTATGCCTGCCATATTGACAAGTGACAAGTGACAAGTTTTATTTGCATTTGAGGCCTCATGGCCCATAGTGCTATGATACAACAATCATCATACCGTGCGCAGGATACAATGATATACAATGCATGACTACTTAATATGAAACATTTCTTTTGAGGAACAATGATATCTTCTTCATACGAACAAAATGTGTGATTAACATTAATGAGACAAATTTATCATGGGGTGGATTTTTATAATATGGTGTACAAACAGTTCTCTACATGTCTTATAATAAGGACATGAAATTTATCTTCAACAGATCAGGCATTACACTTCTCGCATAACAGTTGTTTATGATTTTTCAAACTCCGTAGTAACTAAACACTCAATATATGCGATGCACAACAAAATATATAGTTCACTCTTAATCGATCCTTTGACTGGAACAGCTTTGATGCATACTTCCTACAAGTAATACAGTGTGCAAGATATATTGATATACAGTGCAAGACTAATTAACATATCGTGCCTTGGGAGAGACACCAACATCAGAAATACTTCCTAATGACACATTGCAAACTGTCAATGAGACATGTCTAAGATATTTCCTAAAACGTTCGGAGATATGTCCTACAACTGGCAGTAGTATTGGCGAACACATCAGGCCGGGGAGGCTTGGCTGGCAGACATAGTTTCCTCCCAGATAGAATCTCCATGCGGTACCCAGGAAGCATGGTAGTAAAACTCGGATGTGGCATCGCTTAACTGTTTAAAACATCATTTTAAAGTACACGTTGCTTTTGTAAACCCATGGTAAACGTGTATGTATCTGCGTGCGTGCGTGCGTATGTGTGTGTGTGCGTGCGTGTATAGTGTGTATATGCTTATGTATGTGTGTGTAGTGTGTACATGCTTATGTATGTGTGTTCGTGTGTATGTGTATATGCTTATATATGTGCGTGTGCGTGTAGTGTGTATATATGCTTATGTATGTGCGTGCGTGTGCTTATATGGCGTGCGTGTGCGTGCGTGTGTATATACTTATGTATGTGCGTGTAGTGTGTATATGCTTATGTATGTGTGTTCGTGTGTATGTGTATATGCTTATATATGTGCGTGTGCGTGTAGTGTGTATATGCTTATGTATGTGCGTGTGCGTGTAGTGTGTATATGCTTATGTATGTGTGTGTAGTGTGTATATGCTTATGTATGTGTGTAGTGTGTGTATGTGTATGTGTATGTGTATATGCTTATATATGTGCGTGTGCGTGTAGTGTGTATATGCTTATGTATGTGCGTGTGCGTGTAGTGTGTATATGCTTATGTATGTGTGTGTAGTGTGTATATGCTTATGTATGTGCGTGTAGTGTGTATATGCTTATGTATGTGTGTTCGTGTGTATGTGTATATGCTTATATATGTGCGTGTGTGTAGTGTGTATATGCTTATATATGTGCGTGTGCGTGAAGTGTGTACACGTATATGCTCATGTATGTGCGTGTAGTGTGTATATGCTTATGTATGTGTGTGTGCGTGTGTAGTATGTATGCTTATGTATGTGCGTGTGTAGTGTGTATGTGTATATGCTTATGCATGTGCGTGTGTAGTGTGTGTGTGTTTATGCTTATGTATGTGCGTGTGCGTGTGTAGTGTGTATGTGTTCATGCTTATGTATTTGCGTGTGTAGTGTGAATGTTTATATGCTTATTATGTACGTGCAGTATATGTATAGGTGGAGATATATGTGTATGTGTGTACATGCCTGTTTGTTTCACATCGGATCTGCCTTGCAACACTATTGTACAGTTATAGCCTGTGAGAGCAATGTTGGTAACATCGTGTAAACCTGTTATGAATGGAGTGGTCAGTGTGCAGACTGAGAATAACACTTACCTCAATAACCGGCCCTAAGATAAATGTCACATCAGCGTACATTAATAATATTATTGTTTCTTCAGTGCCCTGTGTAATATCACAAGAGTAATCAAGTGAGTGTGTGAGTGAGTTTAGTTTAACGCCGCACTCAGCAATATTCCAGCCATGTGGCGGCGTCCTGTAAATATTCGAGTCTGGACCAGACAATACAGTAATCAACAGCATGAGCATCGATCTACGCAGTTGGGAACCGATGACATTTGTCAACCAAGTCAGCGAGCCTGACCACCCGATCCCGTTAGTCGCCTCTTACGACAAGCATAGGTTACTGAAGATCAATATTCTAACCCGGATCTTCACGGGTCAGAGTAATCAAGTACCGTACTTCAACGGTATTATACTCGTCATTCACTGTTGTAAGTCTTACAATATGCACTGGTGACAAATTCCTGTAATAGTATCACACTGGTGACAAATTCCTGTAATAGTATCACACTGGTGACAAATCCCTGTAATAGTATCACACTGGTGACAAATTCCTGTAATAGTATCACACTGGTGACAAATTACTGTAATAGTATCACACTGGTGACAAATCCCTGTAATAGTATCACACTGGTGACAAATTCCTGTAATAGTATCACACTGGTGACAAATTCCTGTAATAGTATCACACTGGTGACAAATCCGTGTAATAGTATCACACTGGTGACAAATCCCTGTAATAGTATCACACTGGTGACAAATCCCTGTAATAGTATCACACTGGTGACAAATCCCTGTAATAGTATCACACACTGGTGACAAATCCCACACTGTAATAATAGTATCACACTGGTGACAAATTTGTAATAGTATCACACTGGTGACAAATAATAGTGTCACACTGTTGATCACACTGGTGACAAATAGTAATAGTGCGACAAATCCGTGTAATAATAGTATCACACTGGTGACAAATCCCTGTAATAGTGTCACACTGGTGACAAATCCACTTTAACAAATGTAATAGTATCACACTGGTGACAAATCCATGTAATAGTATCACACTGGTGACAAATCCCTGTAATCCTGTAATAGTACAAATCCGTGTAATAGTATCACACTGGTGACAAATCCCTAATAATAGTATCACACTGGTGTGATAATTATCACACTGGTGACAAATCCACTGGTGACAAATTCCTGTAATAGTATCACACTGGTGACAAATCCCTGTAATAGTATCACACTGGTGACAAATCCCTGTAATAGTATCACACTGGTGACAAATCCCTGTAATAGTATCACACTGGTGACAAATCCCTGTAATAGTATCACACTGGTGACAAATCCGTGTAATAGTATCACACTGGTGACAAATCCCTGTAATATCACTGGTGATTCCCTGTATCACACTGGTGACAAATCCCTGTAACAAAGTAGTATCACACTGGTGACAAATCCCCTGTAATAGTATCACACTGGTGACAAATTCCTGTAATAGTATCACACTGGTGACAAATCCGTGTAATGTAATAGTATCACACTGGTGACAAATCCTTAAATAGTGTCACATCACACACTGGTGACAAATCCTTGTAATAGTAATCACACTGGTGACAAATCCACACTGGTGTAATAGGTATCACACTGGTGACAAATCCGTAATAGTATCATAGTACACTCCCTGTAATAGTATCTGGTGACAAATCCGTGTAATAGTATCACACTGGTGACAAATCCTGTAATAGTATCACACTGTAATAGTATCACACTGGTGACAAATCCTGCTAATAGTGTAATGGTGACAAATCACACAAATGTAATAGTGGTGACAAATCCCTGTAATAGTGTCACACTGGTGACAAATCCACTGTAATAGTATCACACTGGTGACAAATCCACTGTAATAGTGTCACACTGGTGACACTGAATTGAAATCCACTGTAATAGTATCACACTGGTGACAAATCCTGTATAATAGTGTCACACTGGTGACAAATCCGTGTAATAGTATCACACTGGTGACAAATCCCACACTGTAATCCGTGTAATAGTATCACACTGGTACAAATCCTTAGTATCACACTGGTGACAAAATAGTATCACACTGGTGACAAATCCGTGTAATAGTATCACACTGGTGACAAATCCCTGTAATAGTATCACACTGGTGACAAATCCCTGTAATAGTATCACACTGGTGACAAATCTTTATGTATAATAGTATCACACTGGTGACAAATCCCTGTAATAGTATCACACTGGTGACAAATCCCTGTAATAGTGTCACACTGGTGACAAATCCCTGTAATAGTATCACACTGGTGACAAATCCCTGTAATAGTGTCACACTGGTGACAAATCCCTGTAATAGTATCACACTGGTGACAAATCCCTGTAATAGTGTCACACTGGTGACAAATCCCTGTAATATCACTTTAATAGTATCACACTGGTGACAAATCCCTGTAATAGTGTCACACTGGTGACAAATCCTTGTAATAGTGTCACACTGTTGACAAATCCTTGTAATAGTGTCACACTGGTGACAAATCCCTGTAATAGTGTCACACTGGTAAAACTATGTTGCATTTGTATTATATAGCATGATACTAGTACATACTGTTGCAAAGCTATTACGTTACTAAGACACAGTTCAGTAGTTTTTCATTCAAGGAAAACACGATTGCAATAGTTTTACCAACTAAAACACTTACTGTTACTCTAAGATGATGTTGCAATGGTACAACATTTAGGAACAAAGGCTACTGTAAAAACATTAAACTTAGGGCCACTGTTGTAGTGAGTGAGTGAGTTGGGTTTAACGCCGCTTTTAGCAATATTCCAGCAATATCACGGCGGGGGACACCAGAAATGGGCTTCACACATTGTACCCATGTGGGGAATCGAACCAGGTCCTTCGGGGTGACGGCCACTGTTGTAAGTCACCAGTAATATTGCTTGCAATAGTATTACATAAGGAAAACACTACTCACTAACTCATCGTTTGATGACTATTGCAATAGTATTTACACAAGAAAGAAAAACACTTCTTTTTTGCAGTCCAATAGTTTAAAACTACCTTTCACCATATGAGTGAGTGAGTGAGTTTAGTTTTACGCCGCTTTTAGCAATATTTCAGCAATATCACAGCAGGGGACACCAGAAATGGGCTTCACACATTGTACCCATGTGGGGCATCGAACCCGTGCCTTCGGCGTGACGAACGAACGCTTTAACCACTGGGCTACCCCACCGCCCCCTTTTACCAGTAAATCACTTTTGGAGTGATATCACTCCCGTAAACGTTCCATTACAAATGGAGTGAGCCTTTTTGATCAAAACTTTGAGCAGTATGTAAGTCCCCGCATGCTATCGGACCGGGTTATAGCCCACGGTCAGAGGTCCATTTCTGAGGTTGTATGTGAACTGTGCTTTCAGAACTGTGATCTTGTATCTGAAAATATGGTTATCAAAACTAGATCGATGGAATCATAAGATAGGCTTTGCAGATCTGTATCATGGTATTTGATCGATTCGAATCAAACTTGCTAGCTGCGCAAAGTCGTTCCCTTGCTATGTTGAAGCCCGCCGTTGCTAAACTGCTTTCCCCTTGACGCATGGGGCACCACTCAATCACTCTCTCAGGCACTCACTCACTCAGACCCTCACTCAGACACTGAGAGGATTAACTTTCAACATGGAATGTTAGGACTCTGTGTAGTCTGACCCAATCGTTTAATATCTTGCAGGATTGTCGTCAGACCTACCGGACATGTATCCTCTGTAGGTCATCTGTTGGCCAAGACGTGGTCAGTGTATCTCCTCTATCAAGTCTGTCAGGTGGCCTGTCGTGGATGGGCACGCTACCGATACATCTTGTTCGTGTTTACTGGACTTCCCGTGACTCATTAGCAGGTGTAGGACCACTTTCTTGCATCAGCGCGGAGATTCTTGTTTTTCATTTGTCTATTTGAAAAGTAATGAATGCTCAGGAAACAGAACCTATTGTTCTGCCTGTCAAGGAATCAGTGTACATTTAATGTGCCATTTCGGCTCCGCGGGGAGTGTACAACCCGAGCTGCTTAACATTACACCCTAACATCACATTGCCGCCTACCGGGTACCCACTCGCTGCTGGATGAGTTTAAACATGTTTGCATAGGTTCATATGACCTTAGTAGAGTTTGCTCATGTCATGTATGTTTTAAGCAAGTTTCGGCGATGGGGGTAGCCCAATGGTTAAAGCGTTCGCTCGTCACGCCGAAGACCCGGGTTCGATTCCTCACATGGGTACAATGTGTGAAACCCATTTCTGGTGTCCCCCGCCCTGATATTGCTGGAATATCGCTAAAAGCGGCGTAAAACCATACTTACTCACTCAATCACTTTTGTGTCTACGTGCATGCCGCCGCTCGGAACAGTATTTCAGTTACATCCCGGCGTGAGACCTATGGTGGAAAACCCGTAATGATGCAGGTGCAGACGTTCATGACGATGCTAACAGACAGTGACTGGCTCCGCTAAGGAACGCCACTCATGCCGGCGCCAAAGACGGTAGGACCACCCGTGCCTCTTGTGCGTCAACAAATTGGCTCTGTTGAAACAGAATTGTGTATGTTTTGAATTTAAACATGCTTATGACAAATGCATGTATTTTCTTCATAATCTAAGCAAGTTTAAACGAATCGTTAATTAGTGGGAATTAAGTCAAATATGGATACCAAGAAGATAATTCACCATGAAGTGGATGTTGACACAGACGAGGCACTACAATGACATCTGTTGCATGTTACACGTGTAAACTACCAATACCTGACATGTTCGGCATAGCGAGTCGACATCAGCATCCCGATCGAGTGCTACAATACATGATACTGCAAACGTGGTACATGTTACAACACTGGATTTCAGTGTTGCTAATCTTTCTGAGACTTACAGTTCAGCTAATGACCGTAATACAATGCTACATTCCTCCTAATGACCCTGTAACAATCTTTGACATAGTCCTACAGTCCTTTCATTGTATTTGAGTGCAACAGTATTTCCAATTACATAGTGCTACATCTCTTTTATTGTATTTACATATTGCTATTACGGTCCCTGTCATAGTGCTACAGTCGTGCTATTGTCTTGGCGGGTGGCCTAGTGGTTAAAGCGTTCGGTCGTCATGCCGAAGGCCCGGGTTCGATTCTCCACATGGGTATAATGTGTGAGGCCTATTTCTGGTGTCCCCAGCCGTGACATTGCTTGAATATTGCTAAACGTAAAACCCCCTCACTCACTCCTGCTATTGTCCTTGACATTGTGCTTCTCATGTTGTTGTCACTGATATAGTGCTGCTGCCTTGTTATTGTCACTGACAGACCTACTTTGACCTTTGACATAATGCCACTGTCCTACTGTTGTTGGCATTGACGTCACACCACAGTTCTACTATTATTTTCTGTGACGTAATGCCACTGTCCTACTGTTTGTGTCTTTGACGTAATGCCACAGTCCTACTAATACTGTCTTTGACGTAATGCCACAGTCCTACAATTACTTTCTTTGACTTAATGCTACTGTCCTACTAATACTGTCTTTGGCGTAATACCACAGTCATACTAATACTGTCTTTGACGTAATGCCACAGTCCTACAATTACTTTCTTTGACTTAATGCTACTGTCCTACTATTACTGATTTGACGTTATGCCACGTTCCTACTACTACTGTCTTTGACGTAATGCCACTGTCCAACTATCACTGTCTTTGAGTTAATGCTATTGTCCTACTATTACTGTTTTTGACGTAATGCCAAAGTCCTACTAATACTGTCTTTGACGTAATGCCACTGTTCTACTATTACTGTCTTTGACTTAATGCTATGGTCCTACTATTACTGTTTTTGACGTAATGCCACAGT